>NC_090444.1:1810021142-1810331662 GCF_031143425.1 Pleurodeles waltl | reverse complement strand
TCCCGGTTATATCATGGGCAAACACAGCTTCGTTCCATCATGCAGCTGGGTTGGACATTACAGACACTGAAAAGTGGCCACATTCCATGGAGGTACATTAATGGGAGTGAACTATTCACTGCTTTCAATTTTTCCAGGGAACAAGAGACAATGGCTAAAAGGGAGGCTCGTTTCACCCTGCTTCAAGTAGAGAAATTAGATAAGTTGCCCTTCGCGGTAGCAGAGAGTCCTTCAACTATCTGGCTCCTACACGGCTTTATTAATTTACCGATTTCAATGTTTCGTTTCTCGAGCTGCCTGAAACATCTTGCAGTGGGACGATATGAGCAACTAGGAGATAGCTTTATTAAAGGAGAGTGGGAGTTGCCCTTTGACTATAGATGTATGAACGGTGAACAGGAGGTCTTTCTTAGCGGAAGTGAATGTGAGACTGCTGTTCGTCATTCTATGATATGCAAACAGGTGTCTCTTCACGGTCTTTGCAATGTGGGGGTCGCAAATTTGGCCTGTTTTCTGAAGGGTACTCCCGTCCCCTTGATTCGTCCAGTGTTTCATGTACTTTCCAATGGCAGTTATGTGGTACTGAACAATGAAAGCTGTTGCGGCTTGCGACCTGGAATTGCCTACGCAATCTCAGTCACAAAGGTCGTTACGTGTTGTGGACATGTTTTGTTTCCCCCCACACGAGAGATAAAAGTATCTGAAATGTGGCCCCACATAGATACTATTAATGTGAACTATGACAAGTTGAGTAGACTAAAGGCGCTATTGTTTCAGAAACAGGTCGCCTTGACATC
Source organism: Pleurodeles waltl (assembly GCF_031143425.1). Classification (NCBI taxonomy): domain Eukaryota; kingdom Metazoa; phylum Chordata; class Amphibia; order Caudata; family Salamandridae; genus Pleurodeles; species Pleurodeles waltl. The sequence goes on along the minus strand of NC_090444.1, from coordinate 1,810,330,865 downwards.
CGCAAAAGAGACGTATGCTCTGCAGATTGCGAGATCATCAGCCGAGATACAATCCCTGTTAAATACCGATTTCCCCAAACACTTTGGAGAGCTGGTATCCAGAATATTCAATGCTTCAAGCACCACTGGGATTGTTCATTTCTTTAAGGCTGTCGGGTCTGGTTTCGTGTCCATCTTCCAGACTGTCTTTGGAGTCATCCCATCAGCCATCCATTCTCTCTTTTCAAGTGTGTTTGGTGGCTTTCCAATTATTTTGGCTTTGATTGGCGGACTACGACTGCTATTTCTTCTGATTCGCTGTGGTTGTTTCTTTCCAGCAACGCAGAGCAATGGAGCCATTCCCGCCTACTCCACTGTGCCGTGAGCGCATGGTTCGGATCTTCGGTACACCTTTGCTGGTGGAACTGGAGCTTGACTGGTCATTGTCATTCCGGCCACTTCTCTGGTGTGTACAACCGGTCTTCCGCTGCATATGGTGTCTCTTTGAGCATCTGCCCATGGTCTGTCTTGCTGTTGCACCGACATCTCCTGTGGACCACGAACTGCTGATGTCCCCGATGAGGGTTCATACACGGTCATGCCCCTTGAGACTGAGGTTGCTCCGCGAGGCCACCTATGAGCCTTCCGTTATAAGATCTAACATGGATGAGGACACTGCAGCAAGTATCGATGCACCGGTGAATATGGCTCACTTCTGCTCTGTGGATCCGTTTGTCCGCCCAGCACTAGACTTCACTTCGGACGATGTTGACTCATTTTTTAGGTCCTTGACTGGTGACTTCGATGACATTCTTCTAGATCCTGCGTATAACACATAATTTGATGAATTTGCTTACCATTCCCGATTCCAAATTATGCAATTATATTAGACGTTTGCTGTACTTGTCATAGTTGATATTAACATCTCTGTATGTGTTTTTTTTTTTTAGACAGCCTTGTTTTACCGTGTTTTCAAACGCAGCGATTTTTATTAGCTACTTTTATTAGCTTGTTTTATTCCTTTGGCTTGTTTAGTTCAGAAGCAGCTTTTTTAGCGTTTTGGGTTCCTGTACCTTCATCATACCTGTTACGGCAATGGGGAAGGTGTAGTGAATCCTAGTTTGTTTTAATGGGATAGCAGGAGTTAGCTTAGCCGTATGCTTGTAAACTCGTGCCCCCGTCACCTAGCGACTTTTAACCTACTTAGCTTGCTCTGACTTAGCTCTTTTAATTATTTATTTCCTCTAAGATGGCTGCCTTGTTTATAGTTAAGCCACTTGTTATGAGTTTTATTATCAGTGTCACTGCGCCAAGGCGTCAAGATCAAGCACGAAAGACAAACAAACAGTAGTTGTTCACACTTAGGGATTTTCCCTCTCTATACTTTCGAGGGATTGTTGATATTAATTGCCGTCCCAAGCATGCCTATTATCTATTGTTTTGGAATACACCTACGTCAGGGGACCTTGTAGATCTGTATAAATACATCACACTTTTAGACAGATAATCAGAGGGATTCCGACCAGAGGGCATCGCCACCATCGCTGATACCGATGCTGCAGTCGTCTTGACGCTGACCCAGTCTTCGTGTCCCTACGGAGTCTGGGATAGAGACCTCATTCCAAGGTAACGAGGGTTGGGGGCTCCTCTCATGGACACAGCTTTGGCAGATTAGGTTTAGCAAACCCAGCTTTCCTTTAGGTAGGAGGTTAGGCCTATTCTCATCAATATATATATTTCTTTCATATATTGCAAAAATGGTGGGGGTCTTTATAACCATGACTCTCTTCTTCACAATACTGTTGCTTAGTATATTCATTATCCTAATCATTGCAGTTCATGCAACTTATCGCAAATTGCAGTTATGTTAAATAAAAAGCTATTATAACTTTACTGCATCTGTGTCATTGCCTGTGTTTTTATGAGACATAATATATCTGTGAGAAAAGGGTAATCTCAGTTTAACCACGACAACCCTGCGATATCTTACTTTGAGTCCATGCGTAAGCGACTGCCATAAATCACCTTTTACTATTGTGTTTCTGGTGAGGTGCTGCTAGTGAGCCGGTAAGGTTGGGACAACAGTTGCAACTTGTTGTAGGAAAGACTCAGTCGCCTACAAACAAAAGTACTGTTATCCTTAAACCAGCAGTCTTGCTCAGAGCAAGAGTCTAAACTACGACACACCTGGAATGTGCGTTTAATCAAGGGGACCAGAACTCCCTTCAAATAGCAAGCCAAGTTCGCAACCGAGGCATTACACGCCCCAAGCAAGGACAGCTGCTTACAAATCATCGAATGGCTGACTGAAGTCTTGCATTCACTACCGCTAAGAAAGACCTCTTTCATGCCATTGAGGCATTTGTACAAGAAGGGAAGCTCCCACACCTCGTGGATATAACTATCTCCCAACTTCTCATATCTGCCTACCGGAACATGTTTCAAACAAGAAGTGAATTGTAACGTAGAAATAGGCAGATTAATAACCCCGTGTATCAACCATTCTGCAGAGGGGATCTCGGCCACGGTAAAAGGCAATCTTTCTAACTTTTCAATGTTGAGCATGACATAAGTCGCCTCCTTCTTAGCCATTAGTTGTTGTTGTCACGTTAAATTAAAGGAAAAAAATATTTCCCTGGCACTGATATGCTGCCACGGAACGCGACCTGCCTTCAATATCTGAAGCGTCCAACCCAACTGCATAATGAACTTGGTCTGACTCTGTCCATGATATAAAGAAGACATATCAGATCGTATAATGTCTATAGCAGAAGAAACAATGTTGTTAATTGTATATATCCGGTCGGACAAGGTGTGAATTCCATTATCCACAACAGCTAATGCCTTTTTCAGATTTTCCTGATCTATCTGCCTTAACCGGGCTGCAGCCTGTTGTTGGGAAAGTTTCCATATTTCATTGTACACTTAATAGAAGAATCGCTTCCTACGTGGTGTCTTCGGACCTGACAAAAAATCTTGTAAGTCAGTGTTATTAGACAGGAGAGTGAGATGTGTTTTAACCACATCTAGCGAGGATGCTTTTAACCATTGCTGGCACAATTTTCCCACACTATGGCCCTCATTCCAAGGGTGGAGGGACACGGGAGCACCGGCAACAGGCTGGCGGTGCTTCCAGGGCCATTCTGACCGCGGCGGTAAAGCCGCGGTCAGAAAAGGGGATCCGGCGGTTTCCCGCCGGATTTCCCCTGGCCCGGAGAATCCTCCATGGCGGCGCCGCCATGGGGATTCCGACCCCCTTCCCGCCAGCCTGTTTCTGGCAGTTTACACCGCCAGAAACAGGATGGCGGGAACAGGTGTCGTGGGGCCCCTGGGGGACCCTGCACTGCCCATGCCACTGGCATGGGCAGTGCAGGGGCCCCCTAACAGGGCCCCATAAAGATTTTCACTGTCTGCTTTGCAGACAGTGAAAATCGCGACGGGTGCAACTGCACCCGTCGCACCCCTGCAACTCCGCCGGCTCCATTCGGAGCCGGCTTCATTGTTGCAGGTTCTTTCCCGCTGTGCCGGCGGGCGCCCTTTTGGCGGTCGCCCGCCGGCCCAGCGGGAAAGTCAAAATGACCCCCGCGGTCTTTCGCCGGGGTTACTTTGGCGGGCGGCGTCCGCCGCCCGCCAAAGTCAGAATGACCCCCTAAATGTTGTAATTATTTCAGCATGTTCTGGTGATATATAGCGAGGGTCTGACCTACTCGTCCGGAAACCCCCAGAGGAGGTGACAAAATGTTGATGACACCCGTAGGTATCTATTGGCCACAATAACCACCCGCCTGGACGTGTCTGTGAAGCATTAAATGTACCATTCTGGACCCATTCAGTAACCTCACTAAAAGTTGCATTCGTGTACTTTTGCCAGTCATCAAATTTCGCAGGGGCAGGTATACTAAGCATATTCAATTCTCTGATTGTGGCTAAGCCTAAACAGCTAGTCTGTTGTACTGTTTCATTTAAAAAAATCATTTGAACGGGAATGAGACATGCTCTAAACAATGTTTCTCTACCCTTGGTTTGCCAATTTTTTGTTCCCCACACACTTTTTAAATCCACATTTTTTGACCAATATTCATAACCTTCAATTGATAACCGGGAAACAAAGGAGTTCGAATATATACATTTCATGTTGGTCAACAACATTTGTTTATCTTTAGTCGGAGTTAACCTAAAATAATATGACTTAGCATTCATTTGATGATGCCCAGAAAAATACTTAAATTTGTCAAAATAAGTTTTAGAACTCCCTTGCGGGGGAGTTGGGCAATGTTCCCATTGCGTATAATCAAATATCAATTTTGGACTACTTGCTTTATGTATGAAGTGGTGCCCATAATAATTAAAGCAAAACATGTCACCATAATTGTCTTTAAACTGGTAAACGTCTTTATTTTCATAGACAGTATAATATTGTAATTCTGTCATCATTGAGTCAACTGTCTTCCCATCCCAATCATCAGATACAATGCCTGGTATTACTATATCATTCATAGATAACTTTAGCACATACGGTATTTGAAATATTTCAGTGGGACCGTATATATCAAACATTACTTTATCCCACACAATCCCATCCAGAATTGGCACTGCAGAAATTTTCACAAAGGACAAGTCTCTTCGAACCCTATGTGATGAAAAATGTGGTTTCAACACCTCCTCCACCTGTTCAACCGCTGATCTCTCAGGAAGAAAATGACCATGTATCAATAGAAAAAAGGTAATGCAAACCCAATCCAAAGAAAAAATGCTATCATAGTGAATAAAAGCCACAGATAGTTCCATGGAAAAACAAAATACGTATCTTTTAAGCCAACACGTTAGCTTACGTGGACCTGACAGGTCAGTAGTCGAAGAGGCAAACGAGTCCGATAGACCATCGTTGTTGTCGGCAAAGTAACCAGAGGCAGTTCATGCAAAAGGTGTCACCGTAGTCAATGGAGGAGTTGGTGTTTCTCGCGGTGGTACACTGTAGATAGCACCATCCGTCACATCTGTAGTCATGGTGACTTGATCAAATGTTTCTAAGTTAGTCATTGTTAGTGGAACTAATGCGAGATCATCATCCACCCTCCCCAAGCTCGGAGAGGCAACAGAGTTGGTATAGATAACTTGAAGCGGAAATTCTTCCCCAGTAGTGAGAGGGATTCGGGAACTACTGAACGTTCCTCTTGGTCTGCTGTGTAGAATCGGCCACATGTTGTAACTGGACATTGTCAATAGAAACAAAGCGATTGTCTTTGGCACCTGGCAACGGGGGTAGAATAACAGTTCTCGTTCCGTGTATCCCCAACACAGGGACTGGTGCACGATAAGTAGGGCCAAATTCTTTTTCCACTGCAACCTTTTCACGCACAAGATCCCCAACCCTGGGAATCCAGCCGGTAGGTGTTACTGGCACATCCTTAATTCCTGTGGAGGCGACACTTTTAGAAGAGTTATCTTCATGGAACTGCTGTAATTCCTGTAAAACAGTGACACGATCATTTATGTCAAAAGGTGTTTCCGCCGCCTCCACACCAGGACCATCAAGATCTGGAACAAACATTTGTGTTCTGAACAGGCACTCATATGAAGTACGACCCCCCGGGGAACTTCTAGGCAGGTTATTTAGTGCTCTCTGAACTCCATACGGGTGGGTTAGCCAACTACGACCCGTACCTAAGACTCTGGCTGTTAAGGATTGCTTTAAATCGCGGTTTAATCGCTCCACGACAGAATTTTCCTCTGGATGAAATGGAGACGAGTACTGGAGCTGGACCCCCAACGAAGCCATGGTGTCCCTGAATGCCCTTGAGGCAAAAGCAGGGCCCTGGTCCGAGTGGAATGCCGCAACTGCATATGTACCGACAAAGACTCGCAAATCTTTAATAACAGTCCGAGCGTCAGCCGAGCGCTGTGGCCACACCCACACAAATCTGGCTGGAGCAAGAATCTACAGCGACCAGTATATATTTGTATGCACTATCTGGTGTTAGTGGACCGCAATGATCCAAGTACACACATTGTAATGGTCTTTAGATATTAAGAGGGGTGTCTGCTGCGGGCGCTTAGCTGTTGAAACTTTAATTTGTTGACAGATATCACAACAAAGGACGTACTGCTTAGTCTCTTTATAGAGACCAGGCCACTAGTAACAGGCCTGCAATAGCGAAATTGTAGCTGCCACGCCAGCATGTGCAGATGCCACTCCCTCATGCGCTGCTTTAATCAATTGTGGTCTTACATCTTTATTGGGGATGTCGCGTACGCCTACGCTAGGAATTTTAACTTCAGCGTTCAGCATACTTCCCATGAAGTACTGATATTTATTTGGAAAACCTTTTGGAAAAGGCGTGCCATCAACTGTAGCTTTTATGGCAGCCATAATCTCTGTGTCTGGTTTGGAACTCAAACGAGTCACTGCAGCTACAGTGGCAACTGCCACTGCCGACTTCGCGGCTTCATCATCCAAAGTATTTCCAGCAACGTGTATTCCAACGCGCTGGTGTCCAAGTGTATGTACAACATGGACTTTGGGTAGCGTCTCTTTCAGGTCTGCTACCTTCCCCCACAGTAGTCTGTGTTTTATGGTGTTGCCTTTTAAATCTCTGAACCCATTCAAGTGCCAGTAATGTAGATATTCGTTAAAAGACTGGACGCAATAATACGAATCACAAACAATCAGTGTGAACTGTGTCGGATCTGTATGTTCTAGGGCCATTAATAGAGCCTTTAGCTAATCCAATTGTGCTGTACAATCCCCTAAGGTCTGCGTATAGGTATGTTGGGGGCAGAATTTCTCCCCCTCTATATAGCCGCTCACTACCGCACATGCAGCAGAATATTGGTGTTTTGTTCCAATAGCCGGTTGCGCAGAGCCATCGGTGTACATGACTACTTGATATTGATCAATAGGCAACGTGTCAGCGGGAACTGCATATTCAACTTCATAGTGCAGAAATTCCTGAGTTTGTAACTTTGGGTCAAAAATGTAGTCTACATCAGTGGCTGTTAAAAACGCAGCTCATTGTATCCATCGCAGGTGAAGAGCTTTTGCATTTGGAACGCTAGCTTTTGTAACGGCCTCGAGGGCCGGAATAGGAGAAACTACAATAATGCGTTTCCCCTGGGCAAGATATCTTTCTTTAATAACAGCCATCTGTACAGCAGTGAGAATTTTCTCTGTAGGTGCAAATCGTTGTTCAGCAGCAGAATACAAGTGTGACTTGTATCCTATTGGGACTGTCTCACCCTCATTAAAAGTGACATATGTAAACCCAATGGCCCCAGCTATCACCCTGATGACCAAATGCGTCTTGTTGTCCCGTGTGTGTAAATGTTTCGCTGCCAGCAGATCTGCTTGTAACTCCCGAAGAGTATGTGTATGTTCAATTGTCCAGAATTTGCTTGAAAAATCAGGACGTATTAACTCATATAAAGGTTTTATGCGTGTAGCATAATCAGGAATGTATGTTCTGCCAGAATTTAGAAAGCCCAACAACGATTGGAGTTTCTTAATCGTATTTGGTGGTTGCAATTGTGCACACTTTTCTAAGAATTGTGGCGCTATGCTCTTATCCTCATTCGACAGCTCATATCCCAGGAATATGACGCTGAGGAAGGCAATTTTCGATTTTTTGAAGTTAAATTTGTAGACGACTTCGGCAAACCCCACAACAATGCGGGCTACCCGTCTTAAATGTTGTAGCAACTCGTCATCCGTGAGATATATATCATCCACATATGGCAACGCTTCAGGGTCTAACTCGTGTAAAATAGCAGTCACACGAGCCGCAAACAGTCTTGGGCTGTTTTTATACCTTTGAGGCAAACAACAGAATTTTATCTGGGAGCCTAGTGTGCTAAAGCTTATTAAATCTCGGCTTTCAGGGGCTATATTCTGGCAGAAGAATCCATTCGAGATATCGAAAGTTGTTTTATATTTTTTCCGCACAATGTTGCTCATTAGTGCAGCGCTATGCGAGTTCTGTATAGCATATGTACGTGTATGTCCGTTCAAATGTCTGTAGTCTAAGACTATTCTATATGAATGGTCCGGCTTTGCTACAGGAAATAAGGGATTATTCATCGGCGAGACACAGGGTTCAATTACCCCCTCGTATTTCAATTGTGTAAGTATTTCTCTCACCGGTGCCCTTGCTTCATGTTTTATGGGATACTGCAGTTGTGGCTGAGGTTCACCTTTAATGGGAATTGCATGATATGGAGAATCCCTGTCCCACCCTACGTGATTTCTATATAAGGCAGGTGCTTGTGTAAGAGCCCATTTTATCGAATAGGACTCTGCGAGTTCCTCTGGAACAAGGGGCGAGAAGGAAGGTTTAATAACCTCCTCCCCGGCTGGGCAGGTGCGGACAAAATCAGGCAGCCAATCTTGTTCGGCCAGCAAGATGTCATATATCTTAACTACACGATCCCAAAAGATTGCGTGTATAGTGCGCTCAATGTCTCCTTCCAATTGTAAAGTCACTGTATACACCCTATCGGGTTCGGAGACACGCATATCTGCTGTTTCTACTTGTATGAAGTCATCAGTTGCTTTCACCTCCAGATGCTCTAGAAGATTCCAGCGAACTATTGTGACCTCTGCCGCGCTGTCTAGCAATGCTAGCGCCCATGTCTTGTTCTTCAAGAGAACCCTCTTCCTGAGTGGCATGTCTAACTGAGACTGCTGCCACCTTTTTCTTTTTAAACTGTTGTTTTTGTTGTATCGGTTTCTCTTCCTTCTTGACAGAAACCTCCGAAGAGCGTTGTGATACCTGTCTCGGTTTCACGTACTCTGTTCTCCACTCTAACCGCCCACCTCTCTCATTTCTCTTTTCCGATGAGTCCTGAAAGGAACAAGATTGGCGTGTATCAGTATATTGATATCTATCAGGCGTTTTTATATTATCTCTATTTCTGAGATTATACCTATTCTGCTAGGTCTCCGTACGTGGAGATTCTCCCATTTCTTTTTTGGGTGTTTGTTGTTTTTTCTCCCAGCGCTTCTTATTACCCTCAGGTTGCTGTTTAGTATTATCTTTATTAATTTGTCCCTGAAATTGAGGTTTTTGCAGTCTAGCCCCTTGGCTATCTCGACTGATACTGGAATATGTTTCCGCTATTATTTTAGGCAGTTCCCGCTACTGACCTTGTTGCGGGACGTCACGAAGACGCATGCGCACTGCAAGTGCAACTGCTTCCCCTTTAAGATTTCTTAGGATTATCAAAGAAACTGTGGCAAAGTTGCCCATCAGTTGCATTCCTAAATCTAAGGCCGGCGCAGCCCCGTATTCATCCTGAATTTGTTTAAGCACTTCTGGTAGGTTGGCTAATGTCGGTGTACCATGTGCTGTTGTATAGAGCGCAGCAAACACCGTGCCCCATGTATTACAATGTTCCACTGTGGGAACCATCCCAAAGGGTAAACACATAGTTAGTATTCTATGTTTGTCCTGAGGTCCCGTATGGGGAAATACTGCTTCCAGCGTATTAATTTTCTGCGCTAGACAAAATGGAGTCTCCTCCTGTTTTGCTGGTACCTTACCCATAACAGAGTGTACAGTCACCGGATTTATACCTGGTGTTACTGCGGGTGGTTGTTCTGGAGCAGCACGCACTGGGTTTGTATTTAGTTTCTGCATCACGAATTGTACTAATCGTCTATATATTGCTGTTAATACGGTATATAAGCGTCGAACCTCAGCCACTGCCATATTAGCAGCCGCAGGATGTGGTGTATATGTGGCCAATAAAGATCAGGTAGGACCATCATTATTTAGTGGACCTAACCTTACTGGTAATATTGTATGGGGTAGGGCACCATCAAGCCAATTATTATGTTCTTGATAAGATAGAGGTATTTCTAAGTATGCGTACGCCCTGTATTGTCCAGGCACGTTTGCTACTGTATATGTATGGAATGTATTTGTATTCCCATCAACTGCTGGAAATTCGACCCAAGAGTAAAAAAGTTCTGTTCTATAGGTTGCGTGGGTGTCCACCACAAACGTGACCGGACCACCCTGGGCCGTGAGGCCGTTTGCTAGCAAATGTGCTGTGAGCGGTTGCCTCATGTTAAGAGCTATTTGTACAACCTGGGGATTCGCCATTATAAAATCACCAGTGTTCAGAGAAGGCACACAAAGATGGGATTTTTTCCTTTTAAGGTTCAAGCTTGAACGACCATCCGCTGTAATTAGGATTACCTATACCGCAGTGGTGGAAATCCTCAGTGCCACAGACGTCTCCGCAGAAGGAACTGAGGGATCATTATATTATATGAGACCGAGATAAACCGGTGGACCCAAAAATTAGAGCCAGACCAAACGATGGCAGCGCCATGTAGCGTAGGCTCTCATTATCCTAATGAGACTACTCGATTTTTGGGCGGCAAGATCGTTCGCAGTGTGAGGGACTAAGTCTGACCCACGGTGAAGGACCCTTGTCACCCCAAATCCGTTTTTTGCTCCGGCTAACTAGCAGTGCCTCATCTCTCCCGAAGGGAAGAGACAATTGGGCAGCCGACCGCATGACATCTTAGTACTTCCCAGGGAAGTCGTGGTCACTCATGTCACAACCGGTTCTCTCATACACAGTACGGTCTCATATAGAAATGACAAAGGCAGTTTAAGTTTTAAAGATTGGTTTAATAAAACTACTGCATTTTAGATAACAAAGCGTGAGCTGCAATAACCAGAACTATACAACACAGTAGGATTAAAATAGTAACGAGGAGAGTGAATCACAAGAATAAGTCTATCCTAGTGCAACTAGATTATGTTCTCTCTAAGTTATATTCTGAGCACAGCATGTGAAGCTCTAAGCCTGCCTTTCAGGTTCCCCCGGGTGGACATCAACCCTCATACCTGAGCAAAGGCCTGTAATCTGCATCAGCATCTGCAACGGGCAGTCAGCATCTAGTTGTGGGTTCCTGGTCGGAATCTCCCTCTCACGTGTACTAGGACTAGAAAGTGTTTTTATAACTAACATGCAGATGTTCTAAAAAATGTCCCTACGTAAGGATGTGTACTTTCTACGAACACTAAAGACTAAACTTCTACCACGTCTACCGGCAATGTACCAGACTGTATCCCTGACTGAAGCACAGAGCGAGCAAGAATGTATTTTTTGAGAACACAGTGCTGAAGTAAGCTAAACAGTGTGATAGAATGAAATAAAAACAAGAACATTAAACTGGTTATTGTAAAATAACAGTGAGAGGTTGAATAAAATGCATCTACGGCAAAGTGCACAGAGGCCTAATACGTTAAGCTAACGCGCATAAAGCTACATTAAAAATGGCTACACTACAAAGTATCTTCCTCCTCCTGTGCTTTTCTGGATCTTGGGGACAGCTGCAAGGGCGAGCTGAGAGGAGCGGAGATCTGTTGGGGACGTAGAAGGCGAGGCAGTGGTTGAGGTATGCCGGTTCTGTGTTGTTCAGTGCCTTGTAGGTGTGGATCAGGAGTTTGTATGTGATGCGCTTGTTGGCTGGGAGCCAGTGTAGGTCTCTGAGGTGGGAGGAGATGTAGCTGTGTCGGGGGATGTCCAGGAGGAGTCTGGCTGCTGCATTTTGGACTCTTTGTAGTCTTGATTGAAGTTTCTTGGTGATGCTGGAATGGAGTGCTTTGCTGTAGTCCAGTTTGCTGGTGACGAGTGCGTGGATGACTGTCTTCCTCATGTCAGAGGGAATCCACTTGAAAATCTTCCACAGGAGTCAAAAGGTGTGAAAGAATAACAAAGAGACAACGTTGAATTGGTGGGTCATGGACTGAGAGGAGTCCAGGATGATTCCCAGGTTGCATGCGTGGTCCATGGGGGTGGGGGTGAGGGCCTTTCCCAGAGCAGTGGGCCACCGGGACTTGTTCCAGGCAGAAGAGGTGGAGCCAATTATGAGGATCTCTGTCTTGTTCGAGTTCAGTTTGAGGCCACTGGCCTCCATCCAGGCGGCGATTGCTCTCATCCCGTTGTGGAAATTTCTCTTGGCCTTTTCAGAGTCCTCAGACAAGGATAGGATCAGTTGGGTGTTGTCGGTGTAGGAGACTATGTTTAGCCCGTGTTATTTGATGATCTTGGCAAGCGGGCCATGTAGATGATGAAAAGCGTCAGGCTGAGTGAAGATCCTTGGGGCACTCTGCAGCATGTGTCTTTGGGTTCTGATGTGAACGGCGGTAGTCTGATACTCTGTGTTCTTCCGGTCAGGAAGGACCTGATCCAATTCAATGTTTTATCTCTGATGCCAGTGTCGTGTAGTCTGTCGCAGCGGGTGGAGTGGAGATGATTACCTTGGCTGAGAAAGGGAGAAGTGAGATGGGTCTGAAATTCTTCAGCTCCCTAGAGTCAGCAGTGGGTTTCTTGAGTAGCGGGTTGATTTCAGCGTGCTTCCAGTCTGAGGGGAAGGTGGCGGTCTCAAAGGATCGGTTGATAGTTTGGCAGAGCTCTGGTGCTATAGTGGCTCTGGCCAGGTTGACAATATGATGAGGGCCAGGATCCCAGGGTGCTCCTGAGTGGATAGAGTTCATCAATCTTTGGGTGTCCTCTTTGGTGATGAGGGTCCAGGAGTTCAGGATCTGGTGAGGTGCTAAGTCCGTGGTGTTAAGCGATGCTGGCAGGTTTTGGTTCCTGAAGCCCTCATAGATGTCCTTGATTTTTCTGTGAAAGAAGGTGGCGAGGTCGTCACAGAGGTTTTGGGAGGGAGGGATGGATGAGGTTTCTGTCCCGGGGTTTGTGAATTCTTTGACGATGGCGAAGAGCTCTTTGCTGTTGTGAGTGCTGGTGTTGAGGCGTGCTTGAAGGGTGGCTTTTTTGACGGCTCTGATGTTCTTGTGGTGGGTAGTGACTGAATTCTTGTAGGCTGTGTGGTCTTTGGTTGATTTGCTGATCCTCCATTTCTGTTCCAGTCGTCTGTAGGAGTTCTTGGATTCCTGTAGGTCTGCCATTAACCGTTTTGGTGTTTTGTTCTGTTGATATCCTGCTGTTTTCTTTAGGGGGCTATTTTGTGGGTGCAGTTCGATAGCCAGCGGTGTAGATTGCATGCAGCTCCACTATTTCCGGTGGGAGGGAGTGGTTGAGAGCGTTGGGGAGTTGTGCTTCTGTGACTTTGCTCTAGTGTATACCAGCGGGACAGGGGACATAGTGGCATGCGGTGTTCTTTGTGAAGGTAAAGTGGACGCACTTGTCGGTCCAATGGTGTTCGGAGGTGTGAGAGATGGTAATGTTGTCCCCTGCTGGGAAACCAGGGTCAAGAATGTGTCCGGTTCTATTGGTGAGGACCAGCTAGTTTGTCATTAAGTTCATCATGATCAGAGGTCTAAGTACCAAAACCTTGAAGCATTCATACCCTTAGTCACACAGAATTAGTAGATTTAGCAAGACTTTTCCACCAGGCCTGATGGAAACCTTTTCTGAAAATAATTTCTTTCATTACAAAAGGATGGGTGCTCAGGTCTTGCCCACGTGCTTGCAGCCTGGCATTGTGTAAGAGCCCTTCATGCGCTTGAATCTACGTCTGAGGCACAATCAGCTCTCTGAGGGACTTCTTAACTGTCCCATATTGCTTCCTCCAACTCAGAAGAAAAGTTTTCGCAGCTTCCACGGCTCCTGGACAGGATGCAGTTCAGGGTGATCTTCCAGCCACAGGGATCAGCAACGACTGGTAGTTTAAAAATGGGCGGCTCCGACTAAAATAGCAGGGCCACGCCTACAATGGCCATCAAAGCTCATGAGTTCACTCAGTGCTTTAAGTAGGATAAAAAAAGTTGGGGGGGGGGATTCAAAAGGGGCAAGGCCTTTTCCGTTTTCATACTGCATACAAACAACTAACCAACATTGTTAGTGTTATTTTTATTTATCAGCGAACGGAGCAGAAATGTTCAATTTCCATGAAAATATTATTACATAAATATGACTCCCCTTGGCTATCCTGCCGTTTTTTTTTGTCCTGAAACTCTTGGCAGCCGAGTAAAAATGAGAGAACAGTAATACTGCATGAAGTGCTAAAAACCTCCACAAGGGACAAGCAGCAATGAAAACAAGAGCCTGGCGCACATGGTTCAGTCAGAAAAAGAGAGCAGCGTGTGAGAGGCATGTGGGCCGATAAATCCATTTGAGCAGGACGTAAGAGCAAAGACTTAATCAGAGTGAGCGTGCCACGAACGAGAAATAAAACAAAAATCCACTCAACAGAACTTTTCAACAGTTGCAGTGAACACTGTATCCCAGTAACTGCGGAGAAGGAACCGCTTTAAACAAATGTGGCTGAGGGGCAGCCGACCACAGTGTAGATCTGCCGCCCCCGCATTTTTGGGAGAGTGGAGCAGTCCAGCGACTGCAACCTTGTGCTATATTATAGCCCAAGGGCTATATAGGGGTGGTAATTGGGAATACTGCCAGGTGGCATGGAGATTGTTGGTGTATTTCAGTAGAATGGTTTGTACTGTGGTTAATTCCATGTGTTATCATTGTTCCAAAGCTGCAAAGTATAGTTATGGCGCCAGGGAGCAAGTATCATTGTGCCCGCTAGAGCCGCAGAGGCAAGTTTCAAGTGGGATGCAGTGGTGGCCCAACAGCATGGTAGGTGAGTGTAAAAGGGCACCATGAGGGGAGGACAGTGTTAGCAGGTGGTGTCTGTGGAGCCATCTGCAAGACCATCGGAGGTGCACCTGGGCATGAGTGAGGGGTTGTGGTTGCAGGGACAGGCACTTTCTGAGCTGAGTACTGGGGCTCTAAGCACTTATGAAGAGTGGGCAGCATCTACAAAGCTGCCTGCAATAGGAAAATTGCTTCTGGGAGGACTGAGGCCAGGGGTGGGGGAGGAGCATTTTGAAATGGTGGTGCACGGGGAAAAACAGTGCAGAGGATGAGCTTGTGGGCTGTTTGGAGGGCCTTGAGGTCCATGTTAGATGATTTCGACTCAGCGGAAGGGGAGCTGGGGAGGGAGGATGATCAGGGGTCGTGTCTGTACCGATGTGAGTGACTCCAAAGAGCCTTAGGGCCTTTAGTCTCGCTGGCCAACAGGGGGACCTTGAAGTGAGTCAGGACAGGGGGTGATTTGCAGGCATCAAAATGTCAGAGTCTGGAGATTGAGGAACACGCAACCAGGGAGGGTCGGAAGGCCACAGCAGGGGTTCCGAGTCTGCACAAATAGCAGCCAGGTTGGAATGGAGCGGAGAGGAGGAAGAAGGGGGAGCAGGGGACCTAGGTGGGTTGCGGAAGAAAGGGGACATTGGAGGGGATCTGGTATGAATAGGGTGCCGCAAGCAAGGAGGCTGGTGCCAGTGGTTGCTCTGGGGTCAGGTAGGCATCAGGGGCCGACCACATAAGGCACAGGGAGCCAATACACCAGGCCTGACATCTTTTTTCCAGGGAAGGAGCAGTGAGGGTTGCCAGACTCTGTAGAGCTGAGGGCAGCTCAAGTGAACCGAGAAGAGATAACCGGGCTCTCTGCTGTTCGGTAGACATTGTCGAGGTATCTATACGAGGCTGACAAAAGAAGGTCCAGCACGGCCTTGGCGGCCCCACCAGCAGGAAGGTCATAGACTGGCTTTGCCCCCCACGTCCGATTGGATCGGAGGGTGTTGTCAGCAGAGCGGTATAGAGAGGTTTTGTCAGCTGCTCTGGATGCCTCGTGTCATCTACTGACCAATAAAACAGTTGCAGGCCGTAGTTGGGCTAGGTCCAATGACCCTTTTGGGGTCACACTGGTTGACTATGACGAGGACAGCCATGAGGAAAGTGATCTGCGGGACGATGAGGAGACTGTGGCAGAACAGTCGGCCTCCCGGGTGGGGTGGTTCTGCTAAAGTCCTGTCTAGTGTGTTGTAGGCATAGGCAGCTGGGCCATGCATGGTAGTGGAGTCTCGGTAGCCCCTGGCGAGGTGGCAAGAATCAGTACGGGCACCAACCTTGGAGTCAGGTAAGGGCCAAGATGCTGGTGCAAGTCCAGTGATGGTGTCCACAGGCGTTAATGTGGGGTGTGCTAATGGGAGATGGGGGAGCGGTTGCGTAAGGGAAAATATGTGGCTGATGTAGGGGAAAGCACAGAAGTGATATTGAACGGTGAAAAGGGTATCCTAGGAGCAGCAACAGGAAGCACAGGGGGCAGTGTCTTGGGGACAGGCAGTGG
This sequence comes from Pleurodeles waltl, assembly GCF_031143425.1. NCBI lineage: Eukaryota > Metazoa > Chordata > Amphibia > Caudata > Salamandridae > Pleurodeles > Pleurodeles waltl. The sequence goes on along the minus strand of NC_090444.1, from coordinate 1,810,314,772 downwards.
GGAGAGCTCAGATGACAAAGGGGAGAAGAGGGAAGAGTTCAAGAGCAAGGAGCTAAAATTCAAGAGGTTGCCATCATGGGGGTCACAAAGTCATTGGGGGCCCTATTTGATTTTGGCCACTAAAGAGAAAATCTAGACAGGGGAGTACATTGAAATGTTCAAGTTGCTCCATCGAAAGGTGAGGTATAAAGAAGGATCCAAAGAGGAGGAGTATGAGCTGGCTAAGTGGCTGAAGGTGCTCCTGACGATCAAAAATTGGACAGTGGTGTTCTTAATTTACGCCAGTGTGTATTGTGAGAAGTTCCATGTTTAAGTACATGGACGTAATCCACAAGACGCAAATTATAGGGAAAGGCTACGCGTGGGCTCAGTATGATGAGGAATTCCAGACACGGGTGCCATGGGATCTCGAAGTGAAGTGGGGGGAGTTGCACTCAAACCTTTGGCAGCATTACATCGATGCTGTGAAGATGGGGAAACTGTTTTCACAGTTAGTGGGTTGCCAATAGTTCACCGGCCCTTTCACAGGCACCCTACCCAGGGGGGGTTATTGCGGCATTCAAGGGGCAGAGCAGAACCAGGGGTATATGCTGGGGTTACAACAAAGGTCTTTGCATATGGGAGTACTGCAAGTTCAGGCATGAGTGATCCAAGTGTGCAGATAGACATGCACTTATTCATTGCTTCAGGGCTACAGGCAGCTACCAGGGGCAAAATCCAGGACAGTGGCAGCCATACGCGCACAGCCAGGGGTCTCAGCAGAAGCCTTATGGCAGCAGAGGGAGTAGAAGGGCACAGGGATCTGGTGTGATAGGCTCGTACTCTGGTTAAGTTGGACAGGTTGGAGTACTAGCTACGCTTGTACAACCGGCCGGAAGAGGTGAGGTTAGCGAGATAGGTACACATGGGGTTTTTGTTTAGGGTACAAGGATCCCCGGGTGTGAAGGTGGGAAGACAATTTGCGGTCTGCTAAGGAACACAAATAGACAAGTTGGATAAGGAGGTCTTGGAAGGCAGGGACACAGGCACCTTTGGTGATAGGCCAATGGAAGCTTTGATCGTATCACCAATTGGGGTGGTGTTGAAAAATGTTGAACTGCACATCAATGCAAATTAAATAGTAGCGAGGTGGAGTTTGTGGGTGTAACAGTAGGGATGGGAGTAGGATATTGGTTAGTTTATTTGATGTATAGCAAGGCTTTCGTTTTGTGAGGTGGATTGCCCAGATAAAGTTTGTGATGCATACCTGTTTCAATAAAGCAGCCTTTTTCTTAGATCATTCTGCTAAAATATTGTTTCCAAAAATGTCCACAACCACATAATCATGAAGGTGGTTTATATAAGTATAGGTTTCGCGTACTGGACTCCACATAGATATACCTTGATTATTTGTGTATTTTCAATGAATGTAGATGTGGAGTTAAGAATAGCAAATCTATACGTTCTTTTACAGTAATATAATTGTCAATATTTTGCCACAATATCTTGGCATGTTTATAATCTCCCCCATGATATTCTGACATGGGGCCTCTCTAGCAGTAGCAGGGAATGATTTCTCATATTTTTAAAAGCTAGAAAGCAACAGTGGGTGGATAAGTGCAACAGGATCCTGTAGGAGAAGCACACAAGAAAGCAAAAGCGAGAAACATGGGGTGGGGGAGGAGATAGAAGGAAAAAAGCAAGACAGAGCATGGGGCAGGGTGGAGTAGTAAAGAAGAAAGAGCAGCACAGGTGTGAGAAAGCAAAACAGAGTGTTGGAGGTATTTGAGTTTGTAGCATACAAGGGAAGTAGCTGCAAAACACATACACTCTCATGCAGTGGTTTAATAAAAACACAAAAGTAGTTCCAAAAAAGTGAGCAGAGGAAGAACACAGACAAAGAGGGAATGCTTCATGGGATGAACCAATACAGGATGGATGTAAGGAAATGCCTCCTTGGCATGGTTACCCCCTGACTTTTTTGCCTTTGCTGATGCTAAGTTATGATTTGAAAGAAATGCTGGGACCCTGCTAACCAGGCCCCAGCACCAGTGTTCTTTCCCTAAACTGTACCTTTGTCTCTACAAGTGGCACAACCCTGGCACTCAGGTAAGTCTCTTGGAACTGGTACCCCTGGTACCAAGGGCCTTGATGCCAGGGAAGGTCTCTAAGGGCTGCAGCATGTCTTATGCCACCCTAGGGACCCCTCACTCACCACATACACACTGCTTCACAGCTTGTGTGTGCTGGTGGGGAGAAAAAGACTAAGTCGACATGGCACTCCCCTCAGAGTGCCGTGCCAACCTCACACTGCCTGTGGCATAGGTAAGTCACCCTTCTAGCAGGCCTTACAGCCCCAAGGCAGGGTGCACTATACCACAGGTGAGGGCATATGTGCATGAGCACTATGCCCCTACAGAAAACCTTAGACATTGTAAGTGCAGGGTAGCCATAAGAGTATATGGTCTGGGAGTCTGTCAAACACGAACTCCACAGCACCATAATGGCTACACTGAAAACTGGGAAGTTTGGTATCAAACTTCTCAGCACAATAAATGCACACTGATGCCAGTGTTCAATTTATTGTAAAATAAACCCAGAGGGCATCTTAGAGATGCCCCCTGAAAACATGCCCGACTTCCAGAGTGGGCTGACTAGTTTTTGCCAGCCTGCCACTCACCAGACATGTTGCTGGCCATATGGGGAGAGTGCCTTTGTCACTCTGTGGCCAGGAACAAAGCCTGTACTGGGTGGAGGTGCTTCTCACCTCCCCCTGCAGGAACTGTAACACCTGGCGGTGAACCTCAAAGGCTCACCCCCTTTGTTACAGCGCCACAGGGCATCCCAGCTAGTGGAGATGCCCGTCCCTCCGGCCACTGCCCCCACTTTTGGCGGCAAGGCTGGAGGAGATAATTAGCAAAACAAGGAGGAGTCACCCCACAGTCAGGAAAGCCCCTATGGTTTCCTGAGCTGAGGTGGCTCTTACTTTTAGAAATCCTCCATTTTGTGGATGGAGGATTCCCCCAGTAGGATTAGGGATGTGCCCCCCTCCCCACAGGGAGGAGGAACAAAGAGGGTGTAGCCACCCTCAAGGACAGTAGCCATTGGCTACTTCCCTCCCAGACTTAAACACCCCCCTAATTTCAGTATTTAGGGCCCCCCCAGAACCGAGGAAGATAGATTCCTGCAACCTAAAGAAGAAGAAGGACTGCTGACCTGAAGCTCTGCAGTGAAGATCGAGACGACAACTGATTTGGCCCCAGCCTCACTGGCCTGTCTCCCTACTTCGAGGAAAACTGCAACAGCGACGCATCCAACAGAAACCAGCGACCTCTGAAGCCTCAGAGGACTGCCCTGCATCCAAAGGACCAAGAAGCTCCAGAGAACAGAGGGCCTGTTCAACAAACTGCAACTTTCTGCAACAAAGAAGCAACTTTAAAGACTCCACGTTTCCTGCCGGAAGAGTGAGACTTTCCACTCTGCACCCGACGCCCCCGGCTCGACCTGTGGAAAACAAACACCTCAGGGAAGACTCCCCGGCGACTGCGAGCCCATGAGTAACCAGAAACGACCTGCATGAGCCCCCACAGCGACGCCTGCAGAGGAAATCCAGAGGCTCCCCCTGACCCCGACTGCCTGTAACAAGGGACACGACACCTGGAACCAACACTGCACCCGCAGCCCCCAGGGCCTGAAGGAACGAACTCCAGTGCAGGAGCGACCCCCAGGTGACCCTCTGCCTAGCCCAGGTGGTGGCTACCCCGAGGAGCCCCCCCTGTGCCTGCCTGCATCGTTGAAGAGACCCCCGGGTCTCCCCATTGATTCCAATACAAAACCCGACGCCTGTTTGCACTCTGCACCCGGCAGCCCCTGTGCCACTGAGGGTGTACTTTCTGTGCCTGCTTGTGTCCCCCCTCAGTGCCCTACAAACCCCCCCTGGTCTGCCCTCCAAGGACGCGGGTACTTACATGCTGGCAGACTGGAACCGGCGCACCCCTGTTTCCATTGAAGCCTATGGGGGTCATTATGACCTTGGCGGGCGGCATCAGCCGCCCGCCAAGATCGGACTGCCATGCGGCCGCCAAGGCGGCCGCACCCCCCCGCAGCCATTTGGAGATCCCCGCTGGGCCGGTGGGCGGAAACCTGGTTTCCGCCCGCCGGCCCAGCGGGGATCACGGACGCAACATAGGAGCCGGCTCCAAATGGAGCCGGCGGTGTTGCGGCCGTGCGACGGGTGCAGTTGCACCCGTCGCGCTTTTCACTGTCTGCACAGCAGACAGTGAGAAGCCGCATGGGGCCCTGTCAGGGGGCCCCTGCACTGCCCATGCCAGTGGCATAGGCAGTGCAGGGGCCCCCAGGAGCCCCACGACTCCCCGTACCGCCAGCCTTTTCCTGGTGGTTCAGACCGCCAGAAAAACGCTGGCAGTCGGGGACTCGTAATCCCCTGGGCAGCGCTGCAAGCAGCGCTGCCCTGGCGGATTACATCCGCCGGGGCCATTGTGGTGGAAAACTGCCGGCCCCGGCGGTGCGGCCGCGGCGCTACCGCCACGGTCAAAATACGCTGGGAGGCACCGCCAGCCTGTTGTCGGTGCTTCCGTCGTTTTGGCCCTGCGGTTGTAATACCGCCAGGGTCATAATGACCACCTATGTGTTTTGGGCACCTCTTTGACCTCAGCACCTGACCGGCCCTGAGCTGCTGGTGTGGTAACTTTGGGGTTGCCTTGAACCCCCAACGGTGGGCTACCTTGGACCCAACTTTGAACCCTGTAAGTGTTTTACTTACCTATGAACTTAATAATTACTTACCTCCCCCAGGAACTGTTGATTTTTGCAGTGTCCACTTTTGAAATAGCTTATTGCCATTCTATAACAGGACCGGAGGCGAGGATTATGCAGATCTTTCTTCACTTTTTATTAAAATAGCAGGTTCAAAGTTCAACACGGAAAACCAAAACCACAACTGCCATGAGACCATCGTCATGGCAACCACAGTCCAATGAACATCAACAACCCCGACGGTATAAATGCCCAACAAAGATGTCATCCGCCCTCTTTCTTCACTGCTCGATGGTGCAGATAAGTGCCTTTCCTGCCTTTGTGCTATTTTGAAAACGTAGTGTGTGTATTTGGGATTTTGACCACGCGCATCATTATAATTCATTCCTTTTGGTTTTCAGCTTAGTTGTAGCAACGCTGTTGCTACGTGCGGTAGGCTTGTTCAGCCCGAGTGCTTGTACACTGCGGTGACATGTTGGGCCCTCTAGAGGGCGCACGTCCCGTTTTTCAATCGCGTTCTGTGCGTGAGGTTTTTCTCTCAGTTGGCGCTGTATTTTGCCAACGCGTGGGCAGTTTAGAAGTGGGTTTTTTACTGCTCTAACTTCTTTTTTATTCCCTCTCACGTGACACCTTTGGGTTGTGCAGACCCAGAGCGGGAAGGACGCTCTCGCTCCACAGGCTTACGGGGATTTTTTCCCTGTTTCTTCTGTGGACTAATACAGTTTTTTCTTTTGTGACAGGAGGGTGAGGGGGCTCCCCCTGAAGGTTGGGGCGCATATATTTTAATTTTTTCCTGTCTCTGCCACTGTTTCATTATGCAACCTGCCCAAGATTCGGACTCTTTTCCCCTCATGTCCTCGGAGTCCCCTTCGCTACGCATCCTTCCCCCTGGGGTGGATGTTTTACTATCTCAGGCCATTGCGCAGGCTCTCGCTCCTTTTAAGGAGAGCATGACGCAATTGGCCGAACAAGTCTCAAGGGGGCCAGGCATGACGGGGGGTAACAGGGGTTGCCCAAGGGTCTTCCCCCAGGAAATCACGCAAGCGGGCAGCAGATCCCCTTGGGGAATCGGATGTTTTTCAGTGCTGCACGGGAAGAGTGCTCGCACTCACTTGCGTTTACCCTCCCGGGAGGGCTCTTTGCCAGGGGTTACTGGTGAGCAATGGCACTCCAAATCAGACCTCCAGGTGAGGTCCTCAACGGGCATGGTGCAGGACTCTGACGGGGACCCTCCTCGGTGGAGGAGGTGGAATCCGGTCGTCCCTGGCGCCCGGGGGCCTCTGTCCCAGAGTCTCCGGATCTGGGAGAGTCGGACTCAGACATGTTCGAGCTGGAGGGGATCTACCACCCCCGCTCGTCCGCAAGGCATCCGGACCCGAAAGTGGCGGACTATGTGGCGAGTAAGCTTCGCCAACCTTTGGATAAGGAGATCCGGTGCGCCTCAGGGCAGAGTGCCCCCGCCCGACTCTCCCTGACAGAGTGGCCTCTACTCCTGACATAGACCCTAAGATGTGTACTTTCTTTGGAAAGTACGTGAAAGACCCTAAGAAAGGGATCGATAGGTCCTGGCGGGCGTGCCAGGATAAACTCTTGGACGTTGTGGGGCCTCTGACACATTCAATTGGCCGAGCAGGCCAAAATGTCAAATACACACCTCCAGACGGATGTGGTGGCAGGTTGGGCTCAGAGGGCTTTATGCCTTCTTGGCAATGCCAACTGCGCTATATCAGCAGAGAGGCGCCGCTCCCTGCTTATTAAGATTGACCCCAAGTTGGGGGAACTGGCAACTTCGGAGGCAGGGGCGGTGGCACAGGGTCATCTTTTTGGAGACCCTTTCGTCAAGGAGCTCGGGAAGTTCGTGGCCACTTTTTCGGCCCTTGATAAGGCTCAATCTTCAATAAAGAAGATCTTCCCAGGGAAGGTTTTTGGAGGGGCCGGACGAGGAAGGGGTCGCTCTTCCGGCCGCCAATTCCACCAAGGCCCTGGAACCAATGTCCGACAGTTCGGTTGGCGAGACGGACGACAAGGGACATTCTTCCCCAACAGGGGTAAAGGAAGAAGCAAAGCCGGCAGAGGAGCCCGCGCAGCAGCCAACGCCCCAAGAGGAACCTCGGGTAAGGATTATCCCTTTTTTCCCTCGAGATCTGGGGGGGAGACTTCGTTTGTTCAAATGCAACTGGGAGCACCTTACCTCAGACGCATGGGTCTTACAAACAGTCTCAGGTTTTCACATAGAGTTCTGGGGGACTCCGGTGCAGGAGGCGATTCCCAGGCCTATGATGTTTTCAGAGTCAGACTCCAACCTCAGAGACGCAGAGGTTCAAGAGTTGTTACTCAAAGGCGCTATTTGCCCGGCGTTACTCCATCCACGGGGTTTCGTCAGCAATCTCTTCCTTGTAGAAAAGAAAGACAAAGGTTTCCGACCCGTGATCAATCTTCGCTCTTTCAACGAGTGGGTGGTCTACCACCACTTCAAAATGGAGGGTATTCACCTCTTGCGGGACATCCTACTCCAGGGAGACTGGATGGTGCGTCTAGATAGCAAAGACACGTACCTCACGGTCCCCATTTTCCCTCCTCATCGCACGTTCCTGCAATTTCAATGGCGACAGCAGATTTTCGAGTTCACCTCTCTCCCTTTCGGGCTCTCTTCGGCCCCTTGGTGCTTCACCAAGCTACTCAAACCGGTGGTGGAATTCCTCCGGTCACGGGGTCTCCGTCTCATTATTTATCTGGACGATATCCTTTTGATGGATCAGTCCAGGACTCATCTCATATCCAATGCGAACATGACTATTGCCTTGTTGCAGGATCTGGGGTTCGTGATCAATTTCCAGAAGCCCGATCTGATTCCGTCTCAGTCAATGACCTTTTTGGGTTTCCTAATAGACTCTCGGACGGCCACTCTGAGCCTTCCGTCTCAGAAAATTACGATAATCAAAAAGGAACTGAGGAATGTACTGAGGAGGGACAAAATCTCACTCCGCCAACTTGCCAGAGAAGTGGGTTTACTGTCCTCATCGATTCAGGCCATTTTTCCAGGTCCACTTCACTACAGGGCTCTCCAACGCCTCAAGGTGCATCATCTTCGTCGGGGGTTGACTTACTCCGAAAGAGTCGCTCTCAAATCGGAGGCCAGGACGGGGATTCAATGGTGGCTAGACCACATGGAGGCTTGGAACGGCAGGGCCATCTTCGGTTCTTCTCCCGATCTGGTCATAGAGTCGGATGCCAGTTTGCAGGGCTGGGGAGCCCGATGCGGAGATCTTTCATTCGGCGGTCGCTGGACTCCCCAGGAACTCAACCTGCATATCAATTGCTTGGAACTACTAGCGGGTTCGTTTGCGGAACAGGATCTCTTGTGTTGTACTCCTACGGATGAACAATGTTTCGGCGGTTCAATACATCAACCGCCTGGGGGGCACCCGGTCTCGGGCTCTGGCGGAACTGGCGAAGGATTTCTGGCATTTTTGCCTGGATCACCAAATATCGGTCTCGGCGGAGTATCTCCCAGGCTTCCAGAATGCCACGGCGGACTGGAATTCCAGATATCTGACAGATTCCAGCGACTGGCAGCTGGATCCGATGGTTTTTCAGGCTCTCATGTCTTATTGGGGCCCTTGCGCTGTGGACCTCTTTGCATCCCGGTGGAATGCGCAGCTCCCGCGCTATTTCAGTTGGCGCCCCGACCCGGGGGCGGAAGCCGTGGATGCTTTTCAGCAGACCTGGAGCTGGTTCCTAGGGTATGCTTTCCCCCCGTTTTTGTTGATCCCGAGGGTTCTATCTCTAGTGCGTCGTCAGCAAGCCACGATTATCCTGGTAACTCCCCTTTGGCGCTCTCAGGCGTGGTTCCCGACCCTTCTGGAACTGTCGTGCGATTGTCCGATTCGCCTTCCTTCTTTCCCAGCAATCCTTCGAGATTCCATGGGCCAGTGCCATCCGATGGTGTTGCAGGGTCATCTGCAGCTGGCAGCCTGGAGGATTTGAGGGATTGTTGGTTCGATTGCCGACTTTCACAGGACGCTCAAGCCTTCATATCTCAAGCCTGGGCGCCAGGGACGGGAAAGCGATACAAATCTGCCTGGTCTCGCTGGTCTCGCTGGTGTATGGACAGGCATACCGATCCTGTGGGGGCCCACGTTACAGATGTGCTACATTTTCTGGCTGAAATGGCCGCCTCTGGTCTGTCGTACTGCACAGTGAACTCTTTTAGGTCAGCGATTTTGACGGGTCACCCTCCTATCGAGGGCCACCTAGTGGGAGCTCACCCGTGGGTGTGCAAACTGCTCAGGGGCATTCATCTTGCCCGTCCACCTCAGCCCAGATATTCAGAACTTTGGGATGTCAACCTCGTTTTGCGGTTGTTATCTACTTGGCAGGACAATTCTTTTCTGTCTCGTAAAGCATTGTCAGCTAAATTAGCCATGCTGTTATGCCTCATTTCCTGTAAGAGGGTGTTGGATGTTCGGCCAGAGTGTTTTCTCCGGAGGGAGTAACCTTTACGATCTCCCGTAGGACTAAATGTAATACCAGATCGGTGTCTTATCCGGCTTTCCCGTTCGCTCCTAAGTTATGCGTGGTTCGGTGCCTGAAAACATACGAGGAGATGTCTGCTTCCCTCCGGGGGAATGTCAGCTACTCATTTCCCTGAAGAAACCCTTTAGAGCGGTTTCCTCGCCCACCATTGCTAGATGGATCAGATGGATCCTTGCGGAGGCTGGGGTGGACGTTCAGGTTTTTGGTGCGCACTCGACTAGGGATGCTATGGCTTCTAAGGCCGTACAGGTAGGTGGCAGGCTGGAGGACATTATGAACGCCGCGGATTGGTCCTCGGAGTCGGTTTTCAAAAGATTCTATTTTAAACCGATTCATGAGGCGACCTCTTTGGTGGTAAGTAAGCTTTGAACTTGCATAATCCTCGCCTCCGGTCCTGTTATAGAATGAGAAATTTCCTAGCTATCGTGAAGGAAAGTTTCAATTCTATTAAGGACACGGAGGCAAGGATTATCCCACCCGGCACCTGTTATGTTCCTCCCCACCCAAAGTCGACTGGTTGGATCTCGTTTTCCAAGGTGGTATATTTCACTATGTTTTTTCTGAGATCGTTCTCGGTATATATACTGCTATGGGCTTGTGGGGGGTTTTCTCCCGGCTTGAAAGCAAAATATTCATGTTCTAATCTACATTTTGTGCATCCTATTTGATATGGTTTATTTCTTGATTGCTTCTTGTTTTGACTTCGGCTGTAATGCTTACGTTTATTTTACATGATCTGACATTCTGTACGATTTCTCTTAGGTCCGGAGGCGACGACCACATGAATCTTGGACGTCTCTTCGCAGTGAAGTCGAGGGCGGATGACGTCTTTGTTGGACATTTATACCGTCGGGGTTGTTGATGTTCATTGGACTGTGGTTGCCATGACGATGGTCTCATGGGAGTTGTGGTTTTGGTTTTCCGTGTTGAACTTTGAACCTGCTATTTTAATAAAAAGTGAAGAAAGATCTGCATAATCCTCGCCTCCGTGTCCTTAATAGAATTGAAACTTTCCTTCACGATAGCTAGGAAATTTCTCATTGTTGTCAAAACTGTACATGCTATTGTGATTATTCAAAGTTCCTAGAATACCTGAGTGAAATACCTTTCATTTGAAGTATTACTTGTACATCTTGAACCAAATAAACTAAGAAAATATATTTTTCTATATAAAAACATATTGGCCTGGAGTAAGTCTTTGAGTGTGTGTTCCTCATTTATTGCCTGTGTGTGTACAACAAATACTTAACACTACCCTCTGATAACCCTACTGCTTGACCACACTACCACAAAATAGAGCATTAGAATTATCTCTTTTTGCCACTATCTTACCTCTAAGGAGAACCCTTGAGCACTGTGCACACTATTTCTTACTTTGAAATAGTGTATACAGAGCCAACTTCCTACAATGGACAAGAAAAATTATTGAATAAGACGCAAGGAAATACAAGTGACATTAAAGACAATCAATGGTAAGCAATGGGTGAGCTGACAGCCCCTGTAAATTCTTGAAAAGCCCACAATATGTCTTTTGCAACCAGATAGCTGGCCCTGTCTGGTAGATTCGACCTAAAGAGGTGTACTGTAAAGAAGGAAATTACTTATAAAACAGCAGAACGTATCACATAAACAGAGATACACAGCGTGAACCAACCAACTTTACCCACAATAAAGGTATTGAATAAACAGTGTATAAACATAATGAAAGTACAGAGACCATGTAGAAACACTAATGTATGCAAACTGATAATAAATGCTTTAGTGTGGGTGCAGAAACATTCCCCATTAATGCCTCATATGTTCTCACTTTGATTATTCACTAAGTTTGTGGCCGCTGGCCTTGTAGACACCGACTCTTCAACTCTAAAACCCCCTCCAATCCTTACTACATCCTGTTTTAGCTGTGTCATAAGGATATACCAGGGCTGTTACTCAACAGCACTCCAGCAAGTTTGTAGCATTCTTTTAACTTGTATTGGTGTCTGTGCGCAGAGCGAGTGGGTTCCTGGTGCGTGGTCTATTCCCTTTATGGCTCGCAGGCTGGGTGTCAGGATGTTTGGGAGTCAGTGAACAGCTCTGATTCTGTTGGAGAAGCTTTCTGTGCGCATGACTTCTGCTTCCAAGTTGAGCCGATTCAGAGACGGCCGCAGCGATTGAGGATTGGCAGCAGCCTGGGGAGGTAGTGGAGCTCCTCTAGCTGACTGCTTACATCAGTGTGAGATAAGAGTCCTCATTTAGGGGGAGTTTCAAACTGTGGTTGGACATGGATTTCTTATGGGTTTTGTCACTGGACAGTTTTCAAGCCCACTGGATCTTGAATTAGATCCAATTCTAAGAGGCTTGGCAGTTCATTTGCCTCATGTTTCCCTTGTGGCTACATGGAGGGCAAAAGAAGAGAGAAGAGAAGAGGCACTGTCTCTCCTCCTTCAGATTTATTGAATGGTGACCCTAGCGCATGCAGATCTAGAAGATCCAGATGTCGGTATCTAGGTATCCCTGCGCTTTTATCAATGTTGCAAGTGCAACCCATGAACGAGGAGGTGGTCTCTAAAGCCTTGGCCTCCAAATCCAGGGATAAAAATTAAAGCTCTGGACCTAAAGAAATTCATATTTTTCTTCAGATTTAGCCTCTAAATACCTATTACGTCTACGGCAGGCAAATATATAAAAAAAGAGAATTGTTGCAACTCTTTGAACATATAACAGACATTTTGGGGTTCCAGCCAGCCCCAGTCCAGTATAATGACTAGTGACTGTTTCCTCAATTTGCCAAACCTCAAATTCTGGCTTTACTACTTAGAAGGAAAATCAAGGAACTCATATTTGGAAAGAAGAAAGAGGTTGACCAGTTTATGATGCCCAGACTTTTACAAAAGACTTGTGCACTTTTAGGAGAAAGCATTCTTACCCCCTAATAAAAAGTGGAGTTTTGTTCCTTTAATTGTAAGGACAGCCCTTAATTTGGATGAGTGCCCCTTGTCCGATGCTGTTGATTGCAAGGTGGACAGAGTGCTAGCAAAATCATCTTCAAATAATCTCTCTCTAAAGGCAGCAACTTATGCAGCGTATACACCCAAGCTTTGGTAAATGATTTTGAATCCCATTTCAATAGCATGCAGTACGGTACAGACTACTCAGATCTCCTATTACAGACGATCAGAAAGCTAAATTCATAGCTGATGTGTGTGATGTCATTAGATCAACAGCTGTGGTGGCTGGAGCTGAAATCCTGGCTCATAGAAATCTCTGGGTGAGGGATTGGAAGACTGCCATCTCAGAGAAGGCTTCCTTCCTTAAAATTTCATTTAAGAAAAGTAAGCTCTTTGGCAATCAATTGGATGCAATCATAACAAAGTCCTTTGAAGACAAAAATAATACTGTGCCTTACAAGGGCACTTCTTCAAAGTATTTGAGGACCTGGAATAGAGACTCAAAAGACTCTGCAAGAGGGTACTCCAAATCCTAATCTTTGCACCAGAAAATTCTATCCTAAAATGTCCTCTAAGAGCCAAGACACTTTGAGCCAGTCCGGATCCCCCAAACACCTGCCCTGACTATTATCCTCCTCCCTCCAATCCAGAGCCAGTGGATGAAGGTTTTTGGATGAATGCAGGATTTGGAATGCTTCCATCAATGATCAATGGGTGCTAAGTTTCATAAAGGAAGAATTTTATCGGACTTGACTAATTGTTGCCAATCTTAGGAGTCTTTCCTACATCTATCCAAAGAAATTCTGTAAAGAGAAGTTCTTTAGAATTGTAAATCACTGATTTTCTAGAAACAAAAGGCAACTATTCCTGTCCTAACAGAAGAAAGAGGAGAAGGTGTCTACTCTATTTCTAGTAAGAAAGACTTCCAGGGAGTACAGACATGTGATCGGTCTCAAGAGGGTGAACTCCAAGTTGAAGACCATACATTTCAGGATGGTGTCTCTACAGCAGGCCATTCATTCCTTTAATCCAAGAGAAGGACCTTCTGTCTACCACCTACCTACAGGACGCATATCTCCACATTCCCATTCACACTGCTGATCAGACATTTCTGTGCTTCCTAGTTGATTTGCATCATTTTCCATTCTGGGTTCTGCCCTCTGGGGTGAAATCAGCACCCAAAGTATTTACCAAGGAGTTAACACCCATGGCAGCCACTCTTCACCAGGAGAGAATTACAATTCTTCCCTACCTCAACAATTGTCTGTTATCCTTGCTATTGTGGGAGACAGCAGAGAGGTTTGTCAGAAGAGTACTTACCATTCTGATAGATCATGGGTTTCTAGAAAACCTGAAGAAGTCACAACTGATTCTGTCTCAAGACCAGATATTTTTAAGAGCCAGATTCAGGTCAGCCCAGGGGTTGGTCACTCTGCTGGAAGATCCAGAACCATAATGTAGAAAGGGGTGTAGTTTCAGGGGGGTGGTTGGGATGGTCCCCCCACCCACAAAATGTGTTCTGTAATAAATAGTTGGGTACAGGTTCTTTCAGTCAGGTATGGTGAGCGGTTTGTCAGATTTCCCATGGAATGTTTACATGCAGATTGACAAACTCACACACCAACTCACTCTGTCTCTATTTTGAAGGTCCTAAAAGGAGTTTTGTGGTCCCCTCAGCACCCAGTAGTGTTGACAATTGATACCTGTGCAACTGGTTAGTGAGGATGGGTGGGATCACATTAGAATCAGGGTCACTGGTCCAGGGGTCAACAGATCAGGTCTTCCAAGACAGAGCTCTAGACAATTCTACAGCACTTCTTTCCTTCTCTCATCTCCTTATTGGTAAAGCTTTGGTTGGTCAGAACAGACAACAAAACTGCAAGACATTGTATCAACAAATGGGAAAGTACGAACTCACCTGCTCTATTGAAGATGATTTGGTGCCAGATTTTTCTATGGGCCCAAACCAGGATCAAGTCTTTACTGGTAGTTTACATCCAGGGAACAACATATGCAGTGGGAAAAAGCTAAGAAGGGAGATTCCTTCTTCAAACATGTTTTGCCTGAGTTAGCAGATTTTCACAAATTTATCAGATTTGGAGTCATCCAGTGACAGGCTTGTTTGCTTTAACTCACCTTGCTCTTATTCCGTTCTTCTACTCAAGGAGAAAGAAAAACTATTCTGGATGCTGTTTCTTGTCCTTGGCAGAAGGGCCTCCTTTACGCATTATCTCTATTTTCCATGATCCTACAATTTCTGGTCAGATTGAGGAGGGACAGAACAACATGGTCCACTCTGCCTGATTTCTTCTGACAGTGCAATGAAAACTATCAATTCCTCTCCTCTGGCTTTCTGACCTCCACAGATCAGTGCATTGAGAAAACTAATGCTAACCACATGGAGGTTGAAAGGGCAGGGTTAATTAGGATGGGCTTTTGTGAGAGTGTAGCCTCTTCTATTTAGGCATTCAGAAGGGGCTCTGCCCTCTCCTCTTACACTAGACATTGGGCTAGATGTATTTGTCACACTTGTGCTAGTGCTGGTGCCACACTCAGTGGATCTGGCGCAAGTTCTGGAGTTTCTTCAGGACCTTTGGTTTTTGGGTCTTAAGGCTGCTACCCTTGAGATTCAATGGGCAACCATTAGGCCTTTCAAAGCCTCATGGGGTAATCTGCAAGACCATCAGGTGTTGGTCCAAAGACTGTTTAGAGGCTTTAATATCTGCCCCAATATTAGGTCTGTTGATTCTTGCTGGAAACTTCTCCTTGGCCTCTGCTCCCTAAAAAAGCCTCCTTTTGAACCTTTGGGCTGGGTAGACATTGGAATCCTAACTCTAAAGACCTTTTTTCTAGTGGCTATTACTAGAGAGAGGAGATTAGGAGAGCTGGGCTCTTTATTCTGTAAGCATAACTTGTTCCTGTGTTTGAAGACAGTATTGTTCTTCATCAAGGTCCATTATTTATCCCTAAAGTGAATTGTCCCTTTCATATTGAGCAAGAAGTTATCCTATCTGTATTTTATTTCCAAATCCTGAGACTCCAAAGGAGGTTAGCCTTCACTCCCTGAATGTGATATGTAAGATTCTGAATCACCTGGATAGAGTTTCTGATTTCAGAATTTCTTCAGTTCTATTAATTAATGTTATCCTGGTAAGAAAAGAGTTTAAACCTTTGGTCCAAACTCTTAGCAGGTGGGTATGCTCAGTGATAGCATTAGTCCATAAGGAGGCCGGAGTTCCTCTTCCAGCAGGAATTAAAGGGAGGCATGTCAGCTTCTCTAGCTGAATCGCAGGGGACATCCTTATCGAAGGTCTGTAGGGCAGCGACATGGTCCACCCTCTCTACTTTTATTACACATTAAAATGTGATGCAGGAAATGGATGGACTGGATGTCTTAGATTCAAGAGTACTTTTTTCTATGATGTACAATATGAACCAATTCTGAATGAACAAGTCTGTGTTGAGCATTGAGAGTCAGTTGTCCTGGTTTTATGATTGCTTTCTATTTCTCATTTAGTAATTAAGCGAAATGAGAGCAGGCAAGGAAGTAATTCCCCAATTAGTTACCTGTAATTGCATTACTCTGAACCGGTCTCTCGCTTTCAATTATAAGCTGCTTACTCCTACCCTGTTTAGACAAGGTCAATTGTACTCTGGAAGGCTTGAGTCATTCAAATAGGATGTGATGAGGGTGGGAGGAACATTTATAGTTGAAGCATTTTTAAGGGTGCGTCTATGAGGCGCAGTGACCTCTCATTTAATAAAAACAAGTGATCAAAACTCAAATTATTCCAATTACAAGTAAGTCATTGAGGCATTCCTCTGTATAAAGTATAAATCAATGTAATATCGCAAAGGCTGGCACTATATGTAGGTATTTTAAAGTAAACATATAGGCCCTCATTACAACCCTGGCAGTCGGTGATAAAGCGTGGGTAATACCGCCAACAGGGCCGTCGGAAAAAAAAATGGAATTATGTCCATGGCGGAAACCGCCAACACAGACAGCCACTTTAACACTCCGACTGCCACAGCGGTAGAAACAAACACTGTGGTGGTAACCGCCAACAGACAGGCAGAAGCCAATGTACCGCCCACACTCTTACAGGGCACCAATCCGCCAACCTTTCCGGGGCGGTACCAACGCCATCAAAAGCACAGCGGAAACAGAACTTGGAAGGGAAACCACTCACCTCTCGACACTCAACAAACAACCAGGACGCCATGGAGCCCGAGTTACAGGTCCTGAAGATGCTGGTCTACCTCCTCATCTAACAGGAGCATCAAAGACGGCGGCGACGACCATGGTGAGTACTGCACCTAACACAACGGGGAGGGGAGGAGGGAAAAGAGAGTGACACACGCACGCAGCACCCGCACCCCCCACCCACACCAACACACACACACACACATATCCAATCACATCACAGATACACCCCGTCAACCCCTGGAAGAACGCAAAGGACAAAATGAAATGAGTTTAACGAGTGTAATCTTCGAACAATCAGATAGACCAAGATAACTTTAAATCATCACTATATACAAATATCAACAGCAAGTACACAAGTCCGTACACTGTCCCTTGTAAATGTCTGTGGACCATTGGTCCCAAAAAGCTTGGGCGAAGCCCACACATGACACCTGCCTTAAAATGGAGAGAACACTGCAGGGGCATCAGGTCGTAAAAAAACAGGCACCTCAGGGGGAACGGAAGGGGGGGCACCTCAGCCGGATGATGGGATGACGCCACTGCTCCTTGAGGGGGCTCCATGCCCACTGCTTGGTCCTGGGGCGTGCAAAGCCACAGTCTCTCAAGTGGGTGGTTTGCCCACTGCTTGGTCCTGGGGAGTGCAAAGCCACAGTCTCTCAAGTGGGTGGTTTGCCCACTGCTTGGTCCTGGGGAGTGCAAAGCCACAGTCTCTCAAGTCTCTCAAGTGGCTCCTTGGCTTCAGTAGGTGGCACACTGGCAGCCCTGATGGGTGCCCTCTTCGATCCTCCCGGACTTGCAGGGACCACAGTGGCTGAGGTGCTGGTCTGGGCTCTAGACAACCTGGCCCTAGGGGAGGGGGGGGGGAGGTGTAGGGAAGAGGTCAATGGTAGCCAGGAAACGTTTTTTAGACACACTGGGACGGGAAGATGGAGGGGCTTTGGGAGTGGAGGAAGAGGTAGTGGTTGTAGGAGGTGTACGTCTGCTGAGTTTGGATCAAGGTGCATGGGTTGGAGGCTGTTGTGAGGTGGATGGCTGTTGAGTGGGTGTGTGCCGGCATTTGTGTACTTTGGGAGGCGGGCTCACAGACACACTGGGAGAGGACACAGGGGACGTGTGAATGGTAGTGGGGTGGTGATTACACGTGGGCAGTGTGTAGTGATGGGTGTGCTGGTGATGGAGGTAGTGGCTGAGGATGTAGTGCATGCAGGTGTGAGTGGAGACGAGACTGGGAGGGAGGTGGAGGACGTGGAGGAGGAGGACGCAATGGAGGCAGTGGATGTTAGGATTTCTGCGTGGGTATGGTGCTCATGTGAGTGCCTGTGGGATGTGTGGTGCTTATGTTTGCCTGAGCCACTTTTGTGTGTTGTGTGTTGATGTGTGTGCATGCTGGTCTGATGGTGTGCTTCGGATAGGTTGAGGTAGAGGGGATTGGGTCTGGGTAGTGGATGTTGGAGGGGGGAGGCTGGACACAGGGACAATGGCTGCCATCACTGCTGAGGCCAGAACCTGAAATGCTCTCTGTTCGGCTGCCACACCAGAATGAATGCCCTCCAGGTATGCTTTTGTTTGCTGCAAATGCCTCTCGACACCCTGGATGGTATTCAAAATGGTTGACTGCCCAACAGTGAGTGAGGGATCTCAGGAGGTCAATAGCCTCCTCACTGAGGCGAGCAGGGCTGACTGGGGCAGGGCCTGAGGTGACTGGGGTGAAGGAGATGCCCACCCTCCTGGGTGAGCGGGCAAGGGAAACACGCTGAGGGGCTGCTGGGAGGGCAGTGCTGATAGGGGGGGTGGCGGCTGTACTTGTTGTTGTGGTAGGCACAGAGGTGCCCGCCACCACAAGGGAGCTCCCTTCAGAGAAGGAGTCGATGTCGCTGGTGTCCCCTCCTGTCCCCGTCCTGGAGCTCCCCACGCCCTCCGTCCCACTGGTGCCTTCAGACTACGTACATTCACCCTCCTCGGCCATGTGGGTTGCAGCTCCCCCCTGCTCTGGTACAACTGCTCCTCCACCAGATGATGCTAATGCACACAAGGACAGGGTGACAAAACAAAAAGGGGGAGAAAGACAGAGGAGACACATGGTCAATGCCAGCAACACCACTGCCGTTGGCGGATACAACACACAGGGAGCAGCCCTATGCACTAGGTTATGCACTAACAGTTCGTAGGAACACCTGCCCATGGGGGACTATGCCTAAACCCATTTGCTGCACACCTGGAACGCACAGGAACCTGACTAGTTGTAGATGGCCACTACCACTATTGGGGTTGTAGTACCACAGAGCCTGCCTAACAAGGGACCTACCCTACCAAGTTCGCCCTGGCCTAGGGGATCCCACAGCTCACATCCCCACCCCGAACCCTCGTAAAGCGTGCAGAGTCAGCTGAATGAGACTGTACTCACCCCATGTGGTTGCTGTGATGCCCTCAAGCGCCCATCAAACTACGGATATGCCACTGCCAGGATCCAGAACATCAGGGGGGTCATGGTGCGATGGGCACCCCTTCCCCGTTGGGAGGCCATCCCCAGCTGGGCCTCTGCCATCTTCTTGCTCCAGCAGTGCAGGTCCTCCCATTTCTTGCGGCAGTGGGTGCTCCATTTATGATAGCACCCAGGGTCCTCACTTCCTTGGCGATGGCACGTCAAAGGACCTAGAGGAAAGGTAAAGTATGAAAGGAACTTACTCCCCCGTCCGGTTCATCATACTCATTGGCCACCAGTTCCCACCCATGCACTGACACACATACACTCACCATCCTCACATGCAGGCCTCAGCCCCCTCAACATGTATCTTCCATCCACACCACTCCATACATTTATGTACTACGCATCCTGCTCACAGTTAACTCACCTGTTTGTCATGAGGACCGTAGAGTAGCGTGTACTGGGGAGGACCCCATCCACTAGTCTCTCTAACTCCTCCACAGTAAAGGCAAGATCCCTTTCCCCAGACACTCGAGCCATTGTCGCTTCCAGACTGAGGTCACATCAGCACATGCAGTGTAGGTCCTCTCCTGTTGAAGGTCAGTTATCAAGTGAGTGAACATATAGAAAATGGCAGTCACGTCAGCGGCGGTGCATACCGCCACCGCCGGCGTACATCATTATTGGCTCCTGGAACCCAGAGGGCCCAAAGATAGTCAATGCTGAATTGCGCAGCAGTCTTCGACCGCCTACCACGACGCTGCACAACGCCAGTGCAGTTACCTCATTTCCCTCCTTATAGGTCAGGCAGCCGCCATTTCAGGGTGGCACATGGCAGGGCACCTAACTGCGTCACAGCACATTTGGACACAAATACGGACAGACGATGCCACACAGATTAGTGCAAAAACCCTTGTGCAACCTATGTGGTACATGACCCTCTGCTCACCATTCTCCTCCATAGGGCACATCCGCTGGGTCAGATGATGAGATGGCGTCATCCTCCGGTCTACAGACCCCAGGTGGACCTGTCGATAATGGAAGCCGGACACATCATTATCATCTGCAGACTTGATCGTGCCACAATCCAAGAACTGAGTGCCCAATTAGAGCCAGACCTGATGTCAGCTATCCGCTATCCCACAGGTATCCCCCCTCTAGTGCAGGTCCTGTCAGTGCTCCATTTCCTGCCCAGTGGTTCCTTTCAAACAACAATGGCCATGGCATCAGGGATATCTCAGTCAATGTTCTCTAACGTGTTGTCCAGAATGTTATCTGCCCCGCTGAAACACATGTGCAGCTACATCGTTTATCCCCAGGTGGAGGATTTGCCCACAGTGAAAGATGGCTTCTATGGCCTGGGACATATCCCCAACATCATTGGTGTCATTGATGGTACACATGTGGCATTTGTCCCCCCTCCGCAGGAATGAACAGGTGGACAGAAATCGTAAAAGCTACCTTTCAATGAATGTGCAGATGGTGTGTTTGGCAGGCCAGTACATCTCTCATGTGAATGCCAAGTATCCTGGCTCTGTGCATGACGCTTACATTTTGAGGAATAGCAGCATCCCTTATGTGATGGGCCACCTCGAGAGGCACCGTGTGTGGCTAATAGGTGAGCCCAAGGTCCCCACACAGTATGAATAGGTGTCTGGGTATGGGGTAGTCCCTAAGGGTTGGTGTATGTCTAACAGATATCCCTCGACACTTACAGGTGACTCTGGTTACCCCAACCTCTCATGGCTACTGACCCCAGTGTGGAATGCCAGGACAAGGGCAGAGGAACACTACAATGAGGCGCATGGGCGAACTAGGAGGATTATTGAGCGGACTTTCAGCCTCCTGAAGGCTAGATTCTGGTGCCTCCATCTAACAGGTGGCTCCCTATACTACTCACCGAAGAAGGTGTGCCAGATCATCGTGGCGTGCTGTATGTTACACAACCTGGCTTTGTGACGCCAGGTGTTTTTTCTGCAGGAGGATGGCCCGGATGTTGGTCTTGTGGCAGCTGTTGAGCCTGTGGACAGTGATGAAGAGGAGGCAGAGGAAGAAGATATTGACAACCGAAACAACATCATCATGCAGTACTTCCAGGGAGACACAGGTAAGGGACTGGCACTGCTCATCTCATATCTGACTACTGTAGGACATTGTATAAGTCAGCATTTTTACCTCTGTGTATGGACCCTGACAGTTAACTTTGGCTTTTCTTTTCACAGATCTGGGTACCACATTCTGCCTTCTGCTATGTTTACTGCTGCCCAACAACTGTCATACTTTGGTATGTACAAATGAACATTTACATTGATATTTGTCTAAGAGGTTGTAATAATACAGTGGTGAAAGTACAGACTGACTCCAGATTGTTTTGTGATTCAGGGGTGTTTATTTAAGTGCTAATAAGTAGAGGGGTATGTGCAATGGGCTGGGGTGATGGTGGAGGAATATCCATGGTAGAGTCCAGTCTCTTTGTAGGTGCATTGTCCAATGGGGCATAGGAAGTGGAACAATGTCAGTTCAAGGTGGTCAGGGTGACATAGTGGGAGAGAAGGGTGACAATCAGGAGAGTCTTATTTCCTGGCGGGGGTCTTGGCAATGTTCTCTGTCTTGTGCCTGGATCGGAGGGACCGTTTGTGGGGTGGTTCTCCATCTGCAGGGGATGGGGTGCTGGTGGCCTGTTGTTCCTGTGGTGGGACCTCCTGTCCACTAGCGCCGGCGGACGTGGAACGCTGTTCATCGTTCGGGCTGGTGTCAGGAGCCCGGTGGTATGCCACTGTCTCCCTCATGGTGTTGGCCATGTCTGCCAGCATCCCTGCAATGGTGACCAGGGTGGTGTTAATGGACTTCAAGTCCTCCCTGATCCCCAGGTACTGTTCCTCTTGCAGCCACTGGGTCTCCTGAAATGTGGCCAGTACCGTGACCATGGTCTCCTGGGAATGGTGGTATGCTCCCATGATGTTTGAGAGTGCCTCATGGAGAGTGGGTTCCCTGGGCCTGTCCTCCCCCTGTCGCACAGCAGTCCTCCCAGTTTCCCTGTTGTCCTGTGCCTCTTTCCCCTGAACCGTGTGCCCACTTCCACTTACCCCACGTCCCTGATCATCCTGTGTTAGTTAGTTTGCCTGGGGTCCCTGTAGTGGTGGACACAATGCTGATTGACGTGTCCTGGGGACAGTGGCATGGGCCCGCTGGGTGGGTACTGTGCTGGTGTTTCCTGAGGAGGGAGGTTCTGTGGTGGTTTGGGACTGTTGCCGGGGAAACCGACTGTCCAGAGGTCCCTGATGGGCCTGGCTGGTCATCTTGATCCAGGTGTGCAGAACTGCTGTCGTCACTGTGGACCTCTTCTGTGGGGGGACTGGATATGGCTGGCACCTCCTGTCTGGTGACGTTGTGTAGGGGTCCTGTTGGGGTGTAAATGCATTGTTATTGTATCTGTGTGTGCCATCTTGTGCAATGGGTGTGTTTCCCTCTACTACTGTGCTTGCATTATCGTCTTGGCCCTTGTGTGAGTGGTGATTGTGTGCCCTGGGTGAGTCTCTCCCTTCGACATGCTGTGGTGATGGGTGTCCATGCAGGTCTGTGATGGGTGTCCATGCATTGTTGTCACATGCAACAATTGGTATTGGGATGTGTGGGTTGCGATAGTGGGGTATCTGTGAGGTGTTGAGGTGATGGGTGTGAGGGTAGGGGTAGAAGTTTGTGATGGCATGCAGGTAGGGTGGGGGATACAGTAGTAAAGTTTGCCTTACCAGAGTCCAGTCCTTCTGCTACTCCTGCGAGGCCCTCAGGATGCATGATCACCAAGACTTGCTCCTCCCATGTTGTTAGTTGTGGGGGAGGAGGTGGGGGTCCACTGCCAGTCCTCTGTACAGCTACCTGGTGTCTAGATACCATGGAATGTACCTTCCCCCGTAGGTAGTTCCACCTCTTCCTGATGTCATCCAGTGTTCTTGGATGCTGTCCCACTGCATTGACCCTGTTGACAATTCTCCGTCTTCCTTGCAATGGACGTCTGCTGCACCTGTGATCTGTATAGCTGTGGCTCTACCGGATGATTTCCTCCACCATGATACTGAGCTCCTCCTCAGAAAACCTGGGGTGTCTTTGAGGTGCCATGATGTGGTGTGGGTGATGTGTGAGGTGATGGTTGATGTGATGTGTGGGGGTAATGTGTTGGGGTGTGTGGTGTGAGGTGCGTGGATGGTATATGAGTGATGGTGTTGTGTGCCTCTGGATGCTGGTGTGGTCTTTGCTTTTCTCTCTCTCTGCTTCTTCAGAAAATGTTGGTGTAAGGGGTTGTTGGTAATGTGCGTGTGTGTTTTATAGTGGTGTGAGTGTCTGGGTGTGGTGTGTGCATGTGTATCAGGTGTGTGATTTTTTAATTGTCCAATGGGGTTGTGTCTTGTAAATGTGTGTGTATTTTGAGCGCAACGGTGTGTACCGCCAATGGATTACCACGGTTGAATGACCATCGCGTTGATTCGTGGGTCATGATAGTGTGGGCGTATTCCTGTTGGCGTAACGGTGTGGGTTTTGGTAACGCCACTTTATCACTGACCTTTGGTGTGGCGGACTTGTGTGGGTGTCTGTTTGTGGAGGATTTCTAAGTGTGGGTCATAATATCCGTAGCGGAATTCCGCCGTGGACATGGTATGTTGGCAGCCGTCAGCACTGCGGTCAGCAGACTTTACCGCCAGGGTTGTAATGAGGGCCATAGTGTGTTCTGCAGTATATAATGCACATTAATATGCTTGTACAGACTGTTGTTTAAATTGTTTTTCAGGGCTGGTATGCCGCTAGATAAATAGAAATTCAAAAGCAGCAGAACAGAAAGGGACACCAGGATAGCTGAAGTACTAGCCACTGGCCCACCAGAGATGCCGGCCTCTAACAGTAGCCTGCAGCTGGGACTCAGGCCCTCATTCTGACCCTGGCGGTCGGTGATAAAGCGGCGGCCAAGCCGCCAACAGGCCGGCGGTCTAAAATATGCAATTCTGACCCTGGCGGGAACCGCCAACACAGCCCGCCAACTTAACACTCCGACCGCCACAGCGGTACAAACAAACAGCGCGGCGGTTCCCGCCAACAGCCCGGCGGCAGACAAAGTACCGCCCACCCTATTACGACCCACCAATCTGCCACCTTTTCCGGGGCGGGAGCACCGCCGATAAGAACACGGCGGAAACAGACTACGAACGGGAAAACGCTCACCTCTACGCACTCCACGCGAGATTCCGGCAGTATGGAGCCAGAGTTACAGGTCATCCCCGCACTCCTATTCCTCCTTATATACCAGGAGCACGCCCGGCGGCGCGGAAGACATCGGTGAGTACTGCACCTACGACACAGGGGAGGGAAAAGATTACCGGCACACACCCACCCACCCACACCCACTACAACACACACATCAATGCATTCCCACAGATCACTGTCACAACCCACAAACCACCCCCCTCCGAAATAATGCAAAGACCAAAAGAAGAGATCATAAACGGGCAGATATATTGAAATATGTACGCCATTAATCCCAATAAATAAATAAACTATGTACAAAATATATACAGCTACTAAATGTAGTCCAACCACTGTCCGTGGATCACAGGGGTCCTGTGCAAAGGGGCAAGGCCCAGTCCCACGACAAGAACTCCACGGAGAGAACACTGCAGGGGCATCAGAAAGAAAATAGGACAGGCACCTCAGGGGGAAGGGAAGGGGGGGCACCTCAGCCACTTGAGTACACGACGCCAGATCCACGAGGGGACTCCATGACCACTGGGCCATCCTGGGGAGAGCAAAGCCACAGTCCATACAGTCCATACAGTGGGTGGCCTGCCCACTGGGCCATCCTGGGGAGAGCAAAGCCACAGTCCATACAGTCCATACAGTGGGTGGCCTGCCCACTGGGCCATCCTGGGGAGAGCAAAGCCACAGTCCAAACAGTCCATACAGTGGGTGGCCTGCCCACTGGGCCATCCTGGGGAGAGCAAAGCCACAGTCCAAACAGTCCATACAGTGGGTGGCCTGCCCACTGGGCCATCCTGGGGAGAGCAAAGCCACAGTCCATACAGTCCATACAGTGGGTGGCCTGCCCACTGGGCCATCCTGGGGAGAGCAAAGCCACAGTCCATACAGTCCATACAGTGGGTGGCCTGCCCACTGGGCCATCCTGGGGAGAGCAAAGCCACAGTCCAAACAGTCCATACAGTGGGTGGCCTGCCCACTGGCCCATCCTGGGGAGAGCAAAGCCACAGTCCATACAGTCCATACAGTGGGTGGCCTGCCCACTGGGCCATCCTGGGGAGAGCAAAGCCACAGTCCAAACAGTCCATACAGTGGGTGGCCTGCCCACTGGGCCATCCTGGGGAGAGCAAAGCCACAGTCCATACAGTCCATAACAGACCCCACTGCCACTGGAGGAGGCAAGTTGGCCAGAGGACATCCTGCAGCCCTGCCCGAGATAGATCCTGCCCTGCAACGTCTGCCAAAGGGCCAGCGGTTCTTGCCCTGAAGGGCCCAGTTCAGCGGTTCATGAGACGGCGGGGCCCAGTTCAGCGGTTCTTGAGACGGCGGGGCCCAGTTCAGCGGTTCTTGAGACGGCGGGGCCCAGTTCAGCGGTTCTTGCCTTGAAGGGCCCAGTTCAGCGGTTCTTGAGACGGCGGGGCCCAGTTCAGCGGTTCTTGAGACGGCGGGGCCCAGTTCAGCGGTTCTTGAGACGGCGGGGCCCAGTTCAGCGGTTCTTGAGACGGCGGGGCCCAGTTCAGCGGTTCTTGCCTTGAAGGGCCCAGTTCAGCGGTTCTTGCCTTGAAGGGCCCAGTTCAGCGGTTCTTGAGACGGCGGGGCCCAGTTCAGCGGTTCTTGCCTTGAAGGGCCCAGTTCAGCGGTTCTTGAGACGGCGGGGCCCAGTTCAGCGGTTCTTGCCTTGAAGGGCCCAGTTCAGCGGTTCTTGAGACGGCGGGGCCCAGTTCAGCGGTTCTTGCCTTGAAGGGCCCAGTTCAGCGGTTCTTGCCTTGAAGGGCCCAGTTCAGCGGTTCTTGAGACGGCGGACGGTCTATGGCCAACTGCTAAATGCCTGGTGGTGCCCTCCTGGGCAGCGGGGATGGTGCTCCTTCACTGCCCACCTGGGCTGTGGGTGGTGGGGCCCTCCTGGCCAGCTGGGCTGGGTCCTCCCTGGGCAGCGGCTATGGGGCTGGTGGGCTCTCCCGGGGCAGCTGTGCCGGTTCCTCCCGGGGCAGCGGCTATGGGGGTTGTGGGCTCCTCCTGGGCAGCAGGCCTGCTGCCTGACCTCTCCAACTTGCTGCCCTTGCCCTCCTTAGTCGTCGGCCTGTGGCCCTTTCCTCCCTTTGGAGCTGTGGCTGGTTACTGTCTCTGGGTGGTGTCCGGGGGGGATGTAGAAGGCGGGCTCCTGCGGCGCCCCTTCCGCCTTCTGCTCCTCTTCCCAGGGGGTGGGCTGGCTGTCCCCTTGCTGCTGGGCGAAGATCCAGACATGCGGGCTGGCGGGCTCCAATACCCCTGCACCCTTGTCAAGGGGGCTGCAGGGCTGGTGGTGGCTGAGGTGCTCTTCTTACCCCGACGAGAAGGAGGGGGGGGCTCAGGGTCAGGAAAGAAGTTAGTAGTGGCGAGGAAGAGCTTCTTGGGACAATGGAGAGTGGTAGGTACAGTGGGAATGGGAGTGGAGGGAGAGGATGTGGTTGTAGGTGAGTCACGTTTGCTGTCTTTGGGTGCAGGTGCAGGAGGGATAGGCTGTCGTGAGGTGGATGGCTGTCGGGTGGGTGGGTATTTGCGTTTGTGTGGTGTGGAAGAGGGGGTGACAGACACAGTGGGAGAGGACACAGGGGACGTGTAAATGGCAGTGGGGGTGGTGACTGCACGTGTGCGGACTGGAGTGGAGGGTGTGCTGGTGATGGAAACACTGGCTGATGGTGAGGTGAATGGAGGTGTGAGTGTAGACGTCACAGGGAGGGAGGAGGGAGACGAGGAGGTGGGGGTCACAGAGGTGGTAGTGACTGTTGGCATGTCTGCATCGGAATTTTGCGTGTGTGAATGTCTGCGTGATCTGTGGTGCTTATGTTTGGATGAGCTTCTCTTGGGTGTTGAGGTGTGTGCAGGCTGGTCTGATGGTGTGGGTGGGACAGGCAGAGGAACAGGAGACTGGGAGGAGGGAGTTAGTAGAGGCAGGCAGGAGACAGGGACAATGGCTGCCGTCAGTGCTGAGGCCAGAGCCTGGAACGATCGCTGATGGGCAGCCTGACCCGAATGAATGCCCTCCAGGTACGCATTGCTGCAATGAACCTCCCTCTCCACCCCCTGGATGGCATTCAAAAGGGTAGTCTGCCCAACAATGAGCGTTCGGAGGAGGTCAATGACCTCCTCACTGAGGGCAGCGGGGGTAACAGGGGCAGGGCCTGAGGTGCCTGGGGCGAAGGAGATGCCCGGCTTCCTGGCAGAGCGGGCACGGGGCGAACGCGGAGGGGCTGCTGGGAGGGCGGAGATGGTGCGCTGGGTGGCGGCTGTACCTGTAATGGCGGGGGCACGGATGGTGCCACCCCCGCAAGGGAGCCCCCTTCCGAGGACGTGTCCGTGTCGCTGCAGGCTCCAGTCGTCCCCGTCGTGGAGCTCCCCTCGCCCTCCGTCTCACTGGTCCAGTCTGACTCTGTGGCATGGCCCTCCTGGGCCATGTGAGATGCAGCTCCCTCCTGCCCCGATGCCACTTCTCCTCCGCCTGATGATGCTGATGCACACAAGCACAGAAAGACAAACAAAAAGGGGGGGGGAGAGAGAAATAAAGGGATATTGAGTACATGGATCTCCGGTACAGTTAGCGGACATGACAGACACAGATGCCCCCTGCACTAAGTTGCGCACTTGGGGTACGCTACGCATTCCGTGGAACATGGCCTACACGCCTAGAGTTGACAACTGCACCCATGGATGACACGGCCCAGGGATGGCTGTACTGACAAACTACTGAGGGTGGTGGCTGGGGACACAGGGGCTTACGGGGGTGCCCAGCCTACAGATATCGCCCTGGCCTAGGGGGACCCCCAGCCCTCCTCCCCCACCCAGACACCTCCACTGCGCGACAACAGAGTAGATAATGCTTGTACTCACCCCCTTGTGTCTGCTGTGCTGCCCTCACGCGCCCATCCAAATCAGGGTAGGCCACCGCCAGGATCCGGAACATCAGGGGGCTCAGTTGACGGCAGGCACCCCGCCTACGTTGGGAGGCCATCCCCAGCAGAGACTCGGCGGTCTTCTTGGTCCCGCGGCGGATGTCCTCCCACCTCTTGCGGCAGTGGGTGCCCCGTCGATGGTGGACCCCCAGGGCCCGGACTTCCTTGGCGATGGCACGCCAAATCCCGATCTTCTCATGGGCGCGGACCTATGTGACACGTACAGGGAGGGAGAAATACCACGTTCAAGTTACTCAGCATTTTCCTTTCCAGTGGCCCAACGCCCCCCATCCCCGCCAGGCCCCCCGCCAGGCCCCCCGCCATGCCCAACATGCCCCCCATCCCCGCCAGGCCCCCGCCATGCCCCCCGCCATGCCCAACATGCCCCCCATCCCCGCCAGGCCCCCCGCCATGCCCAACATGCCCCCCATCCCCGCCAGGCCCCCCGCCAGGCCCAACATGCCCCCCATCCCCGCCATGCCCCCCGCCATGCCCAACATGCCCCCCATCCCCGCCAGGCCCCCCGCCAGGCCCCCCGCCAGCCCCAACATGCCCCCATCCCCGCCAGGCCCCCAAGCCAGCCAGTGGCCCCAAATCCATATTGAATTAAACTCACTTGTTGGTCTGGAGGACCGTAGAGTAGCGCATACTGGGGGAGGACCCCATCCACAAGTTTCTCCAACTCCTCTCCAGTGAAGGCAGGGGCCCTTTCCCCAGTCGCAGCAGCCATTGTCCCTTCCAGACCGAGGTCACAGCAACACTTGCAGTATAGGTCCTCTCCTGTGAAAGTTCAAGTCGCAAGTGGATAAGTAGATAGAAAATGGCGGTCACGTCCGCGGCGGTGCGTACCGCGGCGGTGCGTCCCGCCACCGCCGGCGCCCTTCGCCATTGGCTCCTGAAACCCATAGGCTTCAATGTTAACCAATGCGGCTTCGCGCCGCGGTCTTGGCCCGCCGCCCGCCGCGGTGTGCCACGCCAGCGCATTGACCTCACATCCCATTGTCACACTTCACAGGTCAGGCAGCCGCCATTTCCAGGGCCCACATGGCTCAATTTCAACTGCGTCACACAGGCCTAGGCCTTGCATAGCCACTCAGACACGCCATTCACTGCATAGAGAATCGTATACTGTGCTAGCTGTGAGTACGTACCTGTGGGTTGCTTGACTGTGTGCTCCATGTTGTCCTTCCTAGGCACCGTCCGCTGGGTTGGGCGAGGAGACGGATGAATCCTCCCGTGTACCGACCGCTGGTGGACCTGTCGACAATGGAAGAACGCCACATTATCCTGACCTACCGTCTTAACCGTGCCACTATCCATGAACTGTGTGCCCGGCTGGAGCCCGACCTGATGTCCCCCATCCGCCAACCCACAGGGATTCCCCCTCTGGTGCAGGTCATGTCAGTACTACATTTCTTGGCAAGTGGGTCATTTCAGACAACCGTGGGAATTGCTTCTGGGATGTCTCAGCCCATGTTTTCGAAGGTGTTATCCAGAGTGTTGTCTGCCCTGATGAAATCCGTGAGGAACTACATCATTTTCCCTGAGGTGGGCGAATTGGCTACAGTGAAGGGTGATTTCTACGCCCTTGGACATATTCCCAACGTAATTGGTGCCATTGATGGGACCCATGTGGCTTTGGTTCCCCCAAGAGACAGGGAGCAGGTGTACAGGAACAGAAAAAATTACCATTCAATGAACATCCAGGTGGTGTGTTTGGCTGACCAGTACATCTCGCATGTAAATGCCAAATTCCCAGGGTCAGTGCATGACGCCTACATCCTGAGGAATAGCAGCATCCCTTACGTGATGGAACAGCTACAGAGACACCGTGTATGGCTAGTGGGGGACTCTGGGTACCCCAACCTGTCGTGGCTACTGACCCCAGTAATGAATCCCCGGACCAGGGCAGAGGAACGGTACAATGAGGCCCATGGGCGTACTAGGAGGGTGATCGAACGCACCTTTGGCCTCCTGAAGGCCAGGTTTAGGTGCCTGCATATGACAGGTGGATCCCTAATGTACTCACCTAAGAAGGTGTGTCACATCATCGTGGCCTGCTGCATGCTTCACAACCTGGCTTTGCGCCGCCAGGTGCCTTTCCTGCAGGAGGATGGTCGAGACGGTGGTGTTGTGGCAGCGGTGGAACCTGAGGAGAGTGACGAGGAGGAAGACGACGGGGCTGAAACAGACAACAGGGACAGAATCATTGAACAGTACTTCCAATAGGACACAGGTAACATTTCAAAGATAATTTAGTAAATGTTAACTACTCTGCTGCATCTCTGCTGCCTGTCTATTTGCCCCAGTGTATGATGACTGAGTTTTGGCTTTTCCCTCCCTATTTCAGATCTGGGGTCCCCACTACGAGTCCTGTGCTTCGTTTCCCCATGGACTACAGCTTTGTGGCAGCTGTTTGTTGACTTCACCATGTACAAGGACATATTTGCACTGTCATGTCAATTACAATCTATTGAAATCACAGCCAGACTCCTGATATTTT
Source organism: Pleurodeles waltl (assembly GCF_031143425.1). Lineage (NCBI taxonomy): Eukaryota > Metazoa > Chordata > Amphibia > Caudata > Salamandridae > Pleurodeles > Pleurodeles waltl. The sequence goes on along the minus strand of NC_090444.1, from coordinate 1,810,284,243 downwards.
GGTGCAAAATAGGTGTTTATTGAAGTGCTCAAAATGGGATGGGTGGTTTCAAGTGGGTGGGGGCTATGGTGAAGGAATGTCCATGGCAGAGTCCAGAGTAACAGTCACACAGGTGCATTGTCCAGAGGCCTGTGGAGAGATGGAGCATGGGCAGTTCAAGGATGGACAGGGTGACAATGTGGGACAGTGGGATGACATCAGGTGGTATCCATTGCTGGCGGGGGTCTTGACATCCTACTCTGTCTTCTTGCGAGATCTCAGGGCCCTCTTGCGGGGTGGTTCTTCTCCTGCAGGAGGTGGGGGTCTGGTGGGCTGCTGCTGTGCGGGGGCCTCCTGTCCACTAGCGCCGGCGGAGGTGGATGGCTGTTCTTGGTCCAGGCTAATGGCAGGGGCCCTTGGGTGTTGTTCAGTGTCCGCCCTGCTGTTTACGAGGTCCTGCAGCAGCCCTACCATGGTAACCAGGGTGGTGTTGATGGCTCTGATGTCCTCCCTGTACCCCCGATAGTGTTCCTCCTGAAGCACCTGGATCTCCTGGAACCGGGCCAGTACCGTCGCCATCGTCTCCTGGGAGCGGTTGTATGCTCCCATGATGGTGGTGAGGACCTTGTGGAGAGTGGGTTCCCTGGGCCTCTCCTCCCCCCCCTGTCGCACAGCTGCCCGCCGAGTTGCCCTGTTTCCCTGGGCCTCTGCCCCCTGGCCGGTGTGCCCACTACCACTGCCCCCAGGTCCCTGTTGTTGTTGGGGTGGTGGGTTATCCTGGGTGCCCTGTAGTGGTAGACACACCGCAGATTGACGCGCCCTGGAGACAGAGGCATGGGCCCGCTGGGTGGGAGCTGTGCTGGTGTTCCCAGAGGGGTTAGGGTCTGTAGTGGCCTGGGCCTGTGTGAGGGGAACCGACTGTCCAGAGGTCCCCGATGGTCCGGGCTGGTCATCGGTGTCCAGGTCGACAGAGCTGCTGTCATCGCTGACGGCCTCTTGGGTGGGGGGTGTGGAGAATTCTGGCCCCTCCGCCGCGGTGTGTTGACGGTCGGGTCCTGCAGGGGTATAGAGGTATGGTTATAGTTTCAATGTGTGGCATATGGGTGTATCTGTGGGTTCTCGTGTCCCCAAGTGCTGGCATTCGTGTGTGGGGGCTTTGGTGAGGGTGGCTTGTGAGGGGGATGTGTATATGCATTGGGCATGCTTTGGTGATGGGTGTCCATGCTTAGTGGACGCATGCAGGCCTAGGTTTTGGGATGTGTGGGTTGTGATGGTGAGACATTGGCGGGGAATAGGTGTGCTGGGGGTGGGGGTGAGGATGGTGGTGGGGGTGAGGATGGTGGTGGGGGTGAGGGTGGGGGTGAGGATGGGGGTGGGGGTGAGGGTGGGGTTCGAGGATGGGGGTGAGGGTTGGGGTCTGATTTGGCATGCAGGTGGGGGGGAAGCAGTATTGAAGCTTCAACTTACCAGTATCCATTCCTCCGCCGACTCCTGCGAGGCCGTCAGGATGCAGGATGTTCAAGACTTCCTCCTCCCATGATGTGAATTGTGGGGGTTGAGGTGGGGGTCCTCCGCCAGTCTTCTGCACGGCGATGTTGTGCCTGGATACCATGGAACGCACCTTCCCCCGTAGGTCGTTCCATCGCTTCCTGATGTCTTCCCGATTTCTGGGGTGCTGTCCCACTGCGTTCACCCTGTCGACAATCCTCTGCCATAGCTCCGTCCTCCGGGCAATACTGGTGTATTGTATCTGTGTGCCGAACAGCTGGGGCTCTACCCGAACGATTTCCTCCACCATGACCCTGAGTTCTTCGTCTGTGAAGCGGGGTTGTCTTTGGGGTGCCATGGGGTGGTGTGTATGATGTGTGGGGTGGAGTATGTGTATTTAAGTGAGTTGAGTGTGGTGGTGTGTGTTGTTTTGTGTGTGGATAGTGTGTGGGTGATGGTGTTGAGTGGCTGTGGCTGTTATGTTTTGGATGCTGGTGTCTCGCTCTTGTCTTCTTTACGAATTTTTAAGCGTAGGGGTTTGTGGGTGATGTGGGTGGGTGTTTTATATTGTATTGTGTGTGTGGGAGTGGTGTGTGTATGTGTATCAGGTGTGTGGGATTCAAATCGTCCAATATGGGTGAGTTTTGTTCGTTTGTGTGTATTCTGACCGCGCCGGTGTGTCCCGCCAATGGAATACCGCGTTTGAATGACCGCCGCGTGGATTCGTGGGTCGTAATGGCATGGGCGTATTTCTGTTGGCGTGGCGGTGGAGGTTTGGTCACCTCCACCTTTCCGCCGACCGCTGGTCTGGCGGTCTGTTGTGGCGGTCGGATTTTCGGAGGTTTGCCTTCTGCGGGTCAGAATGACCGTGGCGGGTTTCCGCGACCGCGGCGGGATTATGGAGGATTTCTGACCGGCGGTAGGCGCCTTTTACCGCCGAGGTCAGAATGACCACCTCAGAGTTTTGCTTGCATTGTGAAATGTCTGAATGAAGCAGCTGCAAAATGTCCAAAGGATTGGGCATGTTTGTGATGAAGTTTTGTGATTTATCTGCTGCCATAAAAAACAATACAATCCGCAGCAGTTTTGTTCTGCTGAATCACAAACAAGTATGGTAGCCCCAACGGCAGGTAGACTGAGGGCCTGATTCTAACTTTGGAGGACGGTGTTAAACCGTCCCAAAAGTGGCGGATATACCACCTACCGTATTACGAGTCCATTATATCCTATGGAACTCGTAATACGGTAGGTGGTATATCCGCCACTTTTGGGACGGTTTAACACCGTCCTCCAAAGTTAGAATCAGGCCCTGAGTGTTTCCCTTTTTTGGGAATACAAGTCTGGGCCCAATTCAGGACATCACAGAAATACTACTGGGATTATTGAGAAGACTGTTCTTTTTGAAGACAAAGCCTCACACACAATTTTTGTCATGCGTCATCATCAGCAACCTCTCCCCATCCTGGTGGGACAGAGCCACCAGGGCGGACTCAACCTCCTGATGGACTCAATGAAGGAGGAAGCTCTTTAGATACAAATCTGGCGGGATCCAGATGAACCACTGTACTCATTTGTGATTCAGTATTTTGATTAGGGAGGATGTATAGTGGTCTTACCTTCCCCTCTCCATTAATGTGTTAAAACTTACTTTGTTCTACAGTAGTTTCAACATGGTTTTATCATCTTGCTCTTCAGGTTTCACCCACTCTCCAACCATGGGTGTCTTTTACAAGATCTCTGCTGCAAATTAACAAACACATCTGCTATTCAGTCTACTCTCAAATCTGGCTGAATGTATTGTTTTGAATGACTACAAATCATGTAACAGGGTTAAAAAATAAGGCACATTGACGTGAGCACTGACTGGCCACGCCATTTTGTAGGTGCATGAAGGTGTCACTATGCATGTGCCCCCTACTAAATGATGAAGGTACAAATATTTTTTAATTCAAATCTGAGATCACTTGGCAAATAAAAATGGGTGGTTTTTTTAAGGCAGAGGGAGCAGCAGCAATTTGCTGGCTGGTCATTCAAAACAAATATGAAAAAATAGAACCAAGCGAGTGGGGGGGGGGCAACAGGGAGTGGCAGGGATGGGAAGCAACATAGAGTGAGTGGGGATAAGGGTAAAGCAGCAAATGAAGGAGGACTTTACAAAGAGCATAGGGGAGAAGCATGCAAGACCAAGCTTGCAGTACACAAGGGCGCAACAGCAACATGGAGAGCAGGCAAGAGTCCTGGGGGCTGGGGGTGGAGGGGCATGGGAGCACAAGAAGGTGAGAGCTGGAAAACACATACACTTTTATGAAGTGCTTAAGCAAGAAGAAAACAAGTGGTTCTCTAAAAGCAGTGTATGGATTGAAGTCAGCCAGACAGACAGATGCTAAATAGGCTATGTTGCAGGGAAGGGACCAACATAAGCTGGACAAGCTGGGACAAGGAAAGCTATTGAATACAAAGCAAGCAAATTTGACAGTAAAGCCAACCAGTGGTAAGCGATATGATCCCCTGTATATTTTTGGTAAGCTCCCAATAGGATTTTTGCAGCTACACTGTTGTGTCGTCTGGTAGGCTCAACTTAAAAATTAGAAACCATTTTTTCTCTGCAAGGACCAATATACTATTCTCACCGAAACCCTGAAGCAAAAGCACAGGTGAAAAATGCATTGTAGGAGTGGCATCTCATCACTGGAACAACTCACTTTTAAAAATCAACAATGCTTCCTAGAAGCTATTAAGTGATGCAGTGAGCACTTTACAAAACAAACATTATAAAGCTTGCATAGAAGCAAAATGTTTCCCTTTTGGGATACGCAAATGGCCGACATTCTTGGATTAAGAAGAAAATTGTACGTGTACATCAAGCAGCATTGGTTCGAGTAAAATGTAAAGCAAGTACGCGGGGAGATGAGCTAGCAATGTTTCCACTTTATGGAATAATAAGAGACCATGCCTGTGCAACCTTGATGTGTAAAATTGTCAAAGCGTTCAAACCAGAGGTCATGTGAATGTGCAGTGAACTGGTGGAGGAAGGCCACCATCTTGCACTGGTGCTGCTCATTGCCTGCAGCAGACAGAGAAAGGAAGAGCAGATTTAGATCACTAACTTGTTCACACGCTGCTGCAAGAGGGACTGTGTTACATGCCTGTTGAACAATAAAAATCAGGAAGTGGCTATTTACTAGGTCCCTGGCCAGATAGTACATAATCTCTGTTATTTACCCAGCGACCAACAAATTAGTACATAATCTCTGTTGTTTACCCAGCGGCTGGCAAATTAGTACATAATCTCTGTTGTTTACCCAGCGGCTGGCAAATTAGTACATAATCTCTGTTTACCCAGCAGCCGACAAATAAGTACATAATCTCTGCTGTTTAGCCGGCCACAGGATAAATAGTAGAGATGATGTACAGTTTGACCGGTGTCCAGATAAATAGTGTGAGAGAGGTCTTTATTTAGCCTGCTATGAAAAACACTGGATCCCAGACAACGGTAGGGTGGTGGCTATCTTGTATAGGGATGCAACATGTATGAAGCATTTGAAAGTACATGCATGTTCAAAGGTATAATAGTTTGCACAAAGGTAAGTGCATGAATTCAACTAAGCTGAACATGAACAACCCCCGAGTTTGGGTGATAACTTGTCTGCAAAAGGGAAGACGTCTCCTTAGGATCCCAGACCATTTGGAAATTATCCAGATGCGGTTTCTTCGGTCAGAAGGTGAAGTAAAGGATGCAGAGGATTCCTGCTGGAGTCCTGCAATCCAACTCTGACGAACCACCCAGAGGAGAGACCCTAAATAGCCCTTAAAGGGGAATTGGTCACCTAACAAGGTAAGCCCCTATCAGGGAAGGGCTCTGACGTCACCTGCTGGCACTGGCTACTCAGATGCTCCCAGAGTTCACTGACCATCCTGAAAACAAGATGACAGAACCCAGGGACCCTCTGGAGGAGCTCCGAGCACCACTTTCCTTTGCCCAGTTTCATGCCAGAGCAGGGACTGGGGGTCCCTGAACCGGTGTAGACTGGATTATGCAAGGAGGGCACCATTTGTGCCTTTCAAAGCACTTGCAAAGGCTTAGGGAGGCTACCCCTCCCATGCCTGTAACACCTATTTCCAAAGGGAGAGGGTTTAACACCCCTCTCCCATAGGAAATCCTTTGTTTCTGCCTTCCTGAGCTTGAACTGTACAAGCAGCAGGAGGGCAGAAAGCTGTCTGTGAGGTTGCAGCAGCTGGGTCTGCTGGAAACCCTCAGAAGGCTGGTTTGGCAATACTGGGGGTCCACTGGGGAGCCCCCAGTGTGAATGTAATTATACATCCAATGCTAGATTCAGTATTGGGGTAGAATTCTGAGATGTTAGACACCTCACATGGCCATATTCGGAGTTACCAATATGTAGCTAGACATAGGTGGTGATCTATGTCTAGTAAATATATAAAATGGCGTTCCCACACTCACAAAGTCCTGGAAATTGGTCCTGGATGACATGGGGGCACCTCTGCTAGTGTAGGGGTGCCCTCACACACAAGGACTCTGCACCCATCCTTCAGGGCAGGAAGGCAAAACAAATAGGTGACTTATGAGTGACCTAGTGCAGTGTAAATGGCAGTAAAAGGGTACATGCACCATTTCACACAGGCTGCAATGGCAGTCCTGTAGAAACCTTTGCCTGGGCTCCCTATGGGTGGAAAAATAAATGCTGCAGCCCATAGGGATCCCCTGGAGCCCCAATGCCCTGGGTACCTAGGTGCCATATACTAGGGACTTATAGGAGAGGTCCAGGGTGCCAATTTGGGATGACATACTGGGTTACCAGTATGTAGTGAGAAATTAGGAAAATGAGAGAGCATAAGCACTGACGTCCTGGTTTGCAGGTCCCAGTGACACAGTCAAGCATACTGACAAACAGTAAAACATACTGACAAAACAGGCCACAAACCATAAGTACTGGGGTCCTGGCTAGCAGGATCCCAGTGACACAGTCAAAACACACTGACAAACACGCCAAAAATGGGGGTAACCATGCTAGAAAGAGGCTACTTTCTCACACTGGCTAAATAGTAGTGTTTTTGGTCTGCAAATAACAAGGAACCTTCACTATTTACCTGGCCACTGGCTAAATAGCTGAGGTTTGTACTATTTGGCCAGCAGTCAAGCAAACAAAATACTTCACTCATTAGCCAGCTGCTGTCAAAACAACATTCATGATCAATTAGGACCGCAGCTATGCAAATAGCAAATAGACATATTTATGTGACTGCTGATTAAATATCAGAAATTATACATTATTTGACCACTAGCCTGGCAAGAAGCAAAGAATATTCAATGTTTACTCAGCAGTTAGCTAAACAGCAGCAATTCTGTACTGTATTGCCAGTGGCTTTAATAGACAGTATGCACAACTTGTCTAAACAGCTTACATTTTGTCTTAGTATGCCTTATGCCGATTTCAACAAGTGCTTACATCAGGTAGAGCTGCAAACAAGGAATGAACACAATGGGCATCCTTCTCCTTATTAAAGTTAGGGTCCTGATGTCTTATTATTTCATTTGCAAAAAATGGTAACAAATTCTACACATGCTTTTTGGGAATCGAATAGTTTCTTGCAAACTGACCTATTAACCGTTCGGTCAGGTCACAAAGTACTGAATCGTAGGGTATCGAAGAATAACCTACTTTATTTATATTCACTAGGCAGGTGCCAATTTGCAATCCGCTGTGACTAACTTTAATCATAGGGGTGGTGCCTGCAAGAGACAGCACATCACCTTGCATTCCGAAATAGAAAACATTTTTTTTCAAAGCAGGCCATGTCGATTAAAGGAACCAGTGCTGGTTTAAAAAGAAAGGTTTTTGGTTTTGGAAAACTTCTCCCTCCTGAGGCTGCCAACAGGTACCCTCTGCAGCAACGGTGGCTTGTGTCCCCTCTCCTGACAAAGTGCGTGGATGCAGCAACATGAGTGGGGGACTGAAGTGGTCCCGACGGTCCTGAAGTCCAGCTGTCCAACTTTGGTGGAGGTAAGAGCTTGCCTCCACATGCAAGACAGTACCCCCCTGCACCACGTGATTTGCAGTTGACAAAGCTTGTGTGCAACCTTCTCAGAAGTTCTTTGTGCACAGCACAGCTCCGGCCCCCAGCACTCCCTCCTGCGATGCACAGCTTCCTGCGACGTACTGCAGCGGCATGCGACCCTTTGTTGTCTGGTACCCACTACAAACCAGGTGAGCCTCCTACAGCCAGTGGCCGGGTAAATAGTGAAGTGTTCCTGCTATTTGCATGGCTGACAGAGGAACTGTGCAGAATCTCCATCACTGAGGCAGCAGGTGTATAAATAGTAAAGTGTTTCTGCTATTTGCATAGCTGCAGGCTGAACAGTGCAGAATCCCTAGTATTTAGCCAGCCAGGTAAACAGCAGGGTTTTTCTGCTTTTTGCAAGGTCAACGGCAAAACAATGCAAAATCTCCACTAGTTATCTACTGGCTGGGTAAATGGTGAATATTCTCTACTATTTGCAGGGCCCCTGGTCTATAAGTAAATAATCTGTATCATTTAGCCTGCAGTCAAGCAAATAGCAAAGAAAATGTATTATTTACCCGGTGAACAGGTGAATAGCCAGTACATAAATAACATAGTGCCAATGCATGGGATGGTGCCTGTGCTCCCTTGCTGTGCTCAGGCTAGAGGGCTGATGGAGCAGAACAAGTTGTATCACTGGTCAAACTTTCATGAGATTTAAAGTCCACGTGGGCTGTGGTTCCTCCTAAAGGAAAACATGCACATTATTGGGGATCGCCAGGGGCAGAAGCTACCCTCCTGCCCTTGCTACTCCTAGTTTTAAAGGCCTGAAAAGTAGACAGGGCTACAAGATGGAGTTTCAATCTTATGCTGTCCTCTGGAGTCAGTGTCCACAAGGGACCGTATCTATTTTTTGTATGTGTAGAGCATACATCTAGCAAAAGATGCATATACAGACCAAATGCAGACTTAAAGCCAAAGTGGAAAACTATGCAGGGTGCAGGATTCTGGGCACGATTGAGGACTTTTTCCTGCTTCATTAAAGCAGGTGCTGTAGGAGGCTGGCCTGGCTTGTTGTGGGTACCAAGGGGTACTTACACTCTGTACCAGGTCCAGTTATCCCTTATTATTCTAGATGAGGTGTTTCTAGCAGCTTAGGCTGATAGAAGGTAGCTATAGCAGAGCAACTTAGGCTGAACTAGGAGATATACAAAGCTCCTACTACACCACTGGTGTCATATACACAATATCATAAGAAAACACAATACACAGATATACAATATGCCAAAATTATCTCAGTGAGTACCCTCAGTATGAGGATGCCAAATATACACAATATATATGTACACAATACCAAAATTATGCAATAATAGCAAAAGGAAGTAATGCAAGCAGTGTAAAGTTACAATAGATTGCAATAGGAGCACATAGGTATAGGGGCAACACAAACCATATACTCCAAAAGTGGAATGCGAACCACGAATGGACCCCAAACCTATGTGAGCTTGTAGAGGGTCGCTGGGACTGTAAGAAAACAGTGAGGGTTAGAAAAATAGCCCACCCCAAGACCCTGTAAGGTAGGTGTAAAGTGCACCTACAACCCCCAGAGAGCACAGAAGTCGTGATAGGGGGATTCTGCAAGGAAAACCAACACCAGCAAAGCAACAACAGTGGATTTCCGGACCTGAGTACCTGTAAGAGAAGGGGACCAAGTCCAAGAGTCACGACAGTGTCGAGAGTGGGCAGATGCCCAGGAAATGCCAGCTGAGGGTGCAAGGAAGCTGCCACCGGATGGGAGAAGCTTGGTGTTTTACAAGAACGAAGAGGACTAGGAACTTCCCCTTTGGAGGATGGATGTCCCACGTCGTGAAGAAGCTTGCAGAGGTGTTCCCATGCAGAAAGACTGCAAACAAGCCGTCCTAGCCGCAAGGGTCGCGGTTAGAGTTTTTGATGCTGCTGTGGCCAAGGAGGGACCAGGATGTCGCCACTTGGATGAGGAGACAGAGGGGGCGCCCAGCAAGTCAGGGAGCCCTCACAGAAGCAGGCAGCACCCGCAGAAGTACCGGAACAGGCACTTAGGAGAGGAGTGAACCGGAGTCCACCCGAAGTCACAAAAGGGAGTCCCATGACACCGGAGGACATCTCAGAAGGTTGCGCACTGCAGGTTAGAGTGTCGGGGACCCAGGCTTGGCTGTGCACGAAGGAAATCCTGGAAGAATGCACATGAGCCAGAGCAGCTGCAAATCACGCGGTACCCAGCAATGCAGTCTAGCGTGGGGAGGCACGGACTTACCTCCATCACACACTTGGACTGAAGAGTCACTGGACTGTGGGAGTCACTTGGACAGAGTTGCTGAGTTCCAGGGACCACGCTCGTCGTGCTGAGAGGGGACCCAGAGGACTGGTGATGCAGTCTTTTGTTGCCTGCGGTTGCAGGGGAAAGATTCCGTTGACCCACGGGAGATTTCTTCAGAGCTCCTGGTGCAAGAAGGAGGCAGGCTACCCCCAGAGCATGCACCACCAGGAAACAGGCGAGAAAGCCGGCAGGATGAAGCGACCTGCCTTAGGTCTAGAGCTCGCCCCCCACGTCCGCAGCACCAACCTGCTGTCTCCTGCCCCTGAACCCCGCCCACGCTGCTGCTAGCGTGTTCGAGGCCCTCCTCCACCCACAGGCATCCTCCTGCGCCTCATCCCTGGTGTCTAGTGGGCTCTAGTAAGCTTCACTTGACCCGTGTGCCGCTTTTCGCCGTCCTGTAAGTGTTTTTAAAATTTTCAGCGCCTTGCCTCCTTGCGCTTCTGCCCCCGTTGTGCCTCTTCTGATTGTGCCGCTTTTCGCCGTCCTGTAAGTGCATTTCTATTTTTTTCAAGCGCCTTGCCTCCTTGCACTTCTGCCCCCGTTGTGCCCCTCTGATTGCTGTACCCCGATTGTAACTTGTGCCATAATTGTATTTTGTGCCTGTTTTTACTGTTTTGTGCCTTGCTTTTTTCCCTGGTTTTCGCCCCTTGGGCGCTCCCACTTGCCGATCTCCCCTTGCCGCTGCCTCCCTGCGGCCCCGCCCCCCTCGCGCCCCCATTCGCCGCTCCCTCCCGCCTCCCGCCTCCCAGCTGCTCCTCCCTCCCTTCTTAATGGCAGGCGCTGCGCGTCCGCGCCGCTGGCGCGCCGGATGCGCGCCAGAGGCAAGCCCGTCTGCGCCCGTCCGCGCCTGGACCGCGCCCAGCACCAAGTCCAAGAGTCACGACAGTGTCGAGAGTGGGCAGATGCCCAGGAAATGCCAGCTGAGGGTGCAAGGAAGCTGCCACCGGATGGGAGAAGCTTGGTGTTTTGCAAGAACGAAGAGGACTAGGAACTTCCCCTTTGGAGGATGGATGTCCCACGTCGTGAAGAAGCTTGCAGAGGTGTTCTCATGCAGAAAGACTGCAAACAAGCCGTCCTAGCCGCAAGGGTCGCGGTTAGAGTTTTTGATGCTGCTGTGGCCTAGGAGGGACCAGGATGTCGCCACTTGGATGAGGAGACAGAGGGGGCGCCCAGCAAGTCAGGGAGCCCTCACAGAAGCAGGCAGCACCCGCAGAAGTACCGGAACAGGCACTTAGGAGAGGAGTGAACCGGAGTCCACCCGAAGTCACAAAAGGGAGTCCCATGACACCGGAGGACATCTCAGAAGGTTGCGCACTGCAGGTTAGAGTGTCGGGGACCCAGGCTTGGCTGTGCACGAAGGAAATCCTGGAAGAATGCACATGAGCCAGAGCAGCTGCAAATCACGCGGTACCCAGCAATGCAGTCTAGCGTGGGGAGGCACGGACTTACCTCCATCACACACTTGGACTGAAGAGTCACTGGACTGTGGGAGTCACTTGGACAGAGTTGCTGAGTTCCAGGGACCACGCTCGTCGTGCTGAGAGGGGACCCAGAGGACTGGTGATGCAGTCTTTTGTTGCCTGCGGTTGCAGGGGAAAGATTCCGTCGACCCACGGGAGATTTCTTCAGAGCTCCTGGTGCAAGAAGGAGGCAGGCTATCCCCAGAGCATGCACCACCAGGAAACAGGCGAGAAAGCCGGCAGGATGAAGCGACCTGCCTTAGGTCTAGAGCTCGCCCCCCACGTCCGCAGCACCAACCTGCTGTCTCCTGCCCCTGAACCCCGCCCACGCTGCTGCTAGCGTGTTCGAGGCCCTCCTCCACCCACAGGCATCCTCCTGCGCCTCATCCCTGGTGTCTAGTGGGCTCTAGTAAGCTTCACTTGACCCGTGTGCCGCTTTTCGCCGTCCTGTAAGTGTTTTCAAAATTTTCAGCGCCTTGCCTCCTTGCGCTTCTGCCCCCGTTGTGCCTCTTCTGATTGTGCCGCTTTTCGCCGTCCTGTAAGTGCATTTCTATTTTTTTCAAGCGCCTTGCCTCCTTGCACTTCTGCCCCCGTTGTGCCCCTCTGATTGCTGTACCCCGATTGTAACTTGTGCCATAATTGTATTTTGTGGCTGTTTTTACTGTTTTGTGCCTTGCTTTTTTCCCTGGTTTTCGCCCCTTGGGCGCTCCCACTTGCCGATCTCCCCTTGCCGCTGCCTCCCTGCGGCCCCGCCCCCCTCGCGCCCCCATTCGCCGCTCCCTCCCGCCTCCCGCCTCCCAGCTGCTCCTCCCTCCCTTCTTAATGGCAGGCGCTGAGCGTCCGCGCCGCTGGCGCGCCGGATGCGCGCCAGAGGCAAGCCCGTCTGCGCCCATCCGCGCCTGGACCGCGCCCAGCACCAAGTCCAAGAGTCACGACAGTGTCGAGAGTGGGCAGATACCCAGGAAATGCCAGCTGAGGGTGCAAGGAAGCTGCCACCGGATGGGAGAAGCTTGGTGTTTTGCAAGAACGAAGAGGACTAGGAACTTCCCCTTTGGAGGATGCATGTCCCACGTCGTGAAGAAGCTTGCAGAGGTGTTCCCATGCAGAAAGACTGCAAACAAGCCGTCCTAGCCGCAAGGGTCGCGGTTAGAGTTTTTGATGCTGCTGTGGCCTAGGAGGGACCAGGATGTCGCCACTTGGATGAGGAGACAGAGGGGGCGCCCAGCAAGTCAGGGAGCCCTCACAGAAGCAGGCAGCACCCGCAGAAGTACCGGAACAGGAACTTAGGAGAGGAGTGAACCGGAGTCCACCCGAAGTCACAAAAGGGAGTCCCATGACACCGGAGGACATCTCAGAAGGTTGCGCACTGCAGGTTAGAGTGTCGGGGACCCAGGCTTGGCTGTGCACGAAGGAAATCCTGGAAGAATGCACATGAGCCAGAGCAGCTGCAAATCACGCGGTACCCAGCAATGCAGTCTAGCGTGGGGAGGCACGGACTTACCTCCATCACACACTTGGACTGAAGAGTCACTGGACTGTGGGAGTCACTTGGACAGAGTTGCTGAGTTCCAGGGACCACGCTCGTCGTGCTGAGAGGGGACCCAGAGGACTGGTGATGCAGTCTTTTGTTGCCTGCGGTTGCAGGGGAAAGATTCCGTCTACCCACGGGAGATTTCTTCAGAGCTCCTGGTGCAAGAAGGAGGCAGGCTACCCCCAGAGCATGCACCACCAGGAAACAGGCGAGAAAGCCGGCAGGATGAAGCGACCTGCCTTAGGTCTAGAGCTCGCCCCCCACGTCCGCAGCACCAACCTGCTGTCTCCTGCCCCTGACTCCCGCCCACGCTGCTGCTAGCGTGTTCGAGGCCCTCCTCCACCCACAGGCATCCTCCTGCGCCTCATCCCTGGTGTCTAGTGGGCTCTAGTAAGCTTCACTTGACCCGTGTGCCGCTTTTCGCCGCCCTGTAAGTGTTTTTAAAATTTTCAGCGCCTTGCCTCCTTGCGCTTCTGCCCCCGTTGTGCCCCTTCTGATTGTGCCGCTTTTCGCCATCCTGTAAGTGCATTTCTATTTTTTTCAAGCGCCTTGCCTCCTTGCGCTTCTGCCCCCGTTGTGCCCCTCTGATTGCTGTACCCCGATTGTAACTTGTGCCATAATTGTATTTTGTGCCTGTTTTTACTGTTTTGTGCCTTGCTTTTTTCCCTGGTTTTCGCCCCTTGGGCACTCCCCCTTGCCGACCTCCCCTTGCCGCTGCCTCCCTTCGGCCCCACCCCCCTCGCGCCCCCATTTGCCGCTCCCTCCCGCCTCCCAGCTGCTCCTCCCTCCCCCCTCCCTTCTTAATGGCTGGCGCTGCGCGTCACGAGCGAGCGACCTCTGACCTGCCTTAGGTCTAGAGCTCGCCCCCCACGTCCGCAGCACCAACCTGCTGTCTCCTGCCCCCGCCCACGCTGCTGCTAGCGTGTTCGAGGCCCTCCTCCACCCGCAGGCATCCTCCTGCACCTCATCCCTGGTGTCTAGTGGGCTCTAGTAAGCTTCACTTGACCCGTGTGCCGCTTTTCACCGTCCTGTAAGTGTTTTTCAAATTTTCAGCGCCTTGCCTCCTTGCGCTTCTGCCCCCGTTGTGCCCCTTCTGATTGTGCCGCTTTTCGCCGTCCTGTAAGTGCATTTCTATTTTTTTCAAGCACCTTGCCTCCTTGCACTTCTGCCCCCGTTGTGCCCCTCTGATTGCTGTACCCCGATTGTAACTTGTGCCATAATTGTATTTTGTGCCTGTTTTTACTGTTTTGTGCCTTGCTTTTTTCCCTGGTTTTCGCCCCTTGGGCGCTCCCCCTTGCCGATCTCCCCTTGCCGCTGCCTCCCTGCGGCCCCGCCCCCCTCGCGCCCCCATTTGCCGCTCCCTCCCGCCTCCCGCCTCCCAGCTGCTCCTCCCTCCCCCCTCCCTTCTTAATGGCTGGCGCTGCGCGTCGCGAGTGAGCGACCTCTGACCTGCCTTAGGTCTAGAGCTCGCCCCCCACATCCGCAGCACCAACCTGCTGTCTCCTGCCCCTCACCCCCGCCCACGCTGCTGCTAGCGTGTTCGAGGCCCTCCTCCACCCACAGGCATCCTCCTGCGCCTCATCCCTGGTGTCTAGTGGGCTCTAGTAAGCTTCACTTGACCCGTGTGCCGCTTTTTGCCGTCCTGTAAGTGTTTTTCAAATTTTCAACGCCTTGCCTCCTTGCGCTTCTGCTCCCGTTGTGCCCCTTCTGATTGTGCCGCTTTTCGCCGTCCTGTGAGTGCATTTCTATTTTTTTCAAGCGCCTTGTCTCCTTGCGCTTCTGCCCCCGTTGTGCCCCTCTGATTGCTGTACCCCGATTGTAACTTGTGCCATAATTGTATTTTGTGCCCGTTTTTACTGTTTTGTGCCTTGCTTTTTTCCCTGGTTTTCGCCCCTTGGGCGCACCCCCTTGCCGATCTCCCCTTGCCGCTGCCTCCCTGCAGCCCCGCCCCCCTCGCGCCCCCATTCGCCGCTCCCTCCGGCCTCCCGCCTCCCAGCTGCTCCTCCCTCCCTTCTTAATGGCAGGCGCTGCGCGTCCGCGCCGCTGGCGCGCCGGATGCGCGCCAGAGGCAAGCCCGTCTGCGCCCGTCCGCGTCTGGACCGCGCCCAGCGCCACCCCCCCTGGTCCGCACGCCCCCCGCACCCCCAGCCTTCGCTACTCGGCGAGCGAACTCCTCGCCCTCAACCCTGGCTTCCCCACAGAATGCTTCCAGGCCACCCCGAAGCACACCAAAGGACCTTTTTCCTGCCGCACCTGCAACTTCACCTGCAACAGAACAACAAAGCCAGCAACAACCAACACAAACCACCTGCACTGCATCCTCCTCAACACACGCTCCGCACGAAAGCACGCCATTGAGCTCTGGGACCTGCTCGACACCGCCGCCCCAGACGTAGCCTTCCTAACCGAAACCTGGTGGAACGACTCCTCGGCCCCAGACATCGCCATCGCCATCGCCATCCCTGACGGCTACAAGATCACCAGAAGAGATCGCAGCAACGGAATCGGCGGAGGAATAGCCATCGCCCACAAATCTACCCTCAAGATCCACACCCACACGGACGACACCCTCAAGACAGCCGAACACCTCCACTTCCAGATTCACACGGACCCCAACACTACCCTCAGAGGAACCCTCATATACCGTCCTCCAGGACCAAGAGCCCCCTTCAGCGACACCATCTCCGACCTCGCAAGCACCCACGCCCTCGCCTCTTCAGACTACATCCTCCTGGGAGACCTTAACTTCCACCTGGAGAACAACAATGACGCCAACACCGCATCACTGACCACCAACCTCTCCAACCTCGGACTCCGTCAACTGGTCAACACACCCACCCACATCGCCGGCCACACCCTTGACCCACTCTTCACTGCAAGCAACCACATCTCATTCAGCCACACCTCCGAACTCCACTGAACCGACCCCCACTGCGTCCACTTCACGTTCAAGAAAAACACCGAACACCACCGCACCCCTCTACCGCCTCACCGCCGCTGGGGAAAAGTCACCAAAGATCAACTAGCCAGCACCCTCGCCAAAAACCCACCACCCGACCCTACCGACCCGGACTCCGCCGCTATCAACCTCCAACAATGGATCCTCAACTGCGCCAACATCCTAGCACCACTCAAGAGACCCACCGTCAACCAAGAAAAGAAAAAACCAGCCTGGTTCACAGATGAACTGACCACCTCCAAACGCACCTGCCAGAAACTCAAGAAGAAATGGATCCTCGAGCGCACACCCGACAACCTTGCTACCCTCAAGGAAGCCAACCGCGAACACCACCAACTGATCCGACTCGCCAAATGCTTCCACTTCACAGAACGCCTTAACAACAACGCTCACGACTGCAAGGAACTCTTCTGCATCGTGAAGGAACTCTCCAACCCC
This sequence comes from Pleurodeles waltl, assembly GCF_031143425.1. Classification (NCBI taxonomy): domain Eukaryota; kingdom Metazoa; phylum Chordata; class Amphibia; order Caudata; family Salamandridae; genus Pleurodeles; species Pleurodeles waltl. The sequence goes on along the minus strand of NC_090444.1, from coordinate 1,810,268,011 downwards.
AACGCCAACGTCAACGACGTCCCTCCATCCCAGAAACTCTACGACGACCTCTCCACCTTCTTCTACCAGAAAATCGCAGCCATCCACGACAGCTTCAACACCACACCTTTGCCAGACCCCACCCCCAACAACTCCTCCCACGCCGACCGCATCACCACCTGGACCCAAGTAGACGACGCCGAAACCCTAAAGACCATGAACTCCATCCACTCAGGATCTCCCTCTGACCCCTGCCCACATCACGTTTTCAACAAAGCCGACGTCACCATCGCCCCCAAACTCCGCAAGATCATCAACCTTTCCTTCAACACCGCTACCTTCCCGGACAGCTGGAAGCACGCAGAAATCCAGCCCCTCCTCAAGAAACCTAAGGCTGACCTCAACGACCTCAAAAACTTCCGACCGATCTCCCTCCTCCCTTTCCCAGCGAAAGTCATCGAGAAGATCGTCAACGCACAGCTCTCCCACTACCTCGAAGACAACTCCATCCTAGACCCTTCCCAATCCGGTTTCAGACGCAACCGCAGCACAGATGACATCAGACAACAAATGGACAACGGCGAAACCTCAGCCCTCATCCTCCTAGATCTCTCCGCTGCCTTCGACACGGTCTGCCACCGCACCCTACTAAATCGCCTCCACGAAGCCGGTATCCAAGACAAAGCCCTCAACTGGATCTCCTCTTTTCTCTCCGGCAGAACCCAGAGGGTCCGACTCTCACCCTTCCGCTCCGAAGCCACCAACCTCATCTGCGGCGTCCCCCAAGGCTCCTCACTAAGCCCAACGCTGTTCAACGTCTACATGGCCCCCCTCGCACAACTGGCCCGCCAGCACAACCTCAGCATCCTCTCCTACGCCGACGACACCCAGCTCATCCTCTCCCTGACCAAAGATCCTCTCACCGCCAAAGCCAACCTCCACGAGGGACTGAAATCCATCGCCGAATGGATGAGCAACAGCCGCTTGAAACTTAACTCCGACAAGACGGAAGTCCTCATCCTTGGTCGCACCCCCTCGGCCTGGAACGACTCTTGGTGGCTCACCGCCCTGGGCCCCCCACCCACCCCAGCCAGCCACGCACGAAACCTCGGCTTCATCCTCGACTCTGCTCTCACCATGTCCAAACAGGTCAACGCTGTCTCCTCTTCCTGTTTTAACACCCTCCGCATGCTCCGCTGGATCTTCAAGTGGATTCCAACAGGAACCAGAAAGATGGTGACCCAAGCCCTCGTCAGTAGCAGACTCGACTACGGCAACGCACTCTACACAGGCATCCCAACAAAAGACATCAAACGACTCCAACGCATCCAGAACGCATCCGCCCGCCTGATCCTCGACATACCCCGCCGATGTCACATCTCCCACCACCTGAAGGACCTCCACTGGCTCCCCGTGGACAAAAGGATCACCTTTAAACTCCTCACCCACGCACACAAGGCACTACACAACACCGGACCCACCTACCTGAACACCAGACTCAACTTCTACGTTCCCTCACGCCAACTACGCTCTGCCAACCTTGCCCTCGCCATCGTCCCCCGAATCCAGCGAAAGACCTCTGGCGGCAGATCCTTCTCCCACCTCGCCGCCAAGACCTGGAACTCACTCCCGACCTCACTACGCCAGACCCAGGACCTCCTCACCTTCAGGAGACTCCTCAAGACATGGCTCTTCACCCCCCCCCCAAGCGCCTCGAAACCCTAACGGGTACATAGCGCGCTTTATAAATTTAATGATTGATTGATTGATTGATACAAGGTTGCAGTAGTCATCTTTGCTACTTTGTTGCAGTTTTGCAGGCGTCCTGAGCAGTCAGCGGTCGATCCTTTGGCAGAAGGTGAAGAGGGAGATGCAGAGGAACTCTGGTGAGCTCTTGCATTCGGTATCTGAAGAATTCCCCAAAGCAGAGACCCTAAATAGCCAGAAAAGGAGGTTTGGCTACCTAGGAAGGAGGATGGCTAGTAACACAGGTAAGAGCCTATCAGAAGGAGTCTCTGACGTCACCTGCTGGCCCTGGCCACTCAGAGCAGTCCAGTGTGCCAGCACACCTCTGAATCCAAGATGGCAGAGGTTTGGGGCACGTTGGAGGAGCTCTGGGCACCTCCCCTGGGAGGTGCAGGTCAGGGGACTGGTCACTCCCCTTTCCTTTGTCCAGTTTCGTGCCAGAGCAAGGCTGGGGGAATCCCTGAGCCGGTGTAGACTGGCTTATGCAGAGATGGGCACCATCTGTGCCCATCAAAGCATTTCCAGAGGCTGGGGGAGGCTACTCCTCCCCAGCCCTGACACCGTTTTCCAAAGGGAGAGGGTGTAACACCCTCTCTCTGAGGAAGTCCTTTGTTCTGCCTTCCTGGGCCAGGCCTGGCTGGACCCCAGGAGGGCAGAAACCTGTCTGAGGGGTTGGCAGCAGCAGCAGCTGCAGTGAAACCCCGGGAAAGGCAGTTTGGCAGTACCCGGGTCTGTGCTAGAGACTCAGGGGATCATGGAATTGTCTCCCCAATGCCAGAATGGCATTGGGGAGACAATTCCATGATCTTAGACACGTTACATTGCCATGTTCGGAGTTACCATTGTGACGTTATACATAAGAAGTGACCTATGTATAGAGCACGCGTGAAATGGTGTCCCCGCACTCACAAAGTCCGGGGAATTTGCCCTGAATGATGTGGGGGCACCTTGGCTAGTGCCAGGGTGCCCACACACTAAGTAACTTTGCACCCAACCTTCACCAGGTGAAGGTTAGACATATAGGTGACTTATAAGTTTTTTAAGTGCAGTGGTAAATGGCTGTGAAATAACGTGGACGTTATTTAGCTCAGGCTGCAGTAGCAGGCCTGTGTAAGAATTGTCAGAGCTCCCTATGGGTGGCAAAAAAAATGCTGCAGCCCATAGGGATCTCCTGCATCCCCAATACCCTGGGTACCTCAGTACCATATACTAGGGAATTATAAGGGTGTTCCAGTATGCCAATGTGAATTGGTAAAATTGGTCACTAGCCTGTTAGTGACAATTTGGAAAGCAGAGAGAGCATAACCACTGAGGTTCTGGTTAGCAGAGCCTCAGTGGGACAGTTAGTCATCACACAGGGAACACATACAGGGCACACTTATGAGCACTGGGACCCTGGCTGGCAGGGTCCCAGTGACACATACACTAAAACAACATATATACAGTGAAATATGGGGGTAACATGCCAGGCAAGATGGTACTTTCCTACACCCCTCCCCCAAACGAAGGACAATAAGACTAGCCATGACCTGATGAGTCTTCATTGTCTAAGTGGAAATATCTGGAGAGTCCATCTGCATTGGAGTGGGTACTCTCAGGTATATGTTCCACTGTATAGTCCATTCCCTGTAGAGATATGGACCACCTCAACAATTTAGGGTTTTCACCTTTCATTTGTTTTAGCCAAAGTAGAGGTTTGTGGTCTGTCTGAACAATGAAGTGAGTGCCAAACAGGTATGGCCTCAACTTCTTCAGTGCCCAGACCACAGCAAAGACCTCCCTCTCTATGGCAGACCAACGCTTTTCACTAGGGGTCAACCTCCTGCTGATAAAAGCAACAGGTTGATCCTGGCCCTCAGAATTGAGTTGTGATAAGACTGCCCCTACCCCTAATTCAGATGCATCAGTTTGAACAATGAATTTCTTGCAGTAACATGGGCTTTTTAGGACAGGTGCAGTGCACATGGCCTGTTTGAGCTCCTCAAAAGCTTTCTGACAGCTAGCTGTCCACAATACCTTTTTAGGCATCTTCTTGGAAGTGAGATCATTAAGTGGGGCTGCAATGGAGCCATAGTTTTTAATGAATCTCCTGTAATACCCAGTGAGGCCTAGGAAGGCTCTCACCTGGGTCTGAGTTGTAGGGGGAACCCAATCCATGATTGTCTGGATTTTCCCCTGAAGTGGTGCAATCTGTTCTCCACCTACCAGGTGTCCCAGATAAACCACTTTCCCCTGCCCTATCTGGCACTTTGAAGCCTTGATAGTGAGGCCTGCCTTTTGCAGGGCCTCCAAAACTTTCCACAGGTGGACCAGGTGATCATCCTAGGTGGAGCTAAAGACAGCTATATCATCCAGATATGCTGCACTAAAAGCCTCCAACCCTTGCAGGACTGTATTCACCAACCTCTGAAAAGTGGCAGGTGCATTTTTCAAACCAAAGGGCATTACTGTGAATTGTTAGTGCCCTCCAATAGTCGAAAATGCAGTTTTTGCTTTAGCATCCTCTGATAACTTGATCTGCCAATACCCTGCAGTCAAATCAAAGGCGGCTAAATACTTGGCAGATGCCAGTGTATCTATGAGCTCATCTGCCGTGGGTATAGGGTGAGCATCAGTTTTTGTTACCTGGTTGAGACCTCTGTAATCTACACAAAACCTCATCTCCCTTTTTCCATCTTTTGAGTGAGGCTTAGGTACAAGCACCACAGGAGAGGCCCATGGGCTTTCAGAATGTTCAACCACTCCTAGTTCAAGCATTTTCTGAATTTCTTGTTTTATGCAGTCCCTGACATGGTCAGGCTGCCTATAGATTTTACTTTTGACAGGCATGCTGTCTCCAGTATCTATTGTGTGTTCACACCAAGATGTGGTGCCTGGCACAGTTGAAGAGAGTTCAGAAAACTGACCTAGGAGATGTATGCAGTTGTCTTTCTGCTCAGCAGTAAGACAGTCTGCCAAAACTACACCTTCCACTAGAGCATCCTGTTCTGTGGAAGAGAAGAGATCAGGGAGAGGGTCACTCTCTTTTTCCTGTCCTTCATCTGTTGCCATGAGCAGGGTGAGATCAGCCCTGTCATAGTAGGGTTTTAGGCGATTGACATGGAGCACCCTAAGGGGACTCCTGGCAGTGCCCAGGTTAACCAAATAGGTGACCTCTCCCTTCTTTTCAACAATGAGATGGGGTCCACTCCATTTGTCTTGGAGTGCTCTTGAGGCCACAGGCTCCAATACCCACATCTTCTGTCCTGGTTGGTACTGAATCAGAACAGCCTTCTGGTCATGCCATTGCTTTTGGAGCTCTTGGCTGGCCTGAAGGTTTTTACTGGCCTTTTTCATGTACTCAGCCATTCTGGACCTTAGGCCAAGTACATAGTCCACTATATCTTGCTTAGGAGCTTTTAAAGGTTGTTCCCAACCCTCCTTCACAAGTGTTAGGGGACCTCTTACAGGTTGTCCAAATAGGAGTTCAAAGGAGCTGAAACCCACTCCTTTCTGGGGTACCTCCCTGTAAGCAAAAAGGAGGCAAGGTAACAGGACATCCCATCTCCTTCTGAGTTTTTCAGGGAGCCCCATTATCATTCCTTTGAGAGTTTTATTAAACATCTCTCCCAGTACATTTGTTTGTGGATGATAAGGTGTGGTGAATTTGTATGTTACACCACATTCCTTCCACATGGCCTTCAGGTATGCAGACATAAAGTTGCTACCCCTGTCTGATACAACCTCTTTTGGGAAACCCCTCCCTAGAAATGATTCCCAGGAGGGTGTTTGCCACTGCAGGTGCTGTAGTGGTCCTTAGAGGAATTGCTTCAGGATATCTTGTGGCATGGTCCACTACCACCAAGATAAACCTATTGCCTGAAGCAGTAGGAGGGTCAAGGGGGCCAACTATGTCAACCCCTACCCTTTCAAAGGGAACCCCAACCACAGGTAGTGGAATAAGGGGAGCCTTTGGGGTGCCACCAGTCTTGCCACTGGCTTTGCAGGTCACGCAATTCTTACAAAAATCTTTTGTGTCCTCTGACATCCTAGGCCAGTGAAACAGGGGGACAAGCCTTTCCCATGTTTTAATCTGACCCAAATGTCCAGCCAAAGGAATGTCATGTGCCAGAGTTAGGAGGAACTCTATGTAATGCAGGGGAATGACCAATCTCCTGGCTGCTCCAGGTTTTACATCCCTTGCCTCTGTGTACAAGAGGTTGTCCTCCCAGTAAACTCTATGTGAGTCACTGACATCCCCATTTTGCTGTTTGACAGCTTGCTGTCTGAGACCTTCTAATGTGGGACAGGATTGCTGTGCCACACTCAACTCCTCCCTGGCAGGCCCCCCTCCACCCAAAAGCTCAGCAGTGTCTGCAGCCAGCTCCTCTGGAGAAGGTTCTGCACAGGGTGGAAATTCTTCTTCCTCAGAAGTTGAATCATCTGTAAAGGGAGGTATAGTGGGTAGGGATTTACCCTTGCTAACCCTAGCTTTAGGGAGCACTTGGTCCATTGTTCCAGGATCCAAGTCACCCTGTCCTTTTCGCTTTTTGGCCTGAGCCCTTGTCAAAGCAAAAATATGCCCATGAATGCCCAGCATTGCTGCATGAGCCTCCAACTCCACTTCTGCCCAAGCTGATGTCTCTAAATCGTTCCCTAGTAGACAGTCTACAGGTAAATCTGAGGCAACCACAACTTTCTTTGGACCAGTAACCCCCGCCCCCCAGTTGAGATTCACAACAGCCATGGGGTGGCTAAGAGTGTTGTTATGAGCGTCTGTCACTTGGTACTGGTGACCAAGTAGGTGTTGTTCAGGGTGTACCAATTTCTCTATCACCATGGTAACACTGGCACCTGTGTCCCTGTAGGCCTGAACCTCAAAACCATTGATTAGGGAAAGTTGCTTGTACTTATCCATATTAAGGGGACAAGCAACCAAGGTGGCCAAATCAATGGCACCTTCAGAGACTAACACAGCCTCTGTGGTCTCCCTAACAAGACCAACCCCAACTAAATTACCAAAAGTGAGCCCAGCTACTCCCTTGGATTGGCTATTAGTAGGTTTGCTCCCACCACCACTGCTATTACTAGGTGCACTTGAGGTTGCAGTAGAGGTTGTGGTAGTGGGAGGTTTGGTGCTTTTCTTTGGACAACTGGCATCAGTTGTCCAATAGCCTTTTACTTTACATAAATAGCACCAAGGTTTTTTTACTTGATGAGAAGAGGATTTGGACCCACCATCCCCACTAGAGAGTTTTTGTGGGCCTGGTGAAGACTCATTTTTAGATTTGTCCCCACCCTTGTCTGAAGACTTACCACCCTTCTTCTTGCCATCCTTGTCACCCCATGTATGAACTTTTCTGTTCACTCTTGTTCTGACCCATTTGTCTGCCTTCTTTCCCAATTCTTGTGGAGGGGTCAGATCTGAGTCCACTAGATATTGGTGTAACAAATCAGACACATAGTTATTCAGAATATGCTCTCTCAGAATTAGATTGTACAGGCTTTCATAGTCAGAAACTTTACTGCCATGTAACCACCCCTCCAAGGCCTTCACTGAATAGTCAACAAAGTCTACCCAGTCTTGTGAAGACTCTTTTCTGGTTTCTCTGAACTTAATCCTGTATTGTTCAGTAGTTAAGCCAAATCCATCCAAGAGTGCATCCTTCAAAACTGCAAAATTATTGGCATCACTTTCTCTAACAGTAAGGAGCCTATCCCTACCCTTTCCATTGAAAGATAGCCATAGGATAGCAGCCCACTGCCTTTGAGGGACCCCCTGTACCATGAGGGCCCTCTCAAGTGCAGCAAACCACTTGTTAATGTCATCCCCCTCCTTGTAAGGGGGAACTATCTTGTGCAGATTCCTGGAATCATGCTCTCTCACAGGATTGCTATCAGTAATACTGCTGCTGCCACCATGGGGTCCAAACCCCAACCCCTGTCTCTCCTTCTCCAGATCTAGAGATTCCCTGTCTAGAGCCAGCTTTTGCTGTTTAAGCTTCAGCCTGGTCTCTTCCACTCTCAACTTATTGAGTTCCCTTTCTATCAATTTGTCTTGAAGGTCTGTGGGTTGGGAATGCTTTGACACAGAAGAAATATTGGATTCAACAGAGGGAGACCTGCCTCTAACAGATTGCACTCTAACAACCTGCCCTTCAGGAACAAAACCATCCCTAATATGATGGGAGCTTCTAGTACTACCAGTGTTGCTAGGTGGTCTGCTAAGGGGCAGATTAGGAAGAGAACCCTGTACCACTCCCCCAAGGGGCTCCCCTGAGTCTGAGTGTGAGCTATCTACTAACTTTTCTGATGAAGTGCCACCCTAGACCTTATCATTCTCAATGAGCATGTTAGACAGAAATTCTCTAGAAGGGTTCTTTCCTACCACTAAACCTCTATCAATGCAGAGACTCCTTAGACTCTTAAAGTTAAGATTGTCATAAGTTGTATTGACCATTTTAAGAGATGTTCCTACATCAGACATGATATTAGAAGGTTTAGAGACAGTGAGAAGAGAGAAAAAGTTTCTGGACTTTTTAAAGAACAGAAAAAAAACTTTTTCAAACTTTTGAAACTTTTTGAAAGTTTATGAGTACTTCTCAGCACTTAGCAGATAGTGTAAGAGAAGAAAAGCAAAACTTTTTGGTTAGGTGTATATACACTGAACTTGTTTTGTATATTTTTCTCTTATGAAAAGTACAAAATGACAAAGTGGTAAGTAGTTGCAAGTACTTATCCCACCGCTGCACAACCAATGTAGCAGGCTGGCCTGGCTTGTAGTGGGTACCAAGGGGTACTTACACTCTGTACCAGGTCCAGTTATCCCTTATTAGTGTAAAAGAGGTGTTTCTAGCAGCTTAGGCTGATAGAAGGTAGCTATAGCAGAGCAGCTTAGGCTGAACTAGGAGGCATGCAAAGCTCCTACTACACCACTGGTGTCATATGCACAATATCATAAGAAAACACAATACACAGTTATACTAAAAATAAAGGTACTTAATTTTTATGACAATATGCCAAAAGTATCTCAGTGAGTACCCTCAGTATGAGGATGCCAAATATACACAAGCTATATGTACACATTACCAACATTATGCAGTAATAGCAAAAGGGAGTAATGCAAGCAGTGTAAAGTTACAATAGATTGCAATAGGAGCACATAGGTATAGGGGAAACACAAACCATATACTCCAAAAGTGGAATGCGAACCACGAATGGACCCCAAACCTATGTGAGCTTGTAGAGGGTCGCTAGGACGGTAAGAAAACAGTGAGGGTTAGAAAAATAGCCCACCCCAAGACCTTGTAAGGTAGGTGTAAAGTGCACCTACAATCCCCAGAGAGCACAGAAGTCGTGATAGGGGGATTCTGCACGGAAAACCAACACCAGCAAAGCAACAACAGTGGATTTCCAGACCTGAGTACCTGTAAGAGAAGGGGACCAAGTCCAAGAGTCACGACAGTGTCGAGAGTGGGCAGATGCCCAGGAAATGCCAGCTGAGGGTGCAAGGAAGCTGCCACCGGATGGGAGAAGCTTGGTGTTTTGCAAGAACGAAGAGGACTAGGAACTTCCCCTTTGGAGGATGGATGTCCCGCATCATGAAGAAGCTTGCAGAGGTGTTCCCACGCAGAAAGACCGCAAACAAGCCTTGCTAGCCGCAAGGGTCGCGGTTAGGGTTTTTGGATGCTGCTGTGGCCCAGGAGGGACCAGGATGTCGCCACTTGGATGAGGAGACAGAGGGGGCGCCCCGCAAGTCAGGGAGCCCTCACAGAAGCAGGCAGCACCCGCAGAAGTCCCGGAACAGGCACTTAGGAGAGGAGTGAACCGGAGTCCACCCGAAGTCACAAAAGGGAGTCCCACGACGCCGGAGGACAACTCAGAAGGTTGTGCACTGCAGGTTAGAGTGTCGGGGTCCCAGGCTTGGCTGTGCACGAAGGAAATCCTGGAAGAGTGCACAGGAGCCGGAGCAGCTGCAAATCACGCAGTAGTCATCTTTGCTACTTTGTTGCGGTTTTGCAGGCGTCCTGAGCAGTCAGCGGTCGATCCTTTGGCAGAAGGTGAAGAGGGAGATGCAGAGGAACTCTGGTGAGCTCTTGGATTCGGTATCTGATGAATTCCCCAAAGCAGAGACCCTAAATATCCAGAAAAGGAGGTTTGGCTACCTAGGAAGGAGGTTAGGCTAGTAAGACAGGTAAGAGCCTATCAGAAGGAGTTTCTGACGTCACCTGCTGGCCCTGGCCCCTCAGAGCAGTCCAGTGTGCCAGCACACCTCTGAATCCAAGATGGCAGAGATCTGGGCCACGCTGGAGGAGCTCTGGGTACCTCCCCTGGGAGGTGCAGGTCAGGGGAGTGGTCACTCCCCTTTCCTTTGTCCAGTTTCGCGCCAGAGCAGGGCTGGGGGATCCCTGAACCGGTGTAGACTGGCTTATGCAGAGATGGGCCCCATCTGTGCCCATCAAAGCATTTCCAGAGGCTGGGGGAGGCTACTCCTCCCCAGCCCTGACACCTTTTTCCAAAGGGAGAGGGTGTAACACCCTCTCTCTGAGGAAGTCCTTTGTTCTGCCTTCCTGGGCCAGACCTGGCTGGACCCCAGGAGGGCAGAAACCTGTCTGAGGGGTTGGCAGCAGTGAAACCCCGGGAAAGGCAGTTTGGCAGTACCCGGGTCTGTGCTAGAGACTCGGGGGATCATGGAATTGTCTCCCCAATGCCAGAATGGCATTGGGGTGACAATTCCATGATCTTAGACATGTTACATGGCCATGTTCGGAGTTACCATTGTGACGCTATAAATAGGTAGTGACCTATGTATAGTGCACGCGTGAAATGGTGTCCCCGCACTCACAAAGTCTGGGGAATTTGCCCTGAACGATGTGGGGGCACCTTGGCTAGTGCCAGGGTGCCCACACACTAAGTAACTTGGCACCCAACCTTCACCAGGTGAAGGTTAGACATATAGGTGACTTATAAGTTACTTAAGTGCAGTGGTAAATGGCTGTGAAATAACGTGGATGTTATTTCACTCAGGCTGCAGTGGCAGGCCTGTGTAAGAATTGTCAGAGCTCCCTATGGGTGGCAAAAGAAATGCTGCAGCCCATAGGGATCTCCTGGAACCCCAATACCCTGGGTACCTCAGTACCATATACTAGGGAATTATAAGGGTGTTCCAGTATGCCAATGTAAATTGGTGAAATTGGTCACTAGCCTGTTAGTGACAATTTGGAAAGCAGAGAGAGCATAACCACTGAGGTTCTGGTTAGCAGAGCCTCAGTGGGACAGTAAGTCATCACACAGGGAACACATACAGGGCACACTTATGAGCACTGGGGCCCTGGCTGGTAGGGTCCCAGTGACACATACACTAAAACAACATATATACAGTGAAATATGGGGGTAACATGCCAGGCAAGATGGTACTTTCCTACAGTTGCGTCTTCAGCTCTTTCCTAAATTGTGACAGAGTTGGGGTAGTCCTGATAGATACAGAGATGCAGCAATATACTCAGAGGATGTAAAATAAGCCAGTATACACATTGGGCATGAGACAACTAATTTTGGCCGGATATCAGGTTATAAAATTAATGTCCATAAAACATAGATCATTCTTAATTATGCATTATCAAATAAGAATAGGTATGTCACCGAGAATGTGTTACACCTAGGTATTAAAAGTACAAGTAAGATAATAATATAATACAGTTCAATTATGAAGAACTATTGAAACAATGAGCAGCTCAAATGTGTCTCTGGCACCGACGTCCTCTCAGTAATTCTGGATGATGAAATATCGTAAAAATGATCACCTTGCCTAAGTGTCTATCTATTCAGAACTATCCCTTTGCAAGTACCAAATACCTTTTTAAACAGCTGGATTCTGCAACCAGCAGTTTTATATGGGGACACCAATGAGCCCATCAATCCCTTAGTAATATTGGCTCCCCACACAAAAAGGCAGTTGGGCACTACCAGACGTCAAAACGTACCACTGGGCAGCATTTGTGCAGCAAATATGCTCCCTTTTAATTCTTCGTCGGTTTCAAACTTCAACTCATTTATCAGAAAATCATGGGAAGCATTGTTAATCATTTTCTGTGTGGGCATACGGATTCTAATTATTACAAACAGGTACACTTTACAGCTATTAACTTCATCATGAACATTTGTAATGAATGGTGTAAAATATACCAGTTCTTTTTATTCACTCATTTACTCCTCTTTGGAATCACCCCGTACCCTTTCAGGTGACATCTGTGGCATTGGCAGGGGTTGAAATGTTTGGGATAATTGTATGATGGGTGGATGATTCGAACATATTCAGATATACAATCGGAATTTAATCTTTGGCAAATAACTTTTTTTTTAAATACCTACAAATACGTAAGTAATGCTCATGTAACCTCTAATATTAATTCTATGGACTCTTTATTATTAGCAGTTTTATACTCTAAAAACCATAAACGTGGAAATATGGAAAAGGGGGTGTTTCAACACCCCTAAAATAATCTTAGAAAGTACATAAACAATAAACATGTCTTTAAATTTTGTTTTTGTCTTGTCACAGAGGTCAAATATCAGCCTCTGTCTCCTTATTTATTTAGAATAGAGATTGTTGTGTACTTTTCTTTTCTTTGAGAGGATTTAGTAAAGTGAACTCTGTAAAAATATTGGTGGTATAGGGAGCGTAAAAGGAAAGCCTGTAGGATGTCCATTTTGTTAACAAACAACAGCGTAATGCCTTAAATGAGCAATATACATATTTCAAACTATATCAGCAGCTAAGCAAGCACAAATGAAGCACTTTCTTTTGTAATTCTGACATGTGATGCAAACAAAGATTTCAATAGGATCAGTACAAATCAAGAAACCATAATTGGTCATGCACAAATTACAAATATTCACTGAAAGCTAACTTCCACTTATTATACCTTTTGTGATGTATAGTTTTGTAAGTAAACTGCAGGTCTGTGCAAATTGTGTGGCAGTTTCAATAGAAAATGTGCTGTCTTTAAATAAAACGACAATGTACTATCATATCATGCTTTAGCAGTATATTCGCAGTGTGCTAAAAATGCACTACCTGCTACATCTCACATTTGACAGCTTCCCTGGTGAATGAGCCCTGCTCATTTGCTGCACTTATTCCTTTTGTGATGCTTGGATTTTTCACAATCTGTATGACTCCATGATGTAACATTAATGGCAGCATCCCCATCCTGAAGATTATTACAGCAACTTTGCTAATAAGGATGTTTTATGGGTGAGAGGACAACGAGCTATGAGCAGCTATGTGAAAGATGGCATGATGCCTTTGGCTGGAAAATGGAATAACATCCATACATCCAGAAGACAGAGAGGAACCTTTTACTGGAATCAATATTTTAGTTACATCTGTTAATCTAAAGCTTCAACAATTTAAAATGGTGTGCATGTTACACTGTACCTTGAACAAATATTAAAATGGAAATCCATAAACAATCATGTTAGCACAAAATGTCCTTGATGTGGACTAAAGGCAGCTGACATTTTATATATGTTTGTGAGCTGCCCACAATTGGGTCAGCTTTGGGCAGATATTATTAAATAGCAAAGCATTTACATATTGACATAGAGCTATCTATTAGTACTATCATGCTACTGATTCAACTATTTTCATTAAGACACTTGGCACCCATTGTTGCTATCGCCATCATCGCTGCATGATTCTGTATTGCACGACAGTGGATTGTGGGAAGCTGGCTCTGTATATACTATCCCAAACAAGGTATACTGTGCACGGAGTCCAGGGGCTCCCCAGAGGCTTAACAGAGGCTAACATGGATAATACTAATGCTCTCTTTTGTGGTAGTGTGGTCGAGCAGTTAGGCTTATCAGAGGGTAGTGCTAAGCATTTGTTGTACACACAAAGTCAAGAAATGAGGCACACACTCAATGACTAACTCCAGGCCAAAGTTTATGTATTAAAAATATACCTTGATATTTATAAAAGTAAAATATATTTGCTGCAGGTAAGTACAGTTTCAAGAATGTTGCACTTTCAAGTATCAAAAGCACTTTGTAATTCACAGTTTCAACAGTTTTCAGGTAAGTATTACTTTTCAATATCAAAAGAAGACAGTGCAATTTTCATAGAAAGCAATGCAGTCCTAACGGAAGAAAATTATTAACACAGTTTGCAAGTAAGCATTCAACTTACAAGCCCAGTCTTCAGGGTTAGGGTGTCCACGGGGCAAAGTTTAGGAAGACACCAAGGGTGCACCACCAGCAACACGGGCCCGGCCGGGTGCAGAGGTCAAAACTGGTGTCAGGCGCCCAATGGAATCCTATGTAGACTGGGTCCACTTAGAAAGAAACAGCTTGCAGGTAAATACCCGCAATTTCAGGGCACAGACCTGTGGGGTTTAGATTAGCACCTTCACCCAGAGCAGGCCTTGTCCCGACCCTGAACAGCACAAAGGCCCTTACCCCATGGGGTCAGAAACTTGTCTGGTGGTGGCAGGCTGGCACACAATGGTCAACCACACACTAGAGAGAAGGGTGAATTCCAGGGGCTATCTCTAAGATGCTCTCTGTGTGCATTTTACAATAAATACAACACTGGCATCTGTGTGGGTTTATTGAGCTGAAAAGTTTGCATGGAGCTGTGGAGTTTGTAATGAAAAGCTTCCAGCCCATGTACTCAATATGGCTACACTGCACTTACAGGGTCTAAGAATGGGCTTAGCCCCTTAGCTGCTGGGCCTCCCATCCCCCCAGTGCTGAGCCCTTTTTGGGCTAATTGGGGTAGTTCGCGCATAGACCTTCATAACCTTTTGTCCACATAATTATCCACGCCAAATTTGTATCCTTTTTTTCTAACATCCTAGGAATTCTAAAGGAATCCAGAGTATGTTGGTTCCCCTGGAGAAGAAATTAGCCAAAATAAAGCGAAAATGTAATTTTTTCAAAAAAGTGGAAAAACGCTTGGCAGAAGAAGGCTTGTGTTTTCTCCCCCTGAAAATGGCATCAACAAAGGGTTTGCGGTGCTAAAATCACCATCTTCCTAGCTTTCAGGAACGGGCGGCAGACTTGAGTCGGAAAACCACATTTTTCAACACAATTTTGGCATTTTACTTGAACATACTCCATTTTTACTATTTTTTGTGCTTTCAACCTCCTTCCAGTTAGTGACAGGAATGGGTGTGAAACCAATGCTGGATCCTAGAAAGCTAAACAGTTCTGAAAAGTAGACAACATTCTGAATACAGCAAGGAGTTATTGTGTAGATCCTACAAGGTTTTCCTGCAGAAAATTACAGCTGAAATAGAAAAATATTGAAATTGAGCTAAAAAAACAGCCATTTTTCTCCACGTTTTACTCTGTAACTTTTTCCTGCAATTTCAGATTTTTGAAAGCAACATACCGTTATGTCTGATGGACTCTTCTGGTTGCTGGGATATATAGGGCTTGTAGGTTCATCAAAATCCCCAGGTACCCAGTGCCAAAAAATGAGCTGCACCTTGCAATGGTTTTCATTCTATACCGGGTATACAGCAATTAATTTGCTGAAATATAAAGAGTGAAAAATAGGTATCAAGAAAACCTTTGTATTTCTAAAATGCGCACAAGATAAGAAGCAGTGGTTATTTGCACATCTCTGAATTCCGGGGTGCCCATACCAGCATGTGAATTAGAGGCCATTTCTTTTTTACACACTGTCTTACATTTGAAAGGAACAAATGTAGAGAAAGATAAGGGGCAATAACACTTGTTTTGCTATTCTGTGTTCCTCCAAGTCTCCCGATAAAAATGGTACCTCACTTCCGTGGGTAGGCTTTATGCTCGCGACAGGAAACACAACATGGACACATCACATTTTTACTTTGAAATCTGACGTGTTTTTTGCAAAGTGCCTAGCTGTAGATTTTGGCTTCCAGCTCAGCCGGCACCTAGGGAAACCTACCAAAGCTGCACATTTGTGAAAACTAGACACCTATGGAAATCGAAGATGAGGTGACTTGTAGGGCTATCACCATGTTCTGTTACCAAGAATCATTTGCAAACCTCAGAATTTGCCACAAAAAACACTTTTTCCTCTCATTTCGGTGTCAGAAACTTCTGGAATCTGAGAGGATCCACAAATTTCCTTTCACCCAGGCTTCCCCCTAGTCTCCCGACAAAAATGGTACCTCACTTGTGTGGGTAGGCCTAGCGCCTGCTACAGGAAATGCCCCAAAACACAACATGGACACATCCCATTTTCCCAAAGAAAACAGACCTGTTTTTTGCAAAGTGCCTAGCTGTGGATTTTGGCCTCTAGCTCAGCCAGCATCTAGGGAAACGTACCAAACCTGTGCATTTTTTTAAACTAGACACCTAGGGGAATCCAAGATACAGTGACTTGTGGGGCTCGCACCAGGTTCTGTTACCCAGAATCCTTTGCAAACCTCAATATTTGGCAAAATAAAATACTTTTTCCTCACATTTCGGTGATAGAAAGTTCTGGAATCTAAGAGGAGCCACAAATTTCCTTCCATCCAGCACTCCTCTAAGTCTCCCGATAAAAATGGTACCTCACTTGTGTGGGTAGGCCTAGTGCCCACAACAGGAATAGATCACACAACGGTCAATGTCGGTCCTTACATGAGGACAACTGTTCACCCTGGGGTGATCCATTCCTGATGCAGGCACTAGGTACAGGCACTCAAGTGGGGTAGTGTTTTTATTAGGACAGGTCGGGAAACACTGGGTGGTAGGAATTTTGTGGATCCCAGCATATTCCTGTAGTTTGTGTGACAGAAATAGAGTTTTTATTCAACATTTCAACTTTGCAAGGTATTCTGGGTAAGAAAACTTTGGAGAATCCACACAAGTCACGCCTCTGTGGACTCCCCCGAATGTCTAGTTTCCAGAACTGTCTGGGTTTAGTATGTTTCCCTATATGGCCGCCGAGCCCAGGAACAAAAACACAGGTGCCTGCCTTACAAAACCAGTTTGTTTTGTGATAGATAATTTTGATGTCTCCACAATACGATTTGGGCGGTGGAATTTGGGGCTGAACTAAATTGGGGCACTCCCAAGAGAGCACTCTCTCTGTGCTTGCCGCCGCATGCACCTGCTCTCTGGGTTGGGCTAACCAGCTATTGTCCCGTTGCACAGACTGTGCTTGCGAAGGGACAGCAGGACTTTCCTCATCACCGCCCTCATAATTACTTACTGGAATAGGAGTTATCGAATGGGACTCCTCCGACTGAAAAATCAGTCCAAGAGTCTGCGCAATTCTCTTATCCCTCAGATGCTGTCTCAGTCTCTGATGTCTCAGTCTCTGATCCTATGTCAGAGCTGTCCTCTATAACCCGAGTGGCGGCAGCAGTCATGCATCAAGATGCCACCTCTGCCACTGGCTAAACTGTTGCTCTAAAACACTAGCCTACGTAGACAGTAAAAACACACCTTGTCACATACCAATCGTCACAGTCTTTAGCACCTCTAGCACCCAGTCCAACAATCATTATTGGTGCTCCAACTCCCGTGACCTCCTCCTCGGATTCCCTCACTACCACCCAGCAAACGTGCTCTTCATCTCTCCATAGCCACCCCCCACCCCGCACATACATTTCATTTGTATTATAGTGCAGGTAATGGCTGACTTTACTAATGTACTTAGCTATTTACATAAAATACAGATTTGCTCTTTGCAGTAGGCATATAAACCTTCTGCGCTACTTTGTGGCATCAAAACTGCCACTAGACAAAAGTCTGATCCTTTTGTAGCAGACACATAATCTCAAGACTTACTTGACTTTTTTATTGCTGCCTAAAAGCTACAGTTGAAACGCGTCAGTTGAAATATGTGCATTGCTTTGAAGACGCAAGTTACAACTGCAAGACAAGTGCTAGTGATATATATATATATATATATATATATATATATATATATATATATATATATATATATAGATCACTTTTATATATGGGTCCGGTTTTCCTGGGGGCCGATCGCAGCCACCAGGAAAAGCACACATGCATTGACAAAAGTGATATATATATATATATATATATATATATATATATATATATATATATATATATATGGATCTATATCTAGCTATATAGATCTATATCTAGCTATATAGATATATCTATCTATGTAGATAGATATATCTGTCTATATAGATAGATATATCTATCTACATAGAGAGAGATATCCATATATATATATATATATATATATATATATATAGATATATATATATTTAGTAGTTGTATTGTTTCCTTGGGGCCATAGTGGCCCCCGGGGAAACCACACAACTACTAAAAAAAATATTGCCCCCACAGGGGGTCGTCCTGCTCACCGGCGACCCCTGTCAATTTATTATTATTATTTTTTTTATTTAGCCCCTGAATGGCGTGATCAAACGCGATCGTGCCCCCCAGGGGACACCAACCTTTTTTTAAAAAAAATATGTCTGGGCGGGGTGACCCGTTTCCTGAGGAGGTCGACACCCCCAAGTCAAATCCATGGTGTCTAGTGGGGTTTCCTGACCCTTGATCACAGCTGCCTTGCGATCAAGGGCCAGGAAAACGGTTCAGGAAGGCCTCATTTGAAAGGGGACAGTCTCCGTATGGGGCTGTTTTCCCTATCAGAGCAGGAAGCGGCTGCAAGGCCGCTTCTTGGCCAGATGGAGAAAACAAAACAGTGATGTCAGAGCACCTTACTGACCTAGTAGGACTGTGACACTTAGTGTAGCTTTCCTACAATCATTTCTGAACGCTGCTGTTTTATTGTGGACTGAACATCTAGTGTTGGTAGCTAAACTTCAGCGGCCACACTTGTAGGAAAGCTACACGGAGTGTCACAGTCCAACTAGTTCAGTTAAGCAAACAGGAGAGTTGTGACATCCTTGCATACAAATAAACGCTTTGGATAAGGTACTTACCTCTCTGGTAGTCCTGAAGAGGCCTATATGAAAAAGGGCCGAAACACGTCGACTTCTTACTATGAGAAGTTGCCAAGAAAATTGATTCAGCCTTTAAGGACTCTAGATAACATCTCTTTCAAAGCAATGATAGAAATTAAAAAACATTAGCAATGTCATTAATCAGGCAACCATCTCCGCAATGTGGATTAGTGTGTCGATCAGTATATAACAACAATGTTTTCAATTAGGGAGAGTTGTGAAGGGCCTTGTATATGTGTATATATGTACATTTGGGTATTTGTTTGTCTATATATTTGTTTGTGTAATTTTTGGCCAACCTTTTTGTTGATAAATAGAATGACATAATTAATTTGAGAAATTTAAATGTGATACCAATGATTGAATTACAGTTTCATTGAGTGTTAATTGATGTATGATTTTTTCCTACTATTTGATCACGTTTTTACATAAAATTCTTACTTATGCCACAAAGCACTAAGAGAGGGAGGCCATGTCAGCTTTACCTTTTTCTCCTGACCAACACACACAGTCTGCAATGGTAGTGTGCATGGGTTTGGTGAGGGGTCCCTTATGGTGGCACAATACATGCTGCAGCCCTTAGGAACCCTTCCTCACCACATGGCCCTTGGTACCACTGGTACCTTTTACAACGGGCTTAGTTGTGTGCTAGAGGTGTGCCAATTGTAGAAACAATGGCACAGTTTAGGCAAAGAACGCAGGTGCTAGAGCCTGGTTAGCAGGATCCCAACACACACTCAGTCAAGTCAGCGTCAATGTCAGGCAAAAAGTAGGGGGTAACCATGCCAAAAGGGGCACTTTCCACCATGGATTTCTAAAAACACCCCCCTCGATTAACTAATGTTGGATATTGACATATCAAATAGCTGAAATTTAATATACTATTCTAAAGTTTAAAAGGGGAAAATTAAGCAGATTAATTGAATCTGGTGACCATTTTTTTAAAACAATTTTGTATATTCTTTAGATGGATGACGATATATAGGTTTGGTAAATATGTTATAATTTGTTCCTATTTTTGGTATTTGCTAATGGAATGTATTGCATATGTATTTTTACTACTCATTTTTTCCAAGAAAAGGAAATGTGTTGTCTTTGCTGGGAGTGATTCCATGCCATGAATAATGACCACCAAGATGTGGTTACTGTCTTTTGGAGTGCAGCACTTGGTGGTGGGATGAATGAGAAATTCAGAAAAAACAAATGTACATTTTTACAGTTTATGGAATGCTAGCCTGCTGTTGCAGGAGGACTTCCACTCTGAGATCTTATGGCTCCGAGGAGTTAGCAGGTTTAGAAAAATGGTGCTCTACACATCGTGTGTACTATCTGAGGTCCGCCCTGTGGCAGTGTTTGTCTGCTGGAAGCTAGAATTGGTTATGCTAATATCTGTGCTACTGGTGGGGCAAAGTATACTTCCAGTTTATTACAAGACACTTTCAACTTGTACAAACAGTACTTGTGCCTGGTTGTGTTTGCCGGAGTCTGGGGAATAGTTACAGTGTCCTGTGATGCTTCCTGTGAATTTAGGTGTGAAAAAGTATTATTAGTTGGGGGGATTGCAGTCAACCACAAGTAATAAGGGTAAATCCTGTTAGGTCCAGTAAAAGGGTTCAGTCATTTAAACCTGAGCTCAACCCTTAGTGTCTATAGCAGAGTACAAACAGGCTTAACTTAAATACAATTTGTAAAGTGTTTAGCAATGCCAAAAGAGTTAAATAAAACTCCTACTTCAATTGATAACAATAGAGAATAATTTAGTGAACAACATGATACTGTCAGACCTGGCATCCTTGGCATGGTCTCCCCTGTCTTTTTTTTGCCTCTGCTTCCCATGTTTTGACTGTGTACTGGACTCTGTTTTTGGTATTCTGGGCACATTACCACTGCTGACCAGTGCTAAAGTGCAAGTGCTTCCTGGTAAATTGGCTTTTCCATGATTGGCATATCTGATTTACTACTAAGTTCCTAGTGAAGTGCACTGGAGGTGCCCGGGCCTGTAAATCAAATGCTACTAGTGGGCCTGCAGCACTGATTGTGCTACCCACATAAGTAGCCCTGAAAACATGGCTCAGACCTGCTAATACAGTGTCTGTGTGTGCAGTTTTAAACTGCCAATTCGACCTGGCAAGTGTACCCACTTGCCACAACCAAACCTTCCCTCTTTGTACATATAAGGCATCCCTATGGTAGGCCCTAGGTAGCCCCAGGTGCAAGGTGCAGTGTATGTTAAAGATGGGACATGTTCTGATGTGTTTTACATGTCCTGACAGTGAAATACTGCCAAATTCGTTTTTCACTGTTGCAAGGCCTATCTCTCCCATAGGTTAACATGGGGGCTGCCTTTAAATAACTTTTAAGTGCAGTTTCCCTTTGGGAGCAGAAAGAGATATGGAGTGTGGGGTCTCTGAACTCACAAATTAAAAATACAGCATATGGTAAAGTTGGTTTTTAAATTGTCAGTTTGAAAATGCCACTTTTAGAAAGTGGGCATTTTCTTGCTTAAACCATTCTGTGACTCTGCCTGCTTGTGTATTCAGTGTCTGGGTCAGACTGACAGTTTGGCTGTTTGTGAATCTCCACTAGACAGTGACACAAAGGGAGCTAGGGTGTAGCCTGCATATCCTGATGGGCCTTCTGGGCTAGAGGGGAGGGAGGAGTGGTCATGTACATCTGAATGGGCTGTCCCTGCCTTCACACAATGTAGTCTCCAGCCCTTGGTGTGAATCTGGAGCCTGGCCAGGGCAAGGCAGGATCTTGTGAACAACAAAGACTTTCTTTTTGACGTTTGTCTACTTCAAAGGAAGAAAGGGGTATAAGTAGTGGACCCAAAACCCAAGATTTTCAGACTACTTCTGGATTCAAGAGGAACCTCTGCCAAGGAAACGAGCTGAAGAACTGGGGGAGGAGTACTGCCCCTTTGCCTGTGACTGTGCTTTGCTGGGTTGGCCTACAGTTGCTGCTTCTGCCTGAAAGAGGACAAAGACTGGACTTTGTGGTATATTCCTGCTTGTGAAGAATCTCCAACGGTTTGGACTGAGCTTGCCTCCTGTTTAGAAGTCTCAGGGCCATCAAAGACTTCCTCTTCCAGCACCTGGACTCTCTGCTGATACTCCAGTCCCTGGGCCCTTGAGAGGTGAAGTTGGCAGAACAAGGACTGAAATCCATGCACAGAACACCATGCGGGGAAAAATTTCAAAGCACCACCAGCAACGTGGCTGAAAAATGACACACCACCCACTTCCTGGCTACAAACAATGCTCCACCTGCATTGCGGCTGGGAGATCAACACATCGCAGCTGGAGAAACAATGAAAAACCCTCTTGCGGCTGCTGATAATGATGCAAACCCCATGCAGCATGGTTTTCCAACACCATGCGACCGGATTTCTCATGCATCATCGCTGGGTTTCAAGAATCAACGCCAGCCTGAACAGATCCAAGGGGCCTGTCCAGAAATCGACGCATCGCTCTCTTGTGGGAGAGAAAAACAACAAATTGCCTACCTGACTGAAGAAGAAACAATGCATGGCCTCACTTGAGAGTAAGGAATCGACGCATCGTTGACTTTTTCGACGCACGCTGACCCGTGCGGCTTTACTTTTGACACAAACCAGGTAATTTGTGTAACAACGTTTCCATTGTTTTTTATGGTATAAGACTCTTATTCTTTTGAAAATTCATATCTTGACTTGTGTATGCTGGATTTTTTCTCATTTAGGTCTTGTTTGATTTAGATAAATATTGCCTATTTTTCTGAACTGGTGTAGTGTCCATTTTGGAGTGTTTTCAGTGCATTACTGTGTGTGTTGGTACAAATACCCTACACATTGCCTTTGAGATAAGCCTGACTGCTTATGCAAAGCTACCAAGGGGTGAACAGGGGTTATCTTAAGTGTGTATCTCTATGCCCTGACTAGAGTGATGGTCCCTGCTTGGATAGAGTGCAAACTGACTTCCAACCAGAGACCCCATTTCTAACAGATACGAAAATGACAAACACTCAAGAAGGAGAAACAGAGATATGAATTTTAGAAGATTCAAGTAAAAATACTGCTAAAAGACACTAAGCGCCAATGTGGGTTAATTTGACACAGTGAACTGGGACCTAGGTTCAATATCAGGCTAATTACGATGGAGCAAGGACCAATTACACCAATCTGGTTCGACCCAGTCAGAGGTTTTACTTGTGGTCTTTTTTCTAGAAATAGAAATCCTTCAAAGGGCAAGGCAGCAGGAAGTATCTAAGGAGAGCTACTTGACATTGGATAGGCGTTGGATGATGTCCCAGTGAATCCCTCAGTCTTGGCAGAAAAATCTCAAAGTTTTGTTGCCTTCGCCTGGTCAAGATTTTTACCTTCAGACTTGGGCCTGATTTAGAGTTTGGAGGACGGGTTGCTCCGCGATGTTACAGATATCCCGCCCACCATATTATGCTGTCCATAGGATATAATGGACTCATAATATGGCAGATGGGATATCCGTAATGTTTGTGACGGAGTTACCCCATCAACCAAATTCTAAATCAAGCCCTGAGTCTTTTTTCCAGAGCTCGAAATCCTACAGTGGAACAAGAGCGCAAGCTGTCTCTGATGAGGCTGGATACCTTTTCGCTGAGGTATAGCTAAAACAGGTTTGTTGCTGCATAGAAGTTCTGATCAGGGAAATCTGTTTCCTCAGCACAGCAGATCATCACTTACGCAAATCAGTTTTGCAACTTTGTCCTGGTCCTCCAGAGTCCACAGGATTTCAGTAGTAACACCCAGTTAGACACAGCCAAGTATCCCAAGACCTTAGGAACAGCACTTGGGGGTCAAGGCACACTCTAGCAGAGGCTATGAGCGGAGTCTGGGTGAGGTTCAGTTGATACTTGTCAGCTGGGCACTTAAGGGAAAGGCCTCTCACATCTTGCTGTTGACATGTATTACACAGGAGGTCAGCCAATTGACCCTTGAAGACCACTTGTTTTGTCCTGGACACAAATGAGAGCAGCTCCAGACCTTCAGGTCTCCTCACAGGTTGCAGTCCTTCTTCTGTTCTTCCACAGGTCCAGAGTGTTCTAAAGAAGGTGTCTTCGTGAACCCTATTAATGCGTAGCATTAGCTTATGGATGTGGGTTACTCCTGGCCCCTCCCTAACCAATACGATAAAAATTCCCAGGTGTAACCCTATCCATCTTGTGTAGCCTATCTCAAGCAGTGCCCCTCACACACTAAATCCAAGATGGATAAACCCTTACCACCTTGTGAAGTGTATGTATATCCACTCAAACGTGTTGCCAGGGTAATGAGCAGCCTTTTCTCTGAAGTCACTCCAAGCCATTCTGGGGGCAGCTTCCCCTCTACTCAGTTTGGTGCCCTCCTGACTTGGAGGACAAAGGAAGGAGCCTGTTTAGGTGTGATCTGACATCTGCTTGTGACAGGGGATGCCTGTTTGAAGTAGGGGGATCAAAAACACCTCGCTACACCCAGGCCATTTTCTCTGCTCTGGGAGAAGTTTTCATACCTCATCAGGGCTATTCACCAGTTGGGTGACAGTTGGAGGCTAATGCAAATTAGCCTCCATGGGCTTAAGGAAGGGAAATAGAACATTGTAAAAGCCCTACTTCCTTAATATCTATAAAAATGCTGCTACACAATTAAATTGAACTTTTAACAAATATTAAAGAAAATACCCGAATCATTATTTCTAACTGGTCCCTAGCCTGAGATAGCAAAATTATTATTTAATTTTGCCTTCCAGTGCTCCCTTGCTGGTAAGCCAGCCTTCCTATAGTGAAAATAACTTTCTGGTCTAGTCACTACAAGGACATGTAACTTTACATGTCCTACTTCTAAATATCATGCATCCTGTGAGGTACTGGGTTTTTCAGAACCGTTACTGATCCGGTAACCCAGTGGTGCCAGGGTACACCCAAAGACCTCGGGTACTTTCCTGATTCAGACCACAGAAACTCAGAGTCTTCTAGGTGAAGTCAAAGATCGAATTTATTGGCTGCAACCAAGTGACAAGCGTCCTAGAAGTACAACAGCACGGTTTGTATGTTCTCAGGAGACTGTGTTTCAATGCAAAGTCAGGTTTCCTTATATACAGTTTTTTAAGCTTCAGGCAAACATTCTTGACATTTTGGTTGGTCATTCACATGTTTTCACTACAAAGGAAAAAACAGTGTCATGATGAAACCTCATATTTCATGTCATCCAACCCATAATAAATTACCCGGCAAGGCCTAGTATTTTACATCAGATAAGTGTGGACCTCCAATAAAAACGGGCACCTCCCCCTCGTAAAGTAAGAAGAAGAAAAGAGCAGGTGCAGGTGTGAGCAAGATTAGGCAGGGTGTGTGAGCGATAATAAGGGTTTTATGGCATGGTGTACCTTGATGCTATCTGATTCGGCCACTGGGAGAGGGACTGACCAAACAGGTTTGGCCTGAGGCAATGGTTCCAGCTTGCCCAGGTCAGAGAAAAGTCAATCAAGGTGTACGTGTCCTTGGAATCAAATCTGACTGTATTATAAGCCTATGTGAGGGCAACTTTTAAAAATGGCTGCCGTGTATAAAATGGGAGCCACGAGTGCAGGACGAAAATGACGATTTCGAGGTGAAAACGCTGCTGGAATTGAGCGAAAATGCTCATGCTTAGTGTACTAGTCATTATCGGTCTTTTGATACTAAAATCGTACTGCTGTGGCAAAGTAAATTACATGGGTCCAGAATTTTTAGAAACACAAACCCTCCTTTTGCCCTTACATAGGCAATAAACCTATTCTCATGCTAATCTGAGTCCAGGTCTATGTTTCTAAAGTCGTTGAGATGCTGCTGTAACATCATCCTAGTATTTAGCTCGTCTCTTGGTGCAGGTTTCCTTGTGCATGATGTAACACTGAGGCCACATATGGCAGGACAAAGTAAGGAATACCTCTATCTGCAGTAGGTGGCATAAGATCACACACCCAACAATTAGTGATGTTCACTACTAACTAGTGTTGATGCAGAAGCTGTACAAAAGAATTGCTTACGAATTCTGATCTTCTAACCTGCTCATGTTCAGGAAAAGGGTGAAAAGAGTGCAAAGAAACAATAGTAGGAAAAGACATAGGTTGGGAAGTGGGTGCAGAAGTCAATTGAGTAGAGAAAAACAATCCCACCCATAAATGACAACGTCATGTTTAAAAGACACTAGAAAACACGTTATTAAGAACATATAGACAACGGGAGAAAGTAGTGACCACTATTACAAATGAAATAATAATTTTTCACAACCCTAACCAAAAAGCAAATCCTAAAATTATCTAGTAACATTTTTAGGGCTCCT
Source organism: Pleurodeles waltl (assembly GCF_031143425.1). NCBI lineage: Eukaryota > Metazoa > Chordata > Amphibia > Caudata > Salamandridae > Pleurodeles > Pleurodeles waltl. The sequence goes on along the minus strand of NC_090444.1, from coordinate 1,810,242,055 downwards.
CTGCATTTCAGTAATTTTGGTATGTTCAGGTGGAACAGTGGTGACTCTCATCAATGCTCTAAGGTGAAAAGGGGGTACTCTTTCCACAGAAAATGGCCTTTATTCTGCTTTTACTAAACAGAATAGTACTTTAAAACAATGCCAGCAAAACAATCAGTCTCCTAACACCTAGTCTATACAATCACACGGAAACCTCTTGTGAAACCAACTATGCCCAGAGTCCGTTCAAAAAGCCTCTCTGGCAGGCTTCTATTGTCCATCAAATTTTCTTTTGTTGTTTTCTTTCGCATGGGCCTCTCAATTCAGGCCTCTTCGTGAGAAAAGTACTGCTTAGTTGGAGTGCCCTCCTGGCAAACACCCACAGCTCACTCGAAAGTCTCAATGTCTTAACGCAATGCACCAGTGTCTCTCCTCTGTGGCAGACACTACAAACAATGTGCTCTTCATTGATCAAGGGCACAAATCATCTCGTGCAGACCCAAGCACCATTAATTGGAAAATAGCTCAAGCTCAGCAGCACTTTCAGACTCCAACACTCATTATTTAGTGTCAGAGGACGCTCAAGCTGCTCTTTCATGGGCACCACAATATAGTGCCTTTTTCCAAACTTGAAATCTCCGGTGCACTGCCCTTCTTCCGTTGGAGCAAAGAAAAGGGGGTGTATGGCCAAAACTCAGGCCAAGGGGCTCAAGGGATTGCACACTGTCAGAGGTTACCAGCACATGACAGGTAGAGAAATGAAACCTCAAAACAGCTCTGCCATCAACAACAGGAATCCTTCTCTTTAGCTCTTTTACACTGAAACTTTGGTTTTGTGATGTCCAACGCCGTCTGATGGAGCAAGTACGATACCATGCGCTGGCGATCGCTGTCCAGCTTTGCTACTTTCTGGGTGCTGAGACTGTAGGGCCAAAACGTCCGTCTTTCATCTGTAGCTGTTACTGATGGGAATTAGGCTTAAATCAATGTCCTGCAGGTTATTATGACTTGATACCCGCAGAATCTAGTGACGTAGGAAATGTGCCACAGTTGTTAGTTCCCTTCAATTTAGTACAAAAACAGTTCATGTTTTTTAACAAGGGGACTGCAAGCAGGTGGTCTGCAATCTTCAAAGGAGTAGCCATACACCATGGGCATAAAATACAAAGACAAAGGCAGAAGGGCAAAACAGGGTCTCTAGCATCTTTAATTGGGTTCTCTCCATTATTCTCTGCCATCTATAGCTACATGAGAATTCTATCTGAATGGATTTCCTCACACAGTGGCATTGTCTAATGGGGTAAACACATATTTTCCTCAATGATTAAGTCTAGGTGTTCCTCCTTATCTTAGAACATCTCAATAGAGAAATCACATGATACCGATTATCAGGGACATGTAGAAACCTTCCTTTAAAAACTGTGCATCAGGTGCACTATGCAATACACAGGCTAATAGTCAAATGTGCAAACAAAAAGACAAGAACTAGAGGGTCCTGATATTTGCATGATTAGGACACATCTGATCCCACCAAAAATTAAAGTAGCAGGAAAAGAAGGGAACCGAAAACCGAATTAAAATAGACATTGAAAATTCGTCATGTTCAAAAAGGTAAACATAAGATATCTCCTATTGAGATGGAAAACTTGTCTTACTATAATATTGAGTCAGTTAACCAGTCTATCGCTACCCTGACAGTCAGGCTGGAAAACATTGAAGCAGGCCTAAGGCAAATTCTTGAAAACCAGTCTGGTCATACCAAAGGGAATATACATAACATGGGGGTCCCCGGTATATCACTGCAGTCTGGAAATGTGAACCTGAACAATACATCAATAATAATAAAAGGTCTGACTGGTGAAAGGAATTTGAAAAAGAGAAATGGGACTAGGACATAGCTAAAATCTCAATAACTGAGCATGATGCGACATTGGTCAGGGGAAGTAACAAAAGAAAAAATCTATAGGAAGAACAAAAAAATTATTTGGGTGATAGTCAGGCATGTGACACAACACCGAGAGTACGGGTGATACACAAAGGCCAAAGTTACACAAATTTTAACTCTACCGTTGGTGACTACACCATATACGGTACTTCTAGCTAATGTTTCAGTTCCTTCTTCAGGAAAAAATGAAAACCTGGTTTTCTTTTAAGGAACAAAAGCCATATGCTACTTAGGAAACAGAACATCAGTAACTAATGTAATATAGAAATTAGGCCACCTTGAGTCACAGATCTATAATTTCATCCTTAGGTCCAATCAAGGCTACATAAATGTAGGGCTGCCTGTTCCTTTAAGGGAAGGGGCAGTAACGTGACTAACTGCAGGTGACACACTTTGATCCTGTATATCTCTTTTTATTTTCCTTCAATACCATTATAGCCAAATAGACATGCACTGGTGAAGTGTTGTCTCTTATGTTCACAGCATGAAATATCATTATCTGTGGAATTTAGTAACCAGAACAAGTTCAACCAACTGTTGCGTAGCGATGGGCATCGTCATGACCATCCCCTCACAACACAGGGGAGCTTGTAATAGTATCAAAAGCAGCAACAAACATGCAAAAAAAACAAATAAAAAATAATAAAAACGCACAAAACGTCAAGCTATCAGATATACTTGCTGTGTATCAAACACAAAAAGCATAGACAAAACAATAGCATGTGTGAATAAGCGGTGACACACAACACCATGTCATGTACTTTATGCACTGTAAACCTGCAGCCCAAAACCCAATATTTGGGCCTGTTTAATTTGTCAGGTTTAAAATCCTTACCCTCCTTTTGACAGTAGATCACCAGGCAATGGAAATCTGCTGTCAAATATAACTTTACTGTTTCTCTTCTAACATACAGGACCAGGAAGAAAAATTCATGATAGGACCAAATACACGAAAATAAATTTCCATTACTTAACTGTTACCCTCTTGTCAGTTACTTCGCAACATCAAGCCACCTTAGTTTTACCTTTCTAAAAGTAAAAATTGTTACACTGACAATCCATATTAATTTGGCACCTACAATTTCCACTGTGAAAAATAAGTCTTAATTGGTAAATCGTTCTCATTAAGGCAATTAGCCTTCAAAATTTTAGAAAAGGGCTGCATCTTATTTTCTGTCTAAGACTTAATGCAACACTTCGTTTTCTGTCAAATAAAAGCAACTAGCAGGCATCATTTTATTTTTTTAGAGCGGAGACACAAATGTATCAGTTCTGCAGAGCATTTAACATGATGTTGGGACTTTCGAAGAAACCCCTTTTTTTATATTTTCCCTTTGGAATTAAGTTCTTTAATTGTATTGATGTTCTTCTGGAGAAACCAGAAATCCCACTTTTAGAGGCTTGTAGGGTCATTCTGCATTTCACAGAGACAAGGCCCTAATTTAAAAGGTCACAAGTGTCAACATGACAGCCTCCTCCATTGTTTATGGGAAAACTAAAGATAGCATCTCAGCAGCGTGACTTGAGCCAGCCTCTGTAGCTCTCCTAGCTTCTGCCACTCTGAATCTGTCAAAGACAGTAGGCCTTCCTGTTTTCCTTCTAACCTGCAATAATTCACTCTATTTAAAAAAAAAAAAAAAAATTCCTTTTTAGGCGCTAAAATTTTTTATCTCTATTTCCAGATTATTAAACTACATTTACTGTGAATAATTCACAAACCTTAATAACACACATACCAGTTGTTAGAATAAATGCTTGTTGCAATCCCATGCAATGGTACATATTTCATCAACCTCGAATGAATGAACGTCTCAGTAGGCCCAGCTGAAGTTAGAACCTTCAACCTCGATATTAAAACAAGCCTTTGTACTGGCACATTGACTCATTGAATCATAAGAAGGCACAACCTGCAAATATATATCAAACCTAAATGTATGCATTTACTGAAGCCTGAGACACTTTAAAAAGTACTCTGAATGAAAGAAAATGCAGTTTAAACAGTGCTTTTGCCCAAAATCGACTTTGATATTTTAGGCATTAAAAATCAATATCCTACAATTTTCTTGCATAATATGCATTACCAGAATGTCTATTACACAATCCATGAGTCAGCCATTGAAAATATTAACTTTATACTTTATAGAAATGAGCTTGTTTGCTCCTGCGCCAAGGGAAAATTGCACATACAAATGTCATTTTAGCGGTGCAACATAACTTAAATTAAATTTTAATGCTAGGAGGTCATAGTATAGGTATTAAGCTTTATAAATATTAAAAAACTATTTTGACAGGCACTTATTTTTTTAATAATTTTTCCATAATTAATAATTTTCTTTTTTTTTTTAAAAAACCAATTGTTCTTTTTTTTGTGATAATTCCACATATAAAAGCAAGCTGCATCCCTTGCCTATTATTTGGGATACATTAACTCACAAGCCTAAGCGCATAAGCCTAACTTGAAATGCGTCACATTTTTGCGCCACTTTCATTTAAAAGGAAGGTTATGCAAAATTCCACCCGTGTTTAACTGGGAAAGTGCTGGCTGAATTGAACATTCCTATCAAATATACTGCAGCTGAAAAGTTTGCCTGTGAACATCTAATACAATGCATCTAAGAAAAATGCTGTAAATTTATTTATTTTTTTGCAAAAATAGATAATTTCGTTTTTTTGGGGGGGGGCCCTATTTATATCTATTGAATGTGTTTTCTAATTTATTAAGCATTTAACGGCAGTTTTGTATATGTGCACAATTGCTCATTCTATAGATTAAAGAGCAACATATAGCTATGTTAGCACATTACATGGTTCATTTCTGGATTTTTTCTAAGTTTCTACTTAATATTAATTAACCAACATTTTACTTAACAAACTGAAAACATCAAGAAGACGCACAAACACACATTGAGCTCATTTCAGATATAAACAGAAAACACTCAGGACACACAATACAGCGCGCTTTAGCCATTTTTCATAAATAGCGCCGTCGCAATTTACTTACAGAACCGTTTGCAGATCCTAGTTGTAAGTCATATTTACAAGAGAAAAGAAAACTTTTCTCAATAGTGTTCCAAAAAACTGCAAAAACAGCCTCACAGACATTTATTTCCAAGAATAGCGGACCCATACTTTATTAAACGTGATGGGGCCCACTCCGTGCTTCACATATAGTTCATAGGTTGGAGTTCCAATCGGAGGAACCGGACATGAGTCCTCCAGTCCCTTTTACAACCAAGACAAAACAAATTTCCAAGTCTGCTAAGACCAGGCATCTTCGCTCACTAGTCTAGCTTCAAACTTCAAAGGATTATCGTTTACGATAGTCTCGTGAATACACGAGTCCTTCGGCTTTGGTACTTGCAAGTTCCAAATCAAAGTGATCCTGAAGGGATACCAAACCAAATGTCCAACTAAGGACCAAACCAAGTGTCCAACTAAGGACTGGGAGACGCTCCACTTATACTTAACTGAAAATATTGATGACGTCACCAGAAGACTCGTCTTATCGTTTCGCTCTACCAAACATCAAGGGTCCAAATCAGGGCGATAGCCAGGGCAGCAGTCCTTCGTAGCCGTCGGGAAGCGGGGAACCTCGCAGCAAAGACTTTCGGACCACGTCGACATGCAGGGGTCGATGAAGTGGCGGCCTTCCTCCAGAATTTTCAAACGAAGCTCCCCACGGACCTCAGGCTTGGACCGGTACCGCTGGTATCGCCCCACATTGGGCGCCAACTGAGGTACTGGGTTTTTCAGAACCGGTACTGATCCGGTAACCCAGTGGTGCCAGGGTACACCCAAAGACCTCGGGTACTTTCCTGATTCAGACCACAGAAACTCAGAGTCTTCTAGGTGAAGTCAAAGATCGAATTTATTGGCTGCAACCAAGTGACAAGCGTCCTAGAAGTACAACAGCACGGTTTGTATGTTCTCAGGAGACTGTGTTTCAATGCAAAGTCAGGTTTCCTTATATACAGTTTTTTAAGCTTCAGGCAAACATTCTTGAAATTTTGGTTGGTCATTCACATGTTTTCACTACAAAGGAAAAAACAGTGTCATGATGAAACCTCATATTTCATGTCATCCAACCCATAATAAATTACCCGGCAAGGCCTAGTATTTTACATCAGATAAGTGTGGACCCCCAATAAAAACGGGCACCTCCCCCTCGTAAAGTAAGAAGAAGAAAAGAGCAGGTGCAGGTGTGAGCAAGATTAGGCAGGGTGTGTGAGCGATAATAAGGGTTTTATGGCATGGTGTGCCTTGATGCTATCTGATTCGGCCACTGGGAGAGGGACTGACCAAACAGGTTTGGCCTGAGGCAATGGTTCCAGCTTGCCCAGGTCAGAGAAAAGTCAATCAAGGTGTACGTGTCCTTGGAATCAAATCTGACTGTATTATAAGCCTATGTGAGGGCAACTTTTAAAAATGGCTGCCGTGTATAAAATGGGAGCCACGAGTGCAGGACGAAAATGGCGATTTCGAGGTGAAAACGCTGCTGGAATTGAGCGAAAATGCTCATGCTTAGTGTACTTGTCATTATCGGTCTTTTGATACTAAAATCGTACTGCTGTGGCAAAGTAAATTACATGGGTCCAGAATTTTTAGAACCACACCTGCTTTGTGGGCTACAAGGCCGAAATAAGGGTGTCATTAATTATTAAAGGGAGGTTTTCGCCTGTCAAAAAGGGTCATTTTGCCAGGTCAGGCTGCAGTTTTACAACTGCAGCAGCCAGGCTACAGGGGTAAGTTTGGAGTCTATGTTTGTCTTGTAACACTAGTGGATGGCATAGTAGAGTTATAGTCCATAGGTTCATTTCACTTTCCTTGCCATGGGTCCGGGACACCACATACCATTTATTGTTATGTGTATTGCAAAGTGCACTATCACCAGCAGGGGTATCCTGGCACTGAGCATGTGTGTGTGCCTAGCCCTGCCTATGGTAGGTTGATTAATTGAAAAGTCAGATTGTCAGCTTCTTGCAGAATTCAAGAAGAGAGGAGGGAACTCTTCTGTAGAGTGTGAGCCAGATGGTATGGCTTTATAGGAAAGTTAAATAGGCAAATTAAGAGTAAGCCAATTTTAACATCTATGTAGGAGTCAAAGCACATACACTGGGGCATGGTTATTAATGTTCCAGTACACGGAGGTAAATAAATACCAGCATCTCTCCATGAGCAATTAGGGTGACCAAGCAAAAAGAGGCACTTTCTCACATTCCCTCCCCTGAGGAGCAACTTAGCCATTATTTTGGCAATTCTCACTATGCAAGCAGAAAAACCTGAAAAGGCTATCTGCGACAGAGTGTTTACTTCCAGCTCTGTGCTCCACTGTAAAGTCTATTCAATGTAGGGAAATTGACGATGCCAACAGTTTGGGGTTGTCTCTTTTCATCTGCATTAGCCACCAGAGCTGTCCGTGGTTGTTTTGAACCTAAAAGTGTGTCCCAAACAGGTATGGTTTCAGCTTCTTCACTGAGCACACCAAAGCAAGGGCCTGTTTATGGCACTCCCACGTTTCTCTCTAGGCAGTAGTCGCCTACTGATAAAAGTGACAGGTTGATGCTGAACCTCAATATTTAGCTGTAATGAAACTGCTACCATTCCATATTCTGTCCCCTAAACTCTTGCTATAATCAGGTGCTTTGAGGGTGGGTCCAGTGTACAGTGCCTCCTTCAGTGTCTCCAAAGCCTTTTGACACTCCAGTGTCCACGTGACTGTGAGAGGGATAGGTGGAAATAAGGTTTCGGAGGCTTTGTGATTTTTCTCATTTTGGCTGATTTATTGAATTACTTGCTATTAAAACATGATTTTATATGAGACAAAACAAAGAAAGGTCCGAGCAACTCAGGGGTACATTTGGGTAGTCATCCTTAGTAACTTGATAGGCGTAGTGATGTGCTTCTTTTCTTTCTTTCAGGGCTCAGAAGATGGGCTCTGCCCCCAGTACCCTCAAAAGGAAGCCATACAATGCTGTAAGTATTATGTTTGTTTCTAAGGTTTCTATTCCACCACCATACACCCAGGTGTTTGTGAAGTTGTAGATCTTTCTTGTAACCCTTCTTTCAGACCATGACATTGCTGCCCTTAGGGCGAATTCCCCAATGGGAGTTGTCACCCGTGCCCAATACCGTGAAGGGAAAAAAAACTAAAAAAAAAAAGAATCAAAGTGCCCTTTTTAGGAGTGAATAGAGGACTCTGAGCTAGGGGATTTTCTTTGTTGGGTCTGGGTCATAACAGGGTGTCCCCACCCTGTCTTTCAGACTTGTTACCACAAACCAAGATGAAAAAAAGATAATTCAAGGACGTTAACCAGTTCCCTAACGGTTTAGGTTCATAGCCCTTTCCTCCTTTACCACCCACCTCTGCCTCAGCCCACTCACCTCGCTAGCAACAACTCTCCTCAGTTGTGGTGGGCTGCTGTATCCCAACTGGCGGTGCCAACTACTCCTCTGACCAGGTTCCCACGGCCTCCCCTGTCCTTTTGTCTCTGTCAAACCCTTCAGCCTTCTTCTCAGCTGGGCTCCTCCTGGTGTCTTCTCTCTCTGACTCCACCATAGCATGGGTTCTTCTTACCTCCTCCCACAAAGCAAAGGTTTCTAAGATGTTTCTCAACAGACACTCCACTGGTATGGCAGGTCTCACAAATACCTTCTTAGGGCCAGTAACTCCTCCCTATTCAAAGATGACCATTTCTATGGGATGCAATTTCACCTCAATGTCACTGTTGACCACCTTATTATCAGGGATAATTTGCTCAGGAAAACCAGCTGGACCTTCATTGTGGTCATGCTGGGTCTTCTATACCTCAGAGCCTCTACCTTGGTCCCTATAATGATTAGCCATTGCTGTACTTCTCCTTAACAAAGAGCAGATTGGATCCAGAAAAAAGTCAGCTGGACTGCTTACTCCGTAGGGCAGGAAGGCTTTCTTGGTGGGGCAGAAAATCACTGTTCCCCACAAAGATACTCTAGGGATACACTCTCCCAACTCTATACACTATAACAAAGAAGTAACCCTGTACCTGCCAGTTGGTCACAATCTTGACCACTTATCTCATTGTAGTTCCCTCCCCATAAGAAAATTCTGATTTATTTTTAGTGACCCTCACCCACTCTAGTAGTGGCATGCTTTATCTTCAGGTCCACCCTGGCTCCTACAAGCCAAGGTAGGCTCAACCAACTGACGGGAGCACTTAGTATAGATACTACTGGGGTCTAAAGATAAAAATACCTTACTGGCCACTAAGGTATCTCTTTATTAGGGGGATCATTAGGTATTTTATGGTCCTATGGCCCTTATGTAAGTAGATTTTTTACCCATGTGTCGAACACGTTTCAGCCCCTGTGAAGGCCTATCAGCTCCTGGGCGTTCATCAGGACAGGAAAAAGATTTTGTATCCCAGCTGGTAATCAAACAATCAACATGTGTAGCATTCTGTGACTCTGCATGCAACATGGAGCACCTTAACGCTCCAGTTTATTAAGAATGAAGCATATATCCGGTCCTGGAAAGGGAAAGATAAAAGCAAACAGCTCCATATAAGGAAGACAAACAGATAAAACATGGAAACTATCAGTTACATGTTCTTGACATGCTTATTAACAAATAGTGTTAAAAGTTACACAAAGTGGCCAATAGACTTGAAAACGTCTCCACTGTACGGTTAATACGCACAGAAATAGATGGGACGTAAACTACACCCATCCTCTTTAGTGGTCTACAAGCACAAATATATTGCTCTTGTGCATATCATACTGCCAATCATGTGAATTCAGATCTCACACTTAATGCTGTGCCACACATATAATTACCTCCCAGTAATATTAATTGTGTAGATCAATGATCATAGTCCTGCCCCTAGAACTCATAAAAAAGAGCTCATCCGTTTTCGGTAACCACCTTACTTCTCTGGAGGAGTAGTGATCACAGCTCTGTAGTCATACACTAGACTGAAATGTAGTACAAAGGGGCATTAAATGCCAGTCTGTTAACCTACCCCCTCACACTGCTGAACTGAAAGGCCCCAGAAAAGCCCATTTTGCCCACACGTTGCACTTATTTCGTCAAGGGGACTGTGCTGTGGCTAATACCTTTGACACCTCTCAATCCAGGCTTCCGCCGCCATTTGCAGTGAGCTGTAAGACCCATTTTCCCGTTTTGGATGCAGAATGCATCTCCAGAGGGACACACCTTCTCCTGTGTCCGGGTACAACGGGACACAGGGCAGCTAATGGGACCCGCTATTCAGTGATCCTCAATATTGTTTCCTAACCAAAACTAATCCACTTCAAGAGCATATCTACTGGTAGGGACTGGGTTACTTCTTTATTATAGTGTCTTGCTGTACTTCACCAGGCTGGGAGGCAAGGCAGTCAGGGCTTTAATATCCACTGCATCTAAGGTGGCTTCAGTCCAACCCCCAGTTTCTCCTCTGCCAGCTTTGACCCCCATTTCCTACACTAGCAATCACTTGGTAGTGTCCACCGATGGGAGGCTTCTTGGAACAGACAGAGGGCCTGATTACAACCTTGGCAGATGGGATAATCCGTCACAAATGTGACAGATATTCCGCCTGCCTTTTACAAGTTCCATAGGATATAATGGAACTTGTAATACAGCGGGTGGGATAACCGTCACGTTTGTGACGGATCATCCTATCTACCAAGGTCGTAATCAGGCTCAGAGTCTCTTGTTGTGCAATGGTTTGTGACATTCCAGATATACCCCAGTAATAGTGGTATCAAAGGGTGTTGTACCCTTGTACCCACCCACTTAGTTTTAGGAAAGCTACACACTTCCCCCTCCTGGTTTGACTTTTAGGGTTATTGTGAGAACCTCTTCTTTTTATCCTTGTTGCTGTCATCTTTTCCCTGAGTGAGTTGGAACCCCTTTCCTGGGATCATGCTGTGGGACTTGTTAGACACCCTGGTGGGCACCCAAACATAGTGGGCACCCACACATCAGCTGTCTTCCCACGCTGCCTGGGGCCAGTCAGCTAGATGCTGGTGCATTCTCTGAATTACAATTACTTAAGATGTGCTCCTTAATGGCCAGATTATATAACCCGTTATAGGTATTGATTGCATTGCTTTTCATCCAGCCCTCCAGTACTTTCACTGAGACATCTACAAAATCTGTGTGTGTATGTGTCCTGGAACTTCTTTCAGTATTCTTCAGGTGTAAGCCCAAACGTTGGCACTAGTGCATCCTTTACGTGGGTGTATGAGTCAGATACTCACTCTTCTAGAGACAGGACTTCATCCCTCCCACGTGTAGGTACTAATTCCCACATTAAGGCTTTGCTATCGCCAGTTCATCACTGACCTTTGGTCTGGCGGACTTGTGTGGGTGTCTGTATAGTGGTGGATTTCTTAGTGTGGGTCATAATAACCGCAGCGGAATACCGCCACGGTCATGGTATGTTGGCAGCCGTCGGCACGGCGGTGGGCATCATTTACCGCCAGGGTTTTAATGAGGGCCAATGTGTTAAGTATTTGTACAAACACACACAGTAATACAGTGAACCACTACAAAATAGCACAACACAGGTTTAGAAAAATAGTTATTATTTTATCTAAATAAACAAGACCAAATATGATTAAAAAAAATCCACAATGTACAATTAAAAATATGAAATTAGCACTTAAAAGCATGAAAACAGTGCCTTGAGCCACAAATACTGCTAGTTTGTATTATGCGAGGTAGTGACAAAGCCTTTTTGTACAATGCAATACCAATGGTGCTATTTACGGAGTAGTTCGACCCCAAGGTACAGTACCTTAGTAAACAAGTAGCAAACAGGACGTTGCATAGAGGCGGGGAGAGCAGCATTGCTGGATCCAATGAGGCATTGTTTCCGGTTCCATTGGGGAGAAGGACAGCAGCGTCGCACAGCGGCATCGGGTCCTCACTATATGGCGGTGAAGGTGAAGCGGCGTCAGATGAGAAGTCGGTCCCTTGTTTCTGGCAGATGCGAAGTACGGCGGAGTCACGATACTGTGGGGCAACCTCGCAGGGTCGTGATGATGTCAAAGGGCCGCAGGCACTGCGATGGCGTCGGGTCATCACGGACGTTGGACTTACGACACTCCGGTGTCAGCGAAGTTGGGCGGGATCAGCGGCTGCAACGACACAAGGCCTACAGGGTAGTCAGACTTCTACGAGGTCCACGGCCTCGGGGCACGCAGCGTCATGGTTCCAGGGTGGCGGCGGCAGCTCACAGGGTCGTCGGATTCGTCGCACTCAGTGAGGTCCCTGCCTAAGGGCAAACTGTGTCGCGTTTCCAGGCAGCGGCATCCTTTGGGAAGTCACACAGCATCGTCCAGCATTGTTAGACTGTTTTTTCTCCAGGAATTCACTTCCAAGGGTCCAGGAACTGGAATGGCACCCTCTGGCAAGACAGAAACCAGAGCAAATAGACTCAGGTCTGGTTGGTGAAGCCTTTGTTGTCCCTGAGGATTCAAACAGGAGGCAAGCTTTACTCCAAGCCCTTGGGGTTACTTCTCAAGCAAGAATGCAAAAAAGTCCAGTCTCTGTCCCCTTGCACAGGCAGAAGCAGGACAGCCCAACACAGCACAGTCACAGGCCAGGGCAGCACTTCTCCTCAGCTCTTCTACAGACAGAGGTTCCTCTTGAATCCTTGAATCCTTGAAGTAATCTCAAGTCTGGAGTTTTGGGACCAATACTTATACCCCTTTCTGCCTTTTGAAGTTGGCAAATTTCAAAGTGACGTCTTAAGTGTTTGTAAGAACCTTTCTTGTCCAGGCCAGGCCCCAGCCACACGCCAGGGGGTTGGAGATCGCACTGTGTGAGGGCAGGCACAGCCCATTCAGGTGTGAGTGATCACTCCTCCCCTCCCTTCCAGCACAGATGGCTCATCACTCCAGCCCCCTTTGTGTCACTGTCTAGAGATATGTGCAAACAACCGAACTATCAAACTGACCCAGACAGGGAATCCACAAACAGGCAGAGTCACAGAATGGTTTAAGCAAGAAAATGCCTACTTTCTAAAAGTGGCATGTTCAAACACACAATCCAAAAACCAACTTCACTAAAATATGTATTTTTAAGTTGTGAGCTCAGAGACCCTAAACTCCATATTTCTATCTGCTCCCAAAGGGAATCTCCATTTTAATAACATTTAAAGGCAGCCCCCATGTTAACTTATGAGAGTTAACATGGGGACTGCCTTTAAATGCAACAGTGGAAACCGAATTTGGCCGTAGTTCACTGTGAGAACATGTAAAACACATAGGTACATGGCCCACCTTTAACATAAACTGCACCCTGCCCATGGGGCTACCTAGGGCCTACCTTAGGAGTGCCTTACCTGTATAAAAAGGGCTGTTTTTGCTTGGCAAGTGGGTACACTTGCCAAGTAGAATTGGCAGTTAAAAACTGAACTCACAGACACTGCAGTGGCAGGTCTGAAACATGTTCACAGAGCTACTTATGTGGGTGTGAGAAAGTAGCCTGTTTTCTAGCATGGTCACCCCCATTTTTGGCCTGTTTGTCAGTGTGTTTTGCCTGTCACTAGGATCCTGCTGGCCAGGACCCCAGTGCCTATGGTTTTTGGTCTGTTTGTCAGTATGCTTGACTGTGTCACTGGGATCCTTCTAATCAGGACCCGAGTGCTTATGCTCTCTCTTTTCCCAAATTTGTCACTACATACTGGTAACCCAGTATTTCTTCCCAAATTGGCACACTGGACCCCCTCATAAATCCCTAGTATATGGTACCTAGGTACCCAGGGCATTGGGGTTCCAGGGGATCCCTAAGGGCTGCAGCATTTCTTTTGCCACCCATAAGGAGCCCAGGTAAAGGCTTCTACATGAATGCCATTGCATGTGTGAAATGGTGCATGAACCCTTTCACTGCCATTTACACTGCACTAGGTCACTCATAATTCACCTATATGTTAGGCCTTCCTGCCATGAAGGCTGGGTGCAAAGTACCTGTGTGTGTGAGGCCACCCCTGCACTAGCAGAGGTGCCCCCACATCGTCTAGGACCAATTTCCCCGACATCTTTGTGAGTGTGGGACGCCATTTTACATGCGTTCTAGACATATGTCACTACCTATTTCTAGCCACATAATGGTAACTCCGAATATGGTCATGTGAGGTGCCTAACATCTCAGAATTATATCCCAATGCTGAATCTAGCATTGGTTGTATAATTCCATACACTCTAGGGGCTCCACAGTGGACCCCCAGTACTGCCAAACCAACCTTCTGAGGTTTTCCAGCAGCCCCAGCTGCTACCTCCTCACAGACAAGTTTCTGCCCTCCTGCTGCTTGTACAGCTTGAGCTCAGGAAGGCAGAGACAAAGGATTTCCTTTGGGAGAGGGGTGTTACACCTTCTCCCTTTTAAAGTAGGTGTTACAGGCATGGGAGAGGTACCCTCCCAGAGCTTCTGAAGATACTTTGAATGGCACAGATGGTGCCCTCCTTGCATAATCCAGTCTACATCAGTTCAGGGACCCCCAGTCCCTGCTCTGGCATGAAACTGGACAAAAGAAAGGGGAGTGACCACTCCCTTGTTCATCACCACCCCAGGGGTGGTCCTCAGAGCTCCTCCAGAGGGTCCCTGGGTTCTGCCATCTTGTTTTACGGATGGTTAGGGAACTCTGGGAGCATCTGAGTGGCCAGTGCCAGCAGGTGACCTCAGAGCCCTTCACTGATAGATGCTTACCTGGTTAGGTGACCAATTCCCCTTTCAGGGATATTTAGGGTCTCTCTTCTGGGTGGTTTTTCAGATTCGGATTGCAAGACTCCAGCTGGAATCCTCTGCATTCTTTACTTCACCGTCTCACCGAAGAAACTGCATCTGGGCCTTCAGGAACACTTAAAAAACTGCAACAAAGAAGCCAGGATGACTTCTGCAACACTGTATCTTCAGCTCCTCACAGCAACTACAAATGCTTCCAGTTGTGCATCCTCAGAGAGCATCTACTTTTCAGCCTGCACCAGAAGAGCGAAGGAATCTCCCTGGAAGTGAAGGTATTACTTCCCTGATACAGCAGGTACCCTCTGCAGTGACAACCAGTCGTTAGGGTCCCCTCTCCTGGCGAAGTGCGTGGATCCAGCAACACAGGTGGTGGTCTGAAGCGGTTCAGACAGTCCTGACGTCCAGCTAAACAACTTTGGTGGAGGTAAGGGCTTGCCTCACCACGCAAGACAGTACCCCCATGCACCACGTGATTTGCAGTTACCAAGGCTTGTGAATGAACTTCCATTAAGTTCTTCATCCACAGCACAACTCCAGCCCCCAGCACTCCCTCCTGCAATACACAGCTTCCTGTGACCTTCTCCGGCGGCGTGGGACCCTTTGTTATCGTGATGTGTGGGTCTCCATTTGCCACTTCTTTGTCCTCATCTTGTGGGACTCCTAGTCATGCTGCCTGGTCTCATGAGGGCTCTCTGGACTGCTGATGGTCCCCTAAGGATCATCTCATGGGTAGAGTCAATCTGGTCCTTCCTAGTCCCGGGCAGCGCCATTTTCCTCCTACCTCAAGCTTTGTGTTTGCCAAGGCTTGTAGATGGAATCTAGTGACACAAACTAGACTGCAATCATCCATCCGGCATGGGACATCAACTGCACTAATCAGGAACCCGCATCTGTCTTCTTTTGGTGCAATTCTGACTTTGTCTTCTAACCGGTGGTTCTTCTTTTGCACCTTCATCCGGGTTAGCAGGGGCTCCTGTTCGCCTGGACTCTTCAGTGCTTCTTGGACTTGGTCCCCTTCTTCCACACTTCTTCAGGTCCAGGAATTCTTTGTTGGTGTCTTGCAGTCTCTTCTGGTTCTTTCATAATCTTCTATCACAACTTCTGTGTGTTCTTAGGAAACCTGCTGTACTTTACACACTACCCTTGCCTAGGTGGGAAACCGACATTCTCATTCCACTATTTTAGTATATGGTTTGTGTTGTGTTTGTAGGCCCATTGCAAACTATTGGGATTTTCACTGTTTGCACTATTTGCTGACTAATTACTTACCTGTTTCTGATTGCTAGTGTATATATTGTGTAGTTTACTTACCTCCTATGGGAGAGTATTTTTGGGCTAGTGTCACTAAAATAAAGCACTGACTACATTTCAAATCAAATATGCCAGTCATGGCAAGTCAATTACACATACATTTTACGTAGAAGCACTTGCACTTTAGCACTGGTTAGCAGTGATAAAGTGCCCAGAGTACCAAAAACAGCAAAAACAGAGTCCAGCACACATCAGCAACCTGGGGAACAGAGGCAAAAAGTTAGGGCAGACCACACCAAGGATGCCAAGTCTAACAGTGCTCCACCTAAATTGCACACTACAATGTTACAAGCACATTTTGGCACAGTACTCCATCTATACAATTATCCATGTAATTTCCCAAGTACTTGGCACGATATGCTATAAATGCCTGGAGCATTTAGCTGTGCAAATGTTTAGGCTGAAATGTAGGTCATCAATCCATTTAGGACATTTCATTATGCAAATCATTGACATCAGTGCTATTGCTCATTTAGAAAATCTGTGCTGAGAAGATCCTCTTCTCCCACCAAAACTGCTGCACCAATGTTGTGTATCTGTGCACACACAACAGCTAAAGAAATAAATCAGGGTCGAGTGTTGGAGGGGAAGGTTCTCATGACAAGAAGAACCTATGGGGCAAGTTTTCCCCCTTAAACATCCTCCAGCAAAACCATTAAAAAGCTTGCTGTGGTTGGTGCAGATGTCCTGGAGTGTTTTCATATCGCTTAACGGACTTCGCTTGTTCAAAGCCTGAAATGTGAGTTGGAAATCCGCTCTTTGCAGTGGTTTTCAGTTCATCATTGCTGCCATTGTGTGATATCGGCTGCTCATTGGGTGGCTGTATGAGAGGAGCCGATACTGTGTGACTTGGCAGGTCTGTCCATGGCAGAGGGGATCCAGCATGAGGTTTGGTCACTGTATTTTATTGGGTCTCGCTTTACACATGTGCAATGCCCATTGGGCCCACTCCCTCCACCCTGGTGTGCGAATATCTTAGTCTGGACTGCTGCTGCTTCCAGGACATGCACCTAATTGTTCAGTCGATATGTGCTTGAAGATGGTGTATCAGTAATAACAATCTCGTACTAAGGCCCATATTTAAACTTTTTTTGCGACGCATTTGCGTCGCTTTTTGGCGCAAAAACGATGCAAACTTGCAAAATACAATTGTATTTTGTAAGTTTGCGCCACTTTTGCATTAAAAAACGACACAAATGTGGCGCTAAAAAGTATAAATATGGGCCTAAGTATTTTACAAGCCATCCACAGGCTGAACTGCATAAAAAGTCTGGGAATTGTGTTACTGTTGATTAATAGTATCACATCAGTGCAGATGTGTGTAACCAATAACAGAACTGAACTCTGGTTTGTACACTGCACAATAGTGACATGTATGTATACTACTATCGGTCCCATCCTGCAACTGAAAGCACAGTGAATATGCAAGTCATTATTGTACGTGTATGACAGACAATACAAGTTAGGCTGCCACAAAATGCATGAAGAGGTTTAGGCCTAGATGTATAAAATTGAGACAAACCCAGTGCAAAGTGTTCTGATGGGATTTACTTTCCAATGCAAATCATAATTCACATTTGAAAGTTCCCTAAAGTAACACAGAGTAGAGCTATGTATTTGGCCGTCATTTAGGGGTGGGTCAATTGCCTGTGATGTAATATTTCTTGGCATATTATCCACTTGGAAGGGGGAGGATGGCTGGAGGTCAAGTTGCAGAGTTCTCCCAGGTGTCCTCCTCTGACAGGAGGGGTGTGCATCAGGTGAAGTCTGAATGTAAAGGCTCAGCACAGATGCTGACATCTTCATCAAGATTTGTGCTTGCAGATCCTGTAAATCCAGATTCTGCTGCAGCTTTTTAAAGTGATAATAAATTCATAATAAGCTACAAACCATGAGATGTCACCTCCTGAGCCATGAAATAGATGCTGAAGCAGCCCTCAAGGGAATGGTGACATAACCATTACCAATAGGTGCACTAATGCCATTGTGAGTATTGCAAGTCGCAAAATTGGATGCAGAATGGTGTCTCAGACACCTTCTGCGACTCGCTATGGGGTCGCAAAGACCCACCTCATCAATATTCATGAGGTGGGTCGCATTTTGCGACCCCATAGCGAGTCCCTGCACTCACAGGGATGGTGGCCTGCTGTAGTCAGCAGACCTCCATGTCTGTGACTGCTTTATAAATAAAGCATTTTTTTTTTCATTTTGCAGCCCGTTTTCCTTAAAGGAAAACGAGTTGCAAAATGAAAAGTAAACCGAAACCATTTGGTTTCGTTTTTTTCAGAGTAGGCAGTGGTCCATAGGACCACTGCCTGCTCTGAAAAAATATTCTTTTCGACATTCACAAAGGGGAAGGGGTGCCATGGGGACCCCTTCCCTTTTGTGAATGAGTTACCACCAGTGTGACACTGGTGGTAACTGCAAGTTGCTTTGCGACCGCATTCGCGGTCACAAAGCAACTCTGAATTGCGATGCGGTCGCAAATAGGAAGGGAACACCCCTTCCTATTTGCGAGTCGCATTCCCAAATTGCAAGTCGGTACCGACTCGCAGTTTGGCAATGAGCATCGCGTTCGGCCGTTTGCATGCCGCAAACTGCGATTTTTGCAGTTTGCGACATGCAAACGGCTTACTACATCTGGCCCCAAATTCCGACTTTGTATTTTTACTAAATGTGTGTTCCCCTCCAAGTAACCTTCATTTTTAAAATTTGCAAAATGATACATTGCAAGTAATAACGAATTTTAGTATTGAGCATGGTATTTTATTGAATTCAGTTGCATATTTGCTGTTACTTCATGTAGCATTTTAGATCAGCCGTTCTTCTTTGCGTTTACACCTTATGGACACAAGAATTTTAATGAAATTAATCTTAATATTAAAGGGTTTCTATGTAGATATATGCTCTTACAATCACACAATGAAACATATAATTTATATGATACTACTGCAGTCTATTGTATCGATTCGGAAGGAATTGCAATGATTTTAATTAATCACGCAATCACAGTTCATTTATTAATACATTACAGTTATTGTTCCTCAAATGAAAGTTCAAGCCATCATGCGCCTGTGTGTATGTCCCATATACCATCATATACCCAGATGTACTCCATATCGCCAATGCCATTATGTGACCAGAGCTACACCCTAATGTCAATGCCAAAGTCTGATCAGGTTTGCTCCCTATAGACATTGCTATTATATGCACAAACATGCCTCATATATGGTTAAAGCAAGCATGTTTTATGGTTTCCTCGTGTAAAAAGAACATGGCATAGGCCCAGGTATAATCAATATTTCATGTGTCCAGATATGCCCAATGTTCCATCATGTGCCCAGATACACTTGATGCTCCATCATGTGTCTATGTATCCTGGTGTTCCATTATGTGCCCAGGTGTACGATATACTCGATGTTCATTCATGTGCCCTGATACGCCCTATGTTCCATCCTGTGCCCAGATATACCCGATATTCCATCATGTGCCCAGATATACCCGATGTTCCATCATGTGCCCAGATATACATGATGCTCCAACAAGTGCCAAGACATACCCGATGCTCATTCATGTGCCCAGATATACCCCATGTTCCATCATGTGCCCAGGTATACCCAATGTACCATCACATGCCTAGTTATACCCGATGTTAGATCATGTGCCCAGGTATACTTAATATAATGTCATGTGTCCACATATACCCAATGGTCAGTCCTGTGCCCAGATATACCCAAACCTCCATCATGTGCTCAGATATAGCCGATCCACCATTGTGTGCCCAGATATACCCAATCCTCCATTGTGTGCCCAGATATTCCCCATCCTCCATCATGTGCTCAGATATACCAGATCTTCCATCATGTGCCCAGATATACTTGATATTCCATCATGTGCCCAAGTGTACGACTTACTCAGTGTTCTATTATGTACCCTGATATACCCAGGTGCGCCCCAAATGCCATCAGGTACTGTGCCTATGTGTGGCTTCCATAAAACAAAGTTTGTGCTCACATTAGCTGACAGCACGGGGCTGCAACCCATGATGAACCACCAAGAGGTTTACTAATGGCTGATGTTGGCAGGTGGAGCCCCCTAGCGAAGTCTTTGATATACAGTAAAGTCAACAGTGTGGCCATTGGTTGAGCTTTGCAGTGGCTGGCGTGACTGCACAGATGGCCAGGAACAGAGCTGCCGCAGTATTGTCCCTGGCTGTCTGGCAAATATTGAATTACGTTTAAACAAGGACTGTGTAAAATATTTTACATATAATTTTGAGATTTAGTAAACACAATTTTGGCATCTTGTATTTTTCGAGAGGTGTACAATTAGGCATATATATTCATAATGTTCTTACCTATATACAATTGAATGCAATACTATAGCTAATAACAATTTGTTATTGTTGATGATGTAATAATAATGTAGGACTGGTCCCGCTAGAGCCCACCCTCTTTTGTGGTTAGCAGTATTGTGCCTGGACAGCTGCTCTGGCTGCAGGAGCCCCCCTCTGGAAGAGTTTGAGGATGCAGTGTGACTCCAACTCTGCAGCTTCACAGTGTGTACCCTAGCACCACATAGGAAAGCACGTGTGATTGGACGGTGCTCGTCTCATAGCCGCATACCTGCCAAGCTTCCCAGGTTCATGCATGATGTACTGCTCCAGTCCAGGTTTTTTCCTTTGAATTCTGGGAATTGTAGCCTTCTTTTATAATGGAATAAACACAACTGGAACTTGTAGTCTTCTTTTATAATGGAATAAACAAAACTACAAGTCCCAGAATTCGAAGGAAAACCCTGGACTGGAGCAGCACATCAGGCATGAACCTGGGAAAACCTGGTGGGGCTGCATTCGGGCCTCTGTGGTGCCTCCCCTGGTCGTGGTAGGTGTCAGGGGCTTCCATGTTGGAGTCGTCCCTAGTGATAGAAACTGCAGCGCTAGAAAATGCCTTTAAAATGTAATTGTGTTGCCCTACAGAAATGTACACATTAGAGGAATAGAGGTGGGCGAGCCAACAAATTAACAGGGCAAGCCAGAGCCAAGCCAAGGATGCCTTGGCTCTAAGAACCTGCGCTTGAGCCGAGTCATGAACGTGCTTGGCACCTAAATCATTCAACAAACATCAGGTAATACATGTGATAGTCTCTTCAAAATTCAAAAAGTACATTTATTTAACATGGGGAACTGTTTCACCTTAGTACATCAGGGTATATAACTATATTGAGTAGCATTTATCAAAAGTGACCGTTTTTAAACCTGAAATTAAAAACATTCTGCCCACCTCGCGTCCCCGCCCTGATGAAAATGTCATTAGTAAACTGAGAAGCAAGTCAGTTGTCATATGTACACTGTGTGTGGCCTGCATTTGTATTACACATGGAGAAACATGATAATCCAATAAACACCAGTGAGGTTTTTGTGCAGCACACATACTAAGTGCATGTATTTCACAATGGAATAAAACATTTGTCTAGGATCACAACATTTGGTCAAGCAGGGAACCTAGGATTAATTCTAATTTTGCTTTTAAATTGTGCAGTTCAGCCAGTAGGTGACTTTCTCTTTATCTCTTTTGATTTACATCAAAGTTTAATCCTTTGTTTTTAATTCTTGGTGTATGAGGTAGGTTATTGGGGGCAGACAGAAGCTACATAAAAGCTTGGCTCATTTTGGGCTTGAAGGTCCAAGAGGACCTTGAACTATTCCTGAGCCTGGCAACTGGCTCAATCCAGGTTTGTGCCTTCAGTGGCTCACCCGAATTTAGGACTCTGGGCTTAAAAAAGTTCAGTGCCTAAAATATTTACTGGAATTTAAGACTGCTGCATCAACTGGTGTCCAGTGGGGAGCTGGGGCCAAAATGTCCCAAATCATAGATGACCAGGATAGTTCTAGCTGTTCTTAGATAGGTGTTGTGGATTCATCTTCCCTCAATGTTTCTAAGCACTTTCTATGATGGTCACACCATACATTAAAATCTGATAATATTCAGTAAGTTGTCCAGCTGCAGCAGCCCACAGGTCGGTAGGAGAGGAATGGGCTGCTGCAGCTGGACAACTCACTGTATGGGTGCCCCCTGGTGTACCAATGCCCTGGGTACCTCAGAACCATCTACCAGAGACCTACAGGGGTAAACCAGTATGCCAATTGTGGGGTGTGTGTGTGTTGTAAGAAGTACTAAGATAACTAAATTTAGAGGAGACAGCACAATCACTGGGGTCCTGATTAGCAGGATCCCAGTGAAAACAGTTTAAGCACACTGACATCAAGCAAAAAGTGGGGGTAACTATGCTAGAAAGAGGGGACTTTACTACAGACAGGTATTAGAAATGAGCTATATAGAACTGTTCCCAGCCTCTGCCTAGCATGTTATTTCACTGTTGAAAAGGAGATGCATACATTGTATAACCTGATGAATAGGGAACACGTTGAGAAAATAGGGTGTTGGTTCAACAAATGTACCAGTTTAGACAAGTTACCTCACTAAACTTTCCCCCAGGACATCACAGGGTTGACCCACTCTTTACTCCTCAGCAACCTCCTATTTACTGATGAGAATTTGCTGGAAGGGCAGGGATTGAAATGCAAAAAGTAAACAGGGCTGTAAGGTGTTGCTTCCTGCATGATCCCTTAGACCAGAGGTAGCAAGGGCTAGACCCTTAACTGATGTCCATGGAGAAAGGTACACTGGTCTGTAATGACATGAAATAAAATGTAGATTTATAAAACACGGCTTATCACCTGTAAGGGTCTCAAGGTGCTGTCCATGGGCACGGGGAGATTAAGTGATTTGCCCAGAATCACAGGATGTTGCATGATGGTAAGGATCGAACAAGGATCTTTAGCTCCCGAGGCGGTTGCTCTGACCACTGCGCTACATAATGGTAACTCCGAACCTGGGCATGTTTAGTATCAAACATGTTGGAATCATACCCCAGTACTGATTCCAGTATTGGTGGCATGATTTCTTGCATTCGGGGGGGTTCCTTAGAAGATCCCACAGTTCTGCTCCTACCAGTATTCCAGGGTCTTTGGGAAACCCAGGTTGGTGCAACCCCTCAGACAGGATTCCACCCCCCTGCTGCTTGACCAGCTCAAGCAAGGAACAGCAGAACAAAGGATTTCCCGTAGGAGAGGGATGCAACCTCCTCTCCTTTGTAAATAGGTGTTACTGGGCTGGGGAGGGGTAGCCTCCCTGTGCCACTGGACTGCTTGAAGGGCACATTTGGTGCCCTCCTTGCATAATCCAGTTAGTTTTAGTCCAGGGACCACTGGTCCCTGCTCTGGCATAAAACATACAAAGGAAATGGGTGTGTCCACTTCCTTGTCCAGCTCTACCCCTAGGGTGGTGCCCAGAGCTCCTCCAGCTGGCCACTTGGTTCTGCCATCTTGGAAACAAGATGTGCAGAGGCCTCTGGGAGCATCTGACTGGGTAGGTCAGGTAGCTGACGTCAGTGACCCCTCCTGATAGGTAGTCACCCCAGAGAGTGACCAAACCCCCTTTTGGGACTACTTAGGGACTCCCTTGAGGCTGGGTCCCAAAATTAATTGTGCAAGACTCCACCAGGACCTCACTGCAAAGACATCTTCTGCTCCTGCCCTCCAGGACCGCTACTTGGCTGCACAGGAATCGAGCAAGACTGCACTGCCTGAGAAGACTTCCCCTTGCAACATTGTTTCCGCGGCTCCTCTGGGGTCGGCAAGACTTCAATTACACCAAAGAAGGAATCTCCATTTGAGTGAAGGAGTCACTCCCCTGCATCCATAGGCACCTAAGGCAACAACATCCGGCTGTTGGGATCTTCTGACCTCCGGATCTGCAAAGATTCTCCAAAACAGGTGGTGGTTCTGAGGGATCCCCTGGGTTCTCTCTGCCTTCTATCTAATGTGGCAGATGGTGAGCCTTTGTCTCTGCCACTGGGACAGAAGCCCTGTGTACTGCAACTGTTGCACCAACCAAGGCTTGTTGACTCCTGCTCCAAGGGATCTTTATGATCCAAGTAGTCCCGGCCCCCAGCACTCTACCTCTGCAAGGACTGTCTCTTCTCTGCTGCTCCAGTGAAGTGGGAGTCCTCTTCAGGTGTGCTGACTGGGCCTCACTGCGACTTACTGTGCCTGCTGCCAGTGGGTTGCTTGTGGGGGCTACGACTGCTTTTGCTGGCTTTCCTGTTTTGTGAGGGTCAGCCCGGACTCACCTCCAAGGGTTCAGTCCCCAGATCCTTGCTGGTCCTCCACAGCTCTGCAAAACCTCCAACAGCTTCTTTTGCATTTGCCTGTGCTTGTTGTGGTCCTCCTGACCACTGATCTATCTGCAATCTGGTGTCCGTTAAGGGACAGCTCCTAGGTGACTTCAGGGACTCCTCTGCAGCTCCTGGGCCCTGCAGCTGGACTTCATTCGTCACCTATGATCCAGATCTTCAGCTACAGAAGGGTGGGCATTGGCTCCTGCCCCACCTGGACACTCCTGTGTGGACTGGACTCTGTCCTCTTCTTTTGCAGGTTTTCTTCACCCGGAATCTACCATTGGGTTCCATTGGTTCAATCCTGCTTCTGCATACTCCAACTGTGACATCCCCATGTTACCCTATAAGAGAATCACGTAACTTACCTCTCTGCACCTGGCCGCTGGGATCTAGTAGGTACTTAACTTTTGGGGTTCCACTCTCCCCCAGCCCTTGTCCAACTACTCCATACACTCTAGTGGGGGACACCCGTTCGCATGCCACTTTTTTAATATATGGTTTGGCCCTCCTTTAGGACCCTTGCTAATTTATGCTTTTCCTGAGTACCTGGTTAAATCTTGTGTGTTCCTACCTTCAGAGAGAGGTATTCCCATGGTAGTCTAGTTTGGTGTGCCTATAATAAAGTACCTTTATTTTTGAAACCCTATGTGGTTTATTTCATGTGTAATAAGTTACTGTGTGACTACTGTGGTATTGCTGGTGCTGTACACTCCTCCTCGATAAGTCTTTGCTGCTCACCACAGCTACCCTAGAGAGCCCTGGCTGTCTAGACCCTGTAACACTAACTACTAGTGACGTGCTTTGACCCAGGATAAGTCGTAACACCACACGTATCCACCACACACTGGGCCAGCTTCCTACACTCAGTCAGTCTTGACTTCTGGTCCACAACAATAGCTTTTCACAGAACTAATTGACAAAAGTCTTTATACTGCAGCCACGTTGTCTGGTGCTATAGCAGCCATACTAAAGGGGAATATTACCTCGAACGTTATTTCTCCAACATTTATCAATGCACCCAGGTTTAAGGGGCAACATGGAACAGACACGCCTCTCCAAGATGTTCAGAGGAAGTCCTAACAGTATTGCACATATGCAGCAGTGCTTTAAAGGTGCTGAAATTGGTGAGGGATCTCTAATCGAGGCATGGCCAAAGAAGTGCAACTAAGCATCCTTTCCAAGAGGTGTGGCTGAAAACATGTGACCTCGAATCCTGGGCTTCACACTGTGACAAACCTAACAAGTATGTGGCTGCCTTTGGGAGTTTTCTTTTACTATATCCAGGCATAAAACAACAATACACCTATGCTTAAACACGCCAAACCTGTTGGATTTCCAGATGCTTATTTGCTTTATCAAATAAAGAGTAACAATGATCTTGTTGTGATAATGTGAGCTGAAAATGTTCTGAGTTTCATACCAGTTTTGCTCTGGAATCGTTCACTGTGTAAGACACGCACGCACCTTATCTCCCCACATCTCTCTGGAATCCTCCATATTCACATCTCACACACAATCTCTTTCCTCTTCAGCATCGTCTTTTCACTCTCATACTTGGTTTCATCTCCTTTACTTCAACATCCCCCCCGCTCACCTGCTTCAAGCACTGCATTTTATTCTCTTTGGGGCTCTTATTCTGAAAGTTGTGTAACTCCTCCACACATTTCTCATCGTTACACTTTGCATATATTTGACCATCACTCTATGTGGTCTGTAGAGAGGACAAATACTGGAGGTGCGTGTAATGTGAACACCTTTAGGGCCCACTGACAGGCACTGTGAGAAATAGGCACTGCGAGAAATAGGCACTGCGAGAAATAGGCACTGCATTGTGCCTTAACTGCAGAGCTCTCAAGCATATCCCATCGCAAACACACCCACAGTTTCTACTGAATAAGACACCTGGGCGAACTCAGTTCACAACATGCACTGTGTAAGTCATATTGCATACAAAATACAAATACTAATACACAAGTAATCCTCTCCAGTAATGCACAATAATAAAATACGTGAAAGCAGAGAAAATGGCCCATTTGACTGCTGCTGGAATAGCAAAATACATCAATGTACCTGGTTCAATGGGCCCCGATAGCACTGCACCTGCTGCACCAATGGTAACCACACTCCTGACACAAGCATCACCCCATGCACAGTACAAGAAAACAGCAGCTGGTGCCTCTCAAAGAAAAATGCTACAGTTCTGCATTGATGAACAGCTTCCATTAGTGCAGCAGGTGCAGCGGCACCGGGGCACAGAGAGACCCACTGAACACAGGTTATTGCTGTATTTCGCATTTCAAACAGCAGCCCAGGGGCCCGTTTTGTTCCTTGCACCAGAGCCGCGGACACACTGGCAACACAATTGGTACTGTGTGTCAAAGTAAATTCCTCAAGCATCCCAAGAAAATGGAGAGAGCCAAACAGATTCCTATATAGTGGCTAATTTATGTAAAGTGAGACAAAAAACCTGGGATTAATCCCGGCTTCCTCTCTTAGCCACAATATTTTATTTCAGTAATGATCCATTTCCTTCATCATCCCATATGAAAGCACCACACAAAAGCAATTGACAGTACACATGACAACTGACTTGTGTCTTAGCTCACAAACACCTCGCTAGGGCGAGGGCGGGGCACGAATAGTTCTAAATTCAAGTTTAAGACCTCTGACTTTTAGTAAGTGCCTCTCAGGGCTGTGAGCTAATGTGACCTGTTAATGTCAAAGCTTCCACCTGCTAAGGAAATTAGCTGTTTGGGCTTTGAAGAGACTTCCTCGTGTGTTAAATGTTGTTTGCTGCACGATTTGGACGGCTGACTTCCAGGGCTCAGCACATACAGGACCTGTGCACTGATGCCAGAAGAGTCAGTCAGCTGCTGATCTTGTTCATTGTCCCCGGAGCATCACTCAACATGAATAATGTCCAGAGCACAGACGTCCAAGGAAACGTCACTGCTGCCCAAGGGCTGCGGGGCCTATTGTTACGCCACTGTCCCCGGGGGTTTTCAACGCACGAGCGACTGTCTTTTCACGCTGCTCGCGTTTCATAAGCAGCAGCTACCAAGAGTCTCTTGCGTGATGAGTGAAGGGGGCGCACTTCGCAATCAAGATTGCGCGCTTGTGGTGGTCATGGTGGCGCATGCGCGCTCCCTACAGGGACCACTACATGGGCTGTTGAACAAGTGCGTGATTTCCATGACTGCCAATGAGGCAGTGGTGAGAGTGATCACATCTGTCAGCATCTGACTGGTGGGTATTGAGATCACTAAGAGTTAATAGTGAAACGCCCGTGCCTGGATGTGGTGTTCCGAGTGGGACACGTACCTGGTCAGGAAAAATGAGCCATCAGATGCCTTCCCTCAGTCCCACTGGTCACATTCCCTTGATTTGGCGCCAGAGGTGGGGCGGAGCAGATGCCGGGGCGCTCTGGGAGCGAGGGAGACGAGAGGCCGGCGTCCTGCAGGATGAGTGTGCTTAGGCAAGCCTTTGCGCAGAGAAGAGAAGCTGAAGACATTGTGAAGGTGCAAACCTGCAAAGATGTGGGGATTCACGAGGCTGGAAGGCTCGTGGTTGGGGCAGTAGATTAACGTTGATATCTTCTCAGGATCGTCCCCGGAGGAGGGAAGGAAGATAGAAATACGGACATGTGGCCCCTCCGTGGTGGAGTGAGCTGGGGAGCACCGAAGAGGGGGCTTCCAGCCAGTAGTTCGGCCTGGATGAGGGAGTTAGCAATTGGGGGATGAGATGAGGGCAGACATTGCCACTGTTGTGGGATCTGAGGAGAAGCGGACCAAGGTGAGATTTGATAACAGTTATTTTGGGAGGAAAGGGTCTAGTGCAGCTGTTTGGGTTGAAGATGATGAAGAAAGAGATGTTGGTGGTGAGGGACAGATGGGGCGCGGCGTATGTGATGTGGACAAGGAAACCAGTGGCCGTGGACAAACCACGGAGGGATGTGGACAATTAATGGCCTTTGTAAAGCACGGGCAATGGGAGGGGTGAGTCAGGTTGATCCAGCCTACATGATACCTTGCGGTTTGGCCAGATTGAGTACGTGTCAGTTTGGGGAACAGGACATATTTGGTGAAGATGGTGGTAGTGTTGTAGGAACAAGGGAAGAAAGTGTCGAGTATAAGATTGGGGACAGAAAGAGGACCAGGGGGTAGAGTTTTTCTGCTGGTGGAAAAGAAAGCTCAGGACAAGCCAGGGAAAGAAATGTCAAGTTTAAGAGGAAAATGAAGGAGCAAATCATGGTTTTACGAGGGTGTGGCCGCCTGGGCCAACTGAGGACGGATGAGTAAGGTGGGCAAGAAGTAAAGGGAAACAAATTGCTGAAATGTATTTAAAATGATAATATCACATGGTAGAAGTTGGGCAGGGGCTGGGAAGTGAGCTGGGTAATGATTAGGGTTGAGGTAAGGGTTTGGAAGCTATTGTTAGATTTCCTGCTAGGAACATTAGAGTCTAAAACTAAACTGAAGATTGTATTGGCTTGATGCCAATAAAGCAGCCTTTCCCACAAGCTCTCCAGAGCCCAGACGTGGCCCGAGGTAAGGGGCAATGGGAAACGCCATAGGAAGGTAGGCCTGATGCTCACTCTTCCATTGTAATAGGAACGAGAAAAGCCTGTAGTATTAAAGGAGGGGATGATACTGTAACTCTTGCGACCCTACTTATTCCCTCACTTTTGGTACTTCATTTATGCCACTAAAATAAATGATACACAAAGCACAGCCCGCTTTATGCCATGTTGCACTTTATTCAGACCCTTGCATACTCGTTCTTTGCTTCCGGTTTAAGGGGCGCGAGGATCAGACACTATTTCACCGGGATGCCTTATTTACAACAGCTCGGATGTCCGGAAATTTGGCATGGAGTGCTTAATTACATCAGGTGTGCCTTAGCAATTAGAAAACGATATGGTGCTCCGATTATAGCACCGCTGTGAGATGTTTAATAGTTTTTCTAATCCTTGCTACCAGTTGTCATCGATGTAATGATTTATGTCAAAGAATGTATGGTGACATTAATAGCCGTCAAAAGTGCCCAGGAGAACTTAAAAATGCTTTTATTGGTTCTATCGTTAATAGCTTGTAATCCTTTTAAGTTATGTTCATACCGTTTCGTGCATTGTTATGGTTATTGCAGCTGAAATAAATTAATAATGGTGATGAACTCACCAAATGTTAATGAACCTGTTTTAAACTTATTACCTTGTGATGAAGAGAAAGACTATTGCGTTTTATATCAACTGACTTCAATATTTGTTCACAGAAGGCAGAAACATGATAGGATAACTTCTTTCCACTTGCTGAATTCTCTATTTTTATTTTACTGTGTTGTATTTATTTTAGAAGGTTAACCCATCAGTGCACAGGTAGTTGTGTACAGTGTGATACTCCTTACGCACAGCATGAGGCAGCTTTAATTCAGGGGTGACACCATCTGTGCTGTAAACTAGCCATGGACAAGAGGAACAGGTTTGGCAGGCACTTGTCAGCTAAGCAGTGGTTAAACTCAGGTGCTTTCAACACCTAGACGGTGGGCGGGCCCATGTTTTGATAAGGAAGGTTCATGACGTAGTATATCTTCAGCGGGTGACAAGGTAGCGCGTTTAGGGTGGGAGGGAGTCATCTTTCATGGCTCCTAGTGGGACAGGGAGAGCAGCACAGACCACTGACACCTATTTGTGTGGAAAAGTGCGCTTTATTGAAACAGGCGCACATCACATGTATAAATCCTGGGCCTTTAGTCTTACAAAACTAAAACCTCACTATACAAATATGTTACCTATGTTAAACTACCCCACCCCTAGTTGCGGCCCCCCACCAAAAAAAAATGAAACCTGTTCCCTTTCAGCTTGGATTGCCGCTGTGAATAAAAAATAAACTTAGCTAACCCATGCCAACTTCTCAGCCAATCATTCCTGCACCTGCTTCAAAGTGACAACCATACATATTTTTCATCCCCCTTTGCAGATCTGTTTCAGTGAATCCAGTCAAAATAAACAGACTCAACTAGGTAGAGACCCGAAATTCCTAAAATTAGGGATGGGCTGGTGAGAAAAACGCTTTGGGACCTAGGGGGTGATTCTGACCCCGGCGGTCTTAGACCGCCGGGGCCAGGGTCGGCGGGAGCACCGCCGACATGCCGGCGGTGCCCCGCAGGGCATTCTGACCGCGGCGGTAAAGCCGCGGTCAGACCGGCAACACTGGCGGTCTCCCGCCAGTGTGCCGCCGCCCGTATGAATCCTCCAAGGCGGCGCAGCTAGCTGCGCCGCCGAGGGGATTCCGACCCCCCCTACCGCCATCCAGTTCCCGGCGGTCCGCCCGCCGGGAACCGGATGGCGGTAGGGGGGGTCGCGGGGCCCCTGGGGGCCCCTGCAGTGCCCATGCCACTGGCATGGGCACTGCAGGGGCCCCCGTAAGAGGGCCCCTACGAGTATTTCACTGTCTGCTTAGCAGACAGTGAAATACGCGACGGGTGCAACAGCACCCGTCGCACCTTCCCACTCCGCCGGCTCGATTACGAGCCGGCTTCATCGTGGGAAGGACGGTTTCCCCTGGGCTGGCGGGCGGCCTTTTGGAGGCCGCCCGCCAGCCCAGGGGAAACCTCAAAATACCTACCGCGGTCTTCCGACCGCGGTACGGAATTTTGGCGGCTCCCGCCGGGCGCGCGGTGACCGCGCCCGGAGGGAGTCAGAATGACCCCCCTAATGCCAGTCACTGTATTACCACTATAAAATGGTGGCTGGCTACTTTAAATGGCCGGTTATATATCACCAGGCCTTACCATAGCCCAAAAGAACCCAAAAAACACCTCAATTGCTGGATGAAGGAGGATGGCCTGGCTTATAGTGGGTACCTTGTGGTACTTACACCCTGTGCCAGGTCCAGTTATCCCTTATTAGTAGATTAGAGGTGTTTCTAGCAGCGTAGGCTGATAGAGGTAGCTATGGCAAAGCAACTTAGGCTGAACTAGGAGACATGCAAAGCTCCTATATACCACTTATATCATATAGCACAATATCATAAGAAAACACAATACTCAGAGTTACTATTTTTTTTTTCAAATATATTTTTATTAACTGTTTGCTGTTTTACATATGTAGGTCTATTTACAGTAACATTTTGTCCTTATTGTACATTTCTACTAACTGAGCCGCACCTCTGTTTTGCTTTGCTTGCAATGTGTTTCACAATTACCTGTCCATTTCAGTAATATTATAATATTTATACATCATTGTTTCCAGCTCTTAATCAATCCGTTTTTATGGTGTCAGTTCTTTCAGTGCCCCTTGTTACTTTTTATATTTGTGACCTAATAACAGACTTAACTCCACTACAAACTGTAAATAAACTTATTGGCTTATGTGGGTGGATCTGCTTAATTTCTAAAAGGGAGGGTTGTCAGGGCGTTTCACGTTATGTAGGAGTGGCCTATATTCCGCTCCCCTCCCTCCTCTATTTTTTTAGTTATTGTGTCCTATCCCCCCGCACTCTCTCTCCCCACGTCTGGACTGGCGGGGCGCCTGGTGTTCCTCCCGTCATGGTTTCAGGAACCTTCCCCTACCAGCATATCTGTTGGCCATTTCAGCTAGTTCATCCCACCCCCTCAGGTGCTATCGGTCTCTTCGTTAGGTCGTCCCAGTTTGTCACTAGGTTTTCCCACTCCGAGGCGATGGGGGTCTGGCGAACTCCCCTGGCCTCCTCGGCCTTAAGGACCTGCAGCTCAGCTCTGGACCATCTTGTGACATCGCCTCTCCATTCTGTCAGAGAGGGGTGTGCGAGGGACTTCCAACCCTTCGTAATCAGTCTTTTATAGAGGGCTAGGGACAGGTCAAGGAAACGACCCCCAACCCTGCTCCATTTGACGCTGGCTCTAAGGCCCAATAGACACATGGCGGGGGTTGGCCGGAGCTCCGTCCCGAACAGTTCCGTGAGGGTTGCCATCATCGCGTTCCAACCCCTCTGGAGCGTCGTGCATCCCCACATCATATGATCAAAGTCGGGCTCACCGTCCCCACATCTGGGGCATGTCCTGGGCACCCCCCCATATATGCGGTGCAGCCGTTGAGGAGTGAGGTATGTTCTGTGTAGGTAGTTGTATTGGATGTATCTCAGCCTCGTGTTGCGTGAGATCATCATAGGATAAGCTAATGCTCTGGTCCACTCTGACTCGGACAGATCCCGCCCAACTGTCTTCACCCATTTTTCTCTTAGGGATTGCAGGGGGTCCACAGCTGCCTCTATTTGGGCCCGGTGTATTTTTGCAATCAAGTGAGGTTCCTCTCCTGCTGTCAACAAGAGGTGCAACACCCCGTGGATAGTGGGTTCCGCGTTGATCGTGTCCCAATGATCCTTCAGGGTGTGCACCAGCCTCCTGAATAGTAAAAATTGTCCTTGCGGTACTCCCCCCGCTACATCAGCGAAGCTCCTCAGCACCCCCTCCCTGAATAGCCCCTCCCCACTGTCACTATCCCTGCTCTCGTCCATGGTCCCAATCCCAGCCCCCCTCGCTCCCCCGCTCCCGGGTCCAGAGCGACGGCCGCCAGTGGCAGAGCGGGAGAGTACGGTGGCCCCACCCCAGTCCTCCTCTCGCACTGTTTCCAGCATTTCATCGCCACATTGCACATTATGTTGTCTCTTATGGGGGCAATCTTCCTGCCCACCATACTTGCTGCTATCCGAGCTGTGTCTATTTCACCATGTGCGGTAGCCAGGTCCAGCCGTCCCCTACCCGCCAGCCAGCCGGACACCCATTGTAACTGGGATGCCAGGTAATAAGCCTCGAAGTCAGGGGCACCCAGACCCCCCAGATGTGTCGGTCTACAGATGGTCGAGAGCGCCATTCTCCTGCGACCCTCATCCCATATCAGCTCTCTGAGCAGGGCGTTCAACTCTCGGAACCATGCAGAGGGGACCTGTAGTGGTAAGTTAGCAAAGTAGTAGAGGAGGCGTGGAAGCATGATCATTTTTGAGAGCGCCACTCTGGCCATGATTGTTAGTTTCAATGATCTCCAGAACCCCACCGAGGAGCGCAGGGATCTGAGTGTCCTACCAAGATTACCGTCCCTAAGGTCGCTCAATTCGTGAAATATTTGTATGCCCAGGTATTTGAAAGTCCGCGGGGCCCAGTTTACATCAGCTGGGCACGCATCAGGGCGCGCGCTGTCTGACATCACGGGGAACACATATGTTTTCCTCCGATTAAGTCGGAGTCCAGATAGGCCCCCGAAGTCTTCCAGTATCCCCAGTGCCCACGTGAGTCCTCTTGTCCCGTCCCTCAGGTAGAGAAGTATATCATCTGCATACAGAGAAACAATATGCTCAGTCGGACCCCAAACGATTCCCTTGCCCATGCCTTCACACTGCAGCTGCGATGCCAGGGGCTCAATTGCCAGGGCAAACAGTAGTGGGGATAAGGGGCAGCCCTGCCTAGTTCCCCTGTATACTGGGTATGCACTGGAGATCGTACTTCCGGTCTTAACTCTTGCTAGTGGGGATGAGTACAACAAGTCCACCCATTTCACCCACTCCTCCCCCAGCCCCATTTTAAGCATCACAGTCCTTAAATAGTCCCACCTGATAGAGTCGAAGGCCTTCTCGAAGTCCACCGCGAGTAAGACCCCCGCTGATGGCCTCAGGTCCCTGGGCATGTGCAAGATCGTAAAATCCCGTCTCAGGTTCAGGGAGGTACTACGGCCGGGGACAAAGCCGTTCTGGTCAGCGTGCACTAACTTGGTCATAAGGGGGAGTAGCCGAGCAGCCATAATCTTGCTAAGAATTTTGAAGTAGCTGTTTAGCATTGATAAAGGCCTAAAGTCCGTCACCGAAGCTTCCCTGTCTTTTGTCTTGGGGAGCGGCACCACCAAAGCCTCCCGCAGTGTGCGCAGTAGCTCTCCATATTGCAGTGCCTCCGCGTACATCCCTGTCAGTTGGGGAGCCAGCAGCGACTTGTATTTTTTATAAAAATCCATGGGGAGACCGTCTGTTCCTGGGGTCTTTCCAGGTGCTAACTGCGCTATTGCTTCGTTTACTTCCTTCACCGATACTGGTCCCCCCAGGCTGTCTCTCTCCTCTGCACTCAGTGTTGGTAGTGGAGTTTGCTGAAAGTACCTATGAAAGGACTCCGTCTGCAGTTCGCTGGGTTTCCCGTACAACTGCGTATAGTATTCCCTGAATGCGTCATTTATGGGGCCCGGCCTGAGCCTGCGAGATCCCTCCCCATCTATCACACTTGTGATAGGCTCACCCTGCCCCCCTGGGCGGACCAGCCATGCCAGCAGTCTCCCCGATCTGCCCTCCTCCGCCTGTAGGGATGCTAAGTATTTTTGCCTATCGTGGCACCGGAGCTGCTCTTCAATGCGGGAGTGCTCCCTGCGGGCACGGTTATATTCTTCATTCTCCTGAGCTGTCTTCCCCTGTCCCAACTCCCCCTCATGCATATCCTTCTCCAGGGCGTTCAGTTCCTTTTCCTCACCCCCACTGACTGCCCCAAACAGAAGCCCCTCGTCACCACCTTGAGTGCCTCCCACTCCAAGGCCCTAGAGGGGGTGGACCCATTGTTCGTCTCAATATATTCTGCCAGGTGACCGTGTAGGGGCTCTCTGTACGCCTGGTCTTCAAGTGCTGAGGGAGACAGTCTCCATGACGGTATGGGGGGGTCTATCCTCCGACACCCTCATCGTTATTAGCAAGGGATTGTGGTCAGACAAGGTGCGGGCTAAATATTCCGAGCGTGTCATATTATTTATCAGGCCTGCAGTGCAGACTACTCTGTCAATTCTAGTGTGCACCCGGTGGAGACCCGAGTAGTAAGAGTAATCTCTAGCAGTTGGGTGATGCACTCGCCAGACGTCCGACAACCCCAATGTGTCCAACCACTCGCCCAACCTTTTGGCTGTTTTAATTGTCGCTGCCCCCTGTAGAGGCGGGGTGGACCTGCCCATATTTGTG
Source organism: Pleurodeles waltl (assembly GCF_031143425.1). NCBI lineage: Eukaryota > Metazoa > Chordata > Amphibia > Caudata > Salamandridae > Pleurodeles > Pleurodeles waltl. The sequence goes on along the minus strand of NC_090444.1, from coordinate 1,810,206,894 downwards.
TCTAACACTGCGTTAAAATCCCCCCCTACTAATAGTTCTCCGGCGCATTGGCGTGTGAGGTGTCTCGACAGGCTCGACATGAAGGGTACCTGGTCTTGGTTGGGGGCATAAGTGCAGCTCAAGACTATCGGTATACCATGTAGCCTCCCTTCTAATATCACGAATCTTCCCTCCCGGTCTATGTTGGAAGAGATCATTGTGAAGGGGACCCCCGCTCTGATCCATACTAATGCCCCTCTTGCGTAGGCTGAGTATTCCGATGCAAACACCTGCCCCCTCCACCTGCATCTTAGCTTCTCTCCCTCTCCAGGCGCCAAGTGAGTCTCCTGCAGTAATGCCACCTGTACACCCCTTCTCTTTAAATAGGAGAGTATTTTGTGCCTTTTAGCTGGTGTGCCCATCCCCCTAACGTTCCAGGTCAAGAGATTGTAATCTGCCATTTCATAATATCAGTCTGGTGACATTGTCCCCGGTCCTCCCAAGCCTCGGAGTTGTTTTTCCGCATATTCATGTCTTTGCCACAATCTAATTCCGCCACCCACTTTGCCATATTAACTTGTAACTGTGTATCCCAACTCCTGATCCCCAGGGCACCTCTTAACCTGTAGGTTGCCCAGCAAACTGTGCAACAGTGCAACTTGTTCAACCTCTTATCAGCAGTACTCGCCATTTTGTTAGATAGGCGAGGTTCTGGTCCGGGGGGTGGCCAAGTCCGGAGGGGCCGCTATTTCCCATGACATGCCTTGTCTCCGGTGCCTTCCGCAGGCCCAGGCTAGCCAAGTTCGTCAGCCGTTTGTGGGGTCACCTTCGGGGCTCGGGCTGAATGTTCCAGGTCTCCCGCAGAGGACACCAGCGTGTCGTCCGTTTCATCCCCAGAACCTTCCTGGGGGGATGCCTCACCACCCATGCGTGCCGCTGCTTCCAGTGCTTCCTTCCTGCCTTTCTCTTTCTGTGTTTGCGTAGGCGCCAGTCGTCTACGGTCTCTGGACTTCCTTCCCTTCGGAGCTCGGCGAGCCCTGCCCCCAGTCGGGCCCTCTCCTGTGGAACCTCCCGCCTGGGAGCTATGTGACTCCAGCCATTCCCACGCCTCCTCAGGGGATTGGAGGAACGTTGTCTTCCCTTCCAGCATCACTCTTAATCTGGCTGGGTAGAGTAGCGAGTACTGGATTCCTTCCTCCCTTAGGGCTCTCTTGACTGTCAGAAACGAGGTTCGCTTATTTTGTACCTCCAGGGTAAAGTCCGGGAATAGTGTCACTTCCCCGTTTGCGACTTTAAATGGGCCCGATTCCCTGGCCCTCTGCAGGAGGGTGTCCCTGTCTCTGTAGTGTAAGAGTTTAGCTATCACGGCCCGGGGGGGCCTACCCAGAGCAAGGGGTCTCGCCGGTACCCGGTGCGCCCGCTCCAGCGTGTAGAAAGGAGTCAGGCGCCCGGGCGCCACTGTCGTACTGAACCACTTCTCCAGAAATTCAACAATGTTCGCCCCCTCGGCCCCCTCCGGGAGGCCCACCACGCGTACATTGTTCCTTCTGTTCCTCCCCTCCGCATCTTCAGCTCTCTTTTCGAGGCGCGTCACTCTGTCAACCAGGAAGGTCACTTCAGCCGCCAGGTCTTTCTGTTTTGGTGCAATGTCCGCCAGTGCGGTTTCTGTCTCTTTGACTCTGTCTACCAGTTTATGGTGGTCCGCTCTCAGTAGGCTCACCTCAACCGCGACCTGGCTGATCTCCCGCTGCAACGTTGTTTTTGTGTCCTCAATCGCCCCGAGTATTTTATCTAAAGTATCCTGGACTTTGACCTGCGTGTGGCCCTGTGGGTCCGGTTCCCCGCTCTCAGCCGGAGCCGCAGTGTCCATGGTTCTGTTCTTGTGGCGGCTCTTGGGGGACATCAGACCGGTGGCGGGCCTCGCCCCAGGGGCCCTGGCAGCGGCCCCAGCGGTGTCTATAGTTCCTCTCCGAGACGTCACTCCCCATTCACCATAGGCCTCACCTTTGTTCCCGGTTGGTCCTCAGCGGGATCCCTGCACCCCATCAGTACCCACTGTTTTCGGGCCGTGGCGCCAGGGGCTCCGCGCTGACACTCTCTGTTTAGCCGCTAGCCTCTTTAGCTCCAGGCCCTTTAGTCCGTCGTAGGCTCACATCTGTCACTCTTCTTCCTGGCTCCGATTTGCCTCCCACTTGCTTCCCTTGTTGCACCAAAGACACTTCTGAGCACCCTCAGTCACCCCTCTGGGATTATTCCCCTCTGTTCTTTGCTCAGTCCTGCTCGTTTAGGGGTCTCCGGTGCTCCAAGGCACCCGGGGGAGTCCGCAATTCCATCTACTGGGCATTCCACCCACCGCTCACCCCCAGGGCGCGATCCGCCACTCACCAGTTCCACCAATTGATCCTTTTGCCTCGCTGGCTTGATCCTGTCAGCTGGATCCTCTTGCCCCGGACTCCAAGTCAGCACCCAGGGGTCTCGGGTCGGCGCAGTCCGGGGCCGCCCGCTCCGGCACCCAACTCAAGCGTACCACCTGTCCCGCTACAATCTCGCCAGTGTCTACAGGGGTTCACCAGGGCCCGTTGTCCTCTATTCACTCCGCTTCTTCAGTGTTTGCCAGGGCCCAGAGCTCCACCTCAAGTCAAGCGGCCTCGCGGCTTGCCCCCGGGTCACACCATCACCTCGGCGTCGCTTTGCTCCGTCACTCTCTCTCTCACGGCCTCGCTCCGTCCCCGATCCTTTCTGGGGCCTCGCCCGTGTCCAAGAAAAGCGCCGCTTCGCCGCCCAACAGAGCGCGTCTTCAGTTGGGCCACCGGGCCCCAACCAGCATCTCCGCCGCAGCGGGAAGACTCCTCTGGTGGCCCCCGCTATCCTCGGGCCCCCGAGCCACCTCAGCCCGCAGCCCAGCGCAAGGCCACAACCTTGAACGCGGGCAGGCCCCCGTATTCTCCAGGGGCCGCACGCCTCCAGGGGCGCCGCCCCGCCGCACCCCAACTGGGCGCGACCTCTCTTGGGCTCCCAGGCCCCCTCCGGGGTCCCCCGCCGCTCCGAGCCGTCCGCCCTCACGCCGCTTTGGATCGCGGCCCCACGCAAGGCCGCGGCTTCGGCCGCGTGCTCAGGCCTCCGGCCCCCAATCTCGCCGACGGGCCGATTCCGCCCCCCGGCACTCTCCGGGGTCGCCGCGGGGGCCCACCCACGCTCGGCCCCTTCCGCCGGCTCCGCCCCACAGCCTGGACCTCGATCGGCCCGGAGAAGGTGCGCTTCCGAACGCTCTCTCGCCGGCCCCTCCGGAGCGAGAAATTCAGGCGTGAGCCATCTCCGGGTCCTTGGTCACACCCCCCATACTCAGAGTTACTAAAAATAAAGGTACTTTATTTTTATGTCAATATGCCAAAAGTATCTTAGTGAGTACCCTCAGTTAGAAGGTAAGTAATATACACAAGTTATATGTACACAAACCCAAAACAGGTAAGTAACAGTAGGAAAAGTAGTGCAAACAATGTAGAATCACAATAGTATGCAATAGGTGAAAATAGGTCTAGGGGCAACACAAACCATATACTCCAAAAGTGGAATGCGAATCACAAATAGACCCCAGACCTATGGGAGCTTGTAGAGGGTCGCTGGGACTGTAAGAAAACAGTCAGGGTGTCCAAGATACCCCACCCCAAGACCCTGGAAAGTAGGAGTAAAGTTCCCCTACTACCCCAAAAGGACACAATAGTTGTGATAGGGGGATTATGCAAGAATCACAAACACCAGCAAAGCACTGAAGACGGATTCCTGGACCTGAGGACCTGCAAGGCAAGGGGACCAAGTCCAAGAGTCGCGATAGTGTCCAGGGGGGGCAGGAGCCCAGGAAACCCCGGATGAAGGTGCAAGAAGGCTGCCTCTGGGTGGAAGAAGCCAAAAAATCTGTAACAATGAAGAGAGCTAGGAACTTCTCCTTTGGATGGAAGATGTCCCACGGCGTGCTGGATGTTGTAGAAGTGTTTCCACGCAGAAATACCGCAAACAAGCCTTGCTAGCTGCAAGGGTCGCGGTAGAGGTTATTGGGTGCTGGTGGGGACCAGGAAGGACCAGGATGTCGCCTCTTTCAAGGAGGAGACAGAGGGGGCGCACAGCGACTCAGAGAGTCCCCACAGAAGCAGGCAGCACCCGCAGAAGTACCGGAGCAGGCACTTAGAAGACTGGTGTAACCGGAGTCACAATAGGAGGGTCCCATGACGTCGGAGTCCAACTCAGAGGGTTGAGCACTGCAGGACGGAGTGCTGGGGACCCAGGCTAGGCTGTGCACGAAGGAATCCTTGGAGAAGTGCACAGAAGCCAGAGCAGCTGCAAATCACGCAGTACACAGGTTTGCAGTCCAAACATGGACTAAAGGATCACTGGACTGTGGGGGACACTTGGATCTAGCTCCTGTGTTCCAGGGACCACGCTTGTCAGGATGAGAGGGGACCCAGAGGACCGGTGATGCAGTCTTTTGGTGCCTGCGTTAGCAGGGGGAAGATTCAGTCGACCCACAGGAGATTTCTGCTTGGCTTCCAGTGCAGGGTGAAGGCAAACAGCCCCCAGAGCATGAACCACCAGGAAACAGTCGAGAAAGCCGGCAGGATGAGGCGCTACAATGTTGCTGGTAGTCTTCTTGCTACTTTGTTGCGGTTTTGCAGGCGTCCTGGAGCAGTCAGAGGTCGATCCTTGGCAGAAGTCGAAGAGGGAAGTGCAGAGGAACTCTGGTGAGCTCTTGCATTCGTTATCTGAAGAATACCCCAGAGGAGACATCCTAAATAGCCAGAAAAGGAGGTTTGGCTACCAAGAAAGGAGGATTCCTGGCAGGATCCCAGTGACACAAGGGCTAAAACAAACATACATTCAATGAAAAATGGGGGTAACATGCCAGGCAAGATGGTACTTTCCTACACTAGACATCTCAATTCCCCAAACTCTCCCAGTGGATATATCTCCCTGTGGTCGGATGTCCCCTAAAAACCCATTGTACGGTAGACAGTAGCTCTTTCCATCCCTTTGATAATGTGTGCTTCCACAACCCCCTAACCTCCTCACTTCTATTCTATTCTTGTATTCTTGTAAAGCACATGGGTACCCAGAGGCCTCCCAGCGCTACCCAAGATAAGGAGAAGGCAGAATTAGCAGTCAAAATGCAAGGTCTTCAAGGTTTTACGAAACTAACTTTCTTGCTCTAAAAGGTGCAGTTCCAATGGCAACAAGTTCCAGAGTCTGGGGACCAGGTAGGAGGTGGACGTCCACCCCATCACGCCCTCTGGACCCTGGGCACCTTCAGTAGGTGGGCAGAGGAAGAACGCAGAGATCTCTCTAGAAGATATGGGACTGCGAGAGAATGGAGCAGAACAGGGCCCTTGTTATTGACAGCCCTGTGCATCATGCAGAGCGTCTTGAACTGAACGTGGCATACCACCGGGAGCCAATGCAGGTCTCTCATTGCCTTGGAAACTGCCATATGTTTAGGGATAGTCATCAGCAAGTTGGCGGCGGCATGTTGTACCGTCTGCAGCTTCCTGGTGACATAATGAGGGGAGCCTAAGAAGAAGGCATTCCCATAGTCAAGCCAGGGTAACGCCAGAGCCTGCGCTACTACCTGTCTACCCATAACTTGGAGAAGATAAAGGAGCTTTTGCTGCATTTTCAGGGTGCCATAGCAGCTGGCAGCAAGATTGGTGGCATGCTGACACATAGCCAGATCCAAATCGAGCCCTATACCGAGGCTCTTTATTGACTCTTTAGGACTAGGCAGATCACAAAGGTAGTCCGGAAGAGGACTTGAGTTTGGATAACTAAAATTATTGCCCAACAACATAATCTCTGTTTTATTATCATTTAGTTTTAGTTTACAGTTTGGCATCCAACTAGCGACCTCCTGAAGACATGAGAATAGCAGGGACTGACCAGGATAAACATCAGAGATTGACATAAGCAGCTATGTGTCGTCCGCATAGGACACCAGTGACAGCCCATGAGCCTGAACCATCTCAGCCAGGGGATGCACATAGATATTAAATAGAGTTGGGCTCAAGGAGCAGCCCTGTGGCGCCTCACAGCATGACGAAAAACTGTCGCAGAGGAAAGCCTGATCCTGGACCTGGAAAGAACAGTTCTGCAGAATGATGAAAGCCAGTTGAAAACTGTGTCTGTGACACCAACACTAGGGATACTCTGCAAAAGGATGGAACGACCTATAGAGTCAAAGGCCACTCTTAGAGGCCCACTTCCTGCTTCACCCCAAATCTGCAAAGCCTGACTCCGCTCGGAGACACGAAGGGACAAGCAAGACTTCCAGTGTCCTGTAATAGTTTGTTTTGCAAGCAGTAGGGTGAGATCAGGAAATCTAGCAGTAAGTTTATTTTTCTGGGGGCTTCTGATAGTCCCCAGTGCATGTCTCCCCTTTATTCAAGGTAGTGCACCCCGTTCCTTGTGTGAACAAGGACAAGGGGTATTGGCCACTTATTTTGACAGGGATGGACATGCCCCTTAACATGTGTAGCATAGGTCCCTCCTCTGAGCTACAGTGCAAGCCACAGGCGCGAGCTCCGGAAAGAACTCATAATCTTAGCGGGGAGAAACAAGCACTTTGAAGAGATAAGCACTCTGGAGAGATCGGCACTATGGAGGATATAAACTGTATGAGTTTAAGTCTGGCATTCCTAGGTACTGTTGAGGGGCAAGCCAGTATTCTGTCGCACTTCAAGTTATTTATTTGTTTCCCTTTTATCTCCTCTCAGTGTTATTAGGGAGAATTGAAAGTGCTAACCCATAGCCCTGGTCAGCCACCTGACAAGCCGAGGTCCATTGCCCATAGTATGAATAATTGCATGATGGTATGTGTTAGCGGTTCAGCTGACACATTTTTCCAACATACATGAAGGGAGCTCGTATGTGAAGAATTGGCCTCTTTTAATAGTAAATTGTTCCATTAGTTAGTCAAAGGACATTGAAGCCCCTTCACAAAACAGGTCTTGCATTGTCTGTATAGCTGTAGGATGCCAGTGTCTGAAGTCTTGTGATGTCATGGTGGTTCTGTCGTGGGGAGCCCTATGTGGTGTGTGTATAGTGTTTGGTGTTGTTATTGGTAAACGTCTGGTGAAGTATTAATGCACCATTCAAAAAAATTGAGCAGTGAGGCACTCAAGATGGTGGAAAAAATTGGTGGATAAACTTAAAAATACACATAAACTTGTACAGTTGGTTTACCAAGTTCTCCTTTTGCAGGTTGGTCGAGGTCATAGGTGCGCATATTGTGCCAGCTAGAGAAGTTTGCGTGGCTCCTGGTTCCGGCAGGAGCAGTGGGAGAAGGTCTCTGGAGCTGGACCAAGGTCACTGCGGGTGAACATTTGGAAAAGCACTGCACAGGTAAGTTTAAAGTTTGATCTTTGGGGGCCCCTTGGAGTCTCGAGGTCTCAAGGGATGAGGGATCCTTAGGGCACAGCAGGTTTTTCAGTGCAGGGCACAGGGCGGGCGGGTGCAGAGCGAATCAGTGAGCCAGGAGCTGTGGGCAAGGATGCCCTCTGGAGCTGAAGGTAAGTTGGTTCAAGTTTCGTTTGCATGACAAAGGGGGCACCCTGGTGGGAGGTCCGGGGTTTTAATGAAATCCCTCGACTGGGGCTTCCTCCTGGTCTGGTTACAGCCACATGTGAGCTGTTTTACTTGGTGTCTGATGTTAGCTGACCAATACCTAGAGTATTGGAATGGTTTGGCCACTAGGGGTCACAGTGCCACCAAACTTTGGGAGTTAGTGGCTGGTCAGTGAAGTGACCCTCACTGGCTTGGTTTCTTGCTGTTGTAGAATGGAACCTCCACTCTGGAGGGAGTTCTTGGGCGATTTGCAAAGCCTGGAAGTCCTCTGGGGTTCTTGTAGAGTTGTCCATTTGTCCAGCAGCTCCTCAGTGGCAATCGTTGAGTCCTGGGTGCAGCAGGCAGGGTTTGGTGCCTTTTCTTGGGTGCAGCAGGTCCACAGTTCTCGTGCTTCGGATCTTCTTGGTGCTGGTCTTCTTTTGTCCATACATCTGATTTCCTGGTGTAGGGATGCCCACTAAATACTGTTTTAGGGGGAACTTGGTAGTTATCAATGGGTCACCTACCTTTGGGTGGCTACACCCTATAAAGTGACCACTTACTTTGAGAAAGGTCACTTCCCTGTCCATGATTGGCTATTTTCCTACCATCCAAGATGGAGGAAAATGAAATGGAGTAGCCACCTCACAGGCAACACCTTAGGGGTGGTGCATGCCATGTGGTGCCACTACTCCTACCCTTTGTTTGAGTTTCCGGCTGTGACTCCTGTCAAGGGTGGGGGTTTGCATGGGGGTTACCATCTGCTGCTAGCAGCAGGCCTGGGGGTTGGGTTTCAAAGGTAGTTAGCCCTTTGAAGCTTGCTGCCAGGGCAGTGCACATTTCTGAGGGAGGGGTGTTGGCACTTCCACCCAAGAAGGTTTTGTTTCTTCAAACTGGAGAGACAGATCTCTCCCCCAAGGTTTTGTAGATTGGATGTCTGGAGGTGGCAGGTTGGATACAACCAGTCAGCAACCATGCCAAGGTAGTTAGCTTCTGCAGGGGACACCTCTAAGGTGATCCCTGGGTACCTTTTATAATAAATCCAACACTGGCACCAGTGTGGATTTATCATTCTGAGTTGTTTGATACCAAGCAACTCAGGGTTCTGACTGGCCATGATGTTGCTGTGAAACTCACACTGACCAGTGTCCAGCACATGTATTTTAAAATGGCTGCTCTGTTCACTCACTATGTCCCAGGTGTAACAAGGACACAGTGGGAGCATATTGCTCATGCAGCTATGCCCTTACCTATAATATAGGGCACCCTGCCTTAGGGCTGAAGGCCTGCCAGAGGGGTGATTTACCTGTATGGTATGCAGTGTGGAGTGGACAGGGCACAGAGGTAGTGTGCCATCTCATTAGGTTTGCATCAGGGTACCCAGCCTGCAATGGTAGTGCTGGGTGCACCTGGATGCAGGGCCCTAAAGGGTGGCACGATCAGTGATGCTGCCCTCAGGGACTCTCAGAGGGTTCAATGACTCCCAAATCCAGCATCTTTTTGACCTCTGCTTGGATACTCTATCTGACACGGTCTGATTGTCTGTAAATCTTGTTATTGGCAGGCAAGCTGTTACCAGTGTCCACATCATGGGTACACCAGTTTGTCTTTTTAGGAGTCAGAGAGAACAACTCAGCATACTGGTTGAGGACTTGCCTGCAATCAGTTTGCTGTTGTTCTGTGAGGGTGTCTCCACTCCACTCCATCTTGTGGGTTGTTGGAGAAGAGATCAGGGAGAGGTTCATTCTCATCCTCCTGTCTCTCATCTGTAATAATAAGCATGGTCACATCAGCTCTATCATAGTAGGGTGTTAGGCGGTTGACATGTATTATTGTCTTTGGGTTTTTGCAACTGCCTATGTCAACTAGATAAGTGGCCTCCCCTTCTCTTCCAAGTATGGGATAGGGCCCAGACCGTTTGTCTTGGGGGGCCCTTGGAGCAATAGGCTCCAACACCCAAACTTTCTGCCCTGGTTGGAACTCCACCATAGCAGCTTTCTAGTCACACCAGAGCTTTTGCAGCTCCTTGCTGGCCTGAAGGTTTTTGCTGGCTGTCTTCGTGTACTCCGCCATCCTTGAACACAGACCAAGCACATAGTCCACAATGCCTAGCTTGCACTCTATTAGAGGCTTCTCCCAGCCTTCCCTCACAAAACTCAGTGGTCTCCTAGCAGGGTGCCCAAACAAAGGTTCAAATGGTGAGAAACCTACTCCCTTTTGTGGCACTTCCCTGTAGGCAAAGAGCAGGCACAGAAGTAGGACTTCCCATTTCCTTCTGAGTTTTTCAGTGAGTCCTCCAATCATGCATTTTAGGGTCTGGTTAAATTTATCAACCAGCCCATTTGTTTGAGGATGGTAGGGGGTGGTGAACTTATTGGTCACCCCACACTCCTTCCAAATGTGTTTCAAGTATACAGACATGAAGTTTGACCCTCTGTCTGACACTACCTCCTTAGAGAACCCTACCCTGGTGAAAATACCAAGGAGGGCTTTGGCAACTGCAGATGCAGTAATGGTCCTTAGGGGTATAGCCTTAGGATATGTGATGGGATTATCCACTACCACTAGTAAGTATCTGTGTCCTGATGCTGTTTGAGGGTCAAAAGGGCCAACAATGTCAACCCCTACTCTTTCAAAGGGAGCCCCAACCACAGCAAATGGCATTAAGGGGGCCTTTAAATATCCACCTGCTTTGCCATCCTCTTGGCAGGTAATACAGGACTGGCAAAAGTCCCTCACATTTTGGGACAGTGGTAGTGTGCCATGTCAAGTTTTCACTTTAGGTTTGAATCATGGCACTTAGCCTGCAATGGCAGTACTGGGTGCACCTGGATGCAGGGCCGTAGAGGGTGGCACAATCAGTGCTGCTGCCCTCTGGGGGCCTACCCTTAGTACCTCCTGCCCTGGGCACCTAAGAACCATTTACTATGGTGGCAGCAAAGGGTGTCTCTGTTGGACCTGGCCTTTTTTACAGGGACATTCCCCAAACTTTTTGCCTTCCTCCTCCTATTTTTTTCGGACCCTTTTTGCTGATGTTATGACTCTGGTCACTTGATCACTGCTGATCAGCGCTAAAGTGCATGCGCTCACCCTTGTAAACTTGGTATGATTGGCTTATACCTAATTTAGCTGTAAGTCCCTTGTACAGTGGTATCCCTATACCCAGGGCCTGTAAATAAAATGCTACTAGTGGGCCGGCAGCGCTGCTTCCGCCACCCACAGAAGTAGCCTTTCAAACCTGTTTGCGGCCCACTAGCGCAGGGCCTGAGTATGCAGTTTACTGCCACAGGGACCTGGCATCTAAATGTACTTGCCAGGCCTGAAACTTTCCTTTTACTACATTTAAGTCACCCCTAAGGTAGGCCATAGCTAGCCATATGGGTAGGGTACTATGTACATAAAAGGCAGGACATGTGCCTAGTTCTGTGGCCTGTCCTGGTAGTGACAAACAACCTATTTGGTTTCTCACTGCTGTGAGTGCTGCTTTCTCTTAAGGTTGCATTGGAAATGCTCTATCTTATATCTGGGTGGCATTGTCTGATCTATGAGTGGTAGCATAGACATGTTTGGTATGATTGGTGGATTTTTTATTACCATTATAGAAATGCCACTTCTACAAAGTGGGCATTTCTCTGTGCTTATAACTCTTTTAACTCTGGTGATTTTGCAGCTTGACTCCAATCCACGTCTGGGGCAGAGTGACAGATGGGTTTTGTGCATACTTTTCAGACAGCCTGCACACAGGGAGGGTAGAGGAGTCACAAAGGTGCATCTGCATATTGAATGGTCTTCCTGGGCTGCGAGAAGGAGAGGTGGCGCACACCTGCATTTGTAAAGGCTGGGCCCTGGCCTCACACAAAGAGCTTGTTTACCCCCCACTGATGTCTGGAGCCCGTGCTGGAGGTGAGAGGGGCCATTCCTAGAACCAGTTAGAACTGGTTGGAACCTCTTCTTTCCCCTTTGAATCAGTTGTGCAAAATGAGTATAAGTACAGGGGGGTTTCCCCCATGTTTTTAGAGCACTTTTGGAACTGGAAATGGACCCCTGTCAGAAGGACCGCTGTACGGCACCAAAGGACTCATCTGGACTGCTCTTCTGTTTGTTGCCCTACTGCCTGGTGTCTGCTGGGTGGCACAAAGGACGCATCTGGATTGCTTTTCTGCTTGTTACAATGCCTGCCACTTGTTCCTTGACTTGGGTTCCCCTGGGCACTTCTGGACTGCCAGGAGAAACTGCCCCTACCTGCCTTTAAGGTGCTGGCCTTTTTTACTTGCTGCCTACTGCACCCTGAGTGCCCCTCCACCAGTGTTCTCCAGGGGTTGGCCGGTATGCCTCTCTAACCCCTGCAATCTTCCATTCCTTGGTGCTGGGAGAGCGCCACAACGTTAGTGGAGCCTTACTAGTGCTGTACTCTGCTGTCCTTAAGGTGCAGAGCCAGCGCTGCGCTTCCTTCTAAAATTAGCACGTGAAGAGCGCTTCGTTTCCTCTGCCTCTAGCACAGGAAAGTGCTTCTGAGTCCCCGTGGTGGTGCCCCTGCCCCAGCAAGAGGACGAGAGAACCCCACTGTCCCTGGCAGTGACGAGAAAGCATGGGGCGGCATGCGCTCTCCAGTTCCCCCGGGCACTGGCAAGCATTCCCCTTGGGGAAGTCACCAGGGTGTGCCGGAGGGATACCAGGAGCTACAGAGGAAAAGGACGCATGCTGATCGAGCTGGGAGGCTGTCCTGTGAGAAGACAGGCAGTCTCCTATCACAGAGAAAAGAGGAGCCGGCTGGAGTTGCTCCTCACTCCCCGCACCACACTAGTGCGCTGCCCGAGACGGGACCGGCTTTGGAAGAGAGTCAGGAGCGGCCGCGCCAGAGATTTGCAGGCTTTCTTCTCTCCGTCCCCACCTCCCGCAGGCTGAATTACTGGGGGTCGCAGGGGGCCTTGTTTGGGAAATCATTGACGCCATCATGATGTCTGGGAGGTTTATTCCAATATGTGCCATATAGGAGGGTTTCCATGATATTTACCACCAGAGGGATAGCCTGACATTTAGGATAATGGGGGTCATTACAACATTGACGGTAAAAGCCGCTTACCGCCGTGCAGAAGACCGCCAACACACCGCCGGGGCCGCGGAATTCCGCCACAGCTATTACGACCCACATCTTGAAATCTGACAAAATTCAGACACCCACACAAGTCCGCCACACCAAAGGTCAGTGATAAACTGGTGAAAACAAAACCTCCATCGTCACGCCAACAGAAATACGCCCATGCTATCACGACCCACGAATCCACGCAGCGGTCTTTCAACCGCGGTATTCCATTGGCGGTACACACTGCCGCGCTCAAAATACACACACATCTCAAAAACACCACCACATTGGACAATTTGAAATACACACACCTGATACACTTACACACACCACTCCCACACACCCAATACAATATAAAACACAAACCCACATCACCCACAAACCTCTACAACCACCATTACAGAGAGAAGGCCAGAGAGAGACACCACCATCAACAAAGTAGCAGCCACAGGCACTCAACACCATCACCCACATAACTGCCACGCACAAAACACCACCACCACTACATATCATTCATGAACATCATTCAGCAGACTTTGCGCGCAGTGAAGGTGTCTGGATGGGGGAGGAGGGCTGTGGGTTTCCCTATGCCAGGGCGAGTTCCGTAGGCTAGGCCCCTCCGTAATGCAGGCCATGTGGCACCCCACCCCAACTCTGTAGAGTGCCAAGTACAGGTATTCATGCCCCTGTGTGATCTATGTGTGCAGATGTCGTCCATAGCCATGTAGGCCATATCCCAGGAATTGCATCTGTAGAGCCCAACAGCGCAACATAGTGCAGGGGGCTGCTGTGTCTGTATTGTCCGCCAACGGTAGCAGTAAGCCATGCACTCAACCTGTCTTTCTTCTGTCGTCCCCCCCCTTTTTGTGGTGTCCCTGTTCTTGTGTGCATCAGCATCATCAGGCGGAGGTACAGTGGCACCGGAGCACGAGGGAGCTGCATCCCACATGGCTGTGGAGGGCCACACCATGAACTCAGAATACACCAGTGGGACGGAGGGCGAGGGGAGCACCACGGCGGTCACAGGATCTGCAACCAGCGACACAGACTTGTCCTCCGATGGGAGCTCCCTTGTGGTGGCGGCAAAATCTGTGCCCCCCACTTCTACAGGTACAGCTGCCACCCCCCCTACCAGCACCGCCCTCCCAGCAGCCCCTCAGCGTGTGCCCTGTGCCCGCTCACCCAGGAGGGTGGGCATCACCTTTGCCCCAGGCACCTCAGCCCCTGCCCCTGTCAACTCTGCTGCCCTCAGTGAGGAGGCCATTGACCTCCTCAGGTCCCTCACTGTTGGGCAGTCTACCATTTTAAATGCCATCCAGGGTGTAGAAAGGGAATTGCAACACACAAATGCATTCCTGGAGGGCATTCATTCTGGTCAGGCTGCCATTCATTGAACCCTGCAAACTCTGGCCTCAGCACTGATGGCAGCCATTGTCCCTGTATCTAGCCTCCCCCCTCCAACTTCCTCCACCCAGACCCAATCCCCTGTACCCCAGCCTATCCCAAGCACACCATCAGACCAGCCTGCACACACCTCACCACACAAGGGAAGCTCAGGCAAACATAAGCACCACACATCCCACAGGCACTCACGCAAGCATCACACACATACAGACACACCAACATCCACTGCCTCCACTGTGTCCCCCTCCTCCTCGTCTCCCTCCTCCCTCCCAGTCTCGTCTACACTCACACCTGCATGCACTACCACTACAGCCACTATGTCCCGCACCAGCACACCCACCACCACACCCCGCTCACGTGCAGTCACCACCCCCACTACCATTTACACGTCCCCTGTGTCCTCTCCCAGTGTGTCTGTGACGCCCCCTCTGAAGATACACATACGCAGGCACACACCCACCCAACAGCCATCCACCTCACGACAGCCTCCAGCCCATGCACCTGCACCCAAATCAACAAAAGTTACACCTTCTACAACCACCACCTCTTCCTCCACTCCCAAACCCCCTCCATCTACCCGTACCAGTGTCTCCCAAAAACCTTTCCTGTCCCCCCTTAACCTATTTCCCACCACCCCCCCCTTCCAACTCATAGGTCCCGTACTAGCACCTCAGCCAAAAAATCTCCGGGTCCAGTGGTGCCTGTTGTTACAGGTATGTGGAGTGCCCTGGACACCCGGACAGCCAGTGTGGCACGGAGCCACAGCACAGCCAGTCCCCTCCCCCCCTGTGAAGCACCAGAAGTTGGACAGTGCCCGGTGGGAGAGGGGGAAGACTCCAGCCAGCAAAGCCGCACACAAGGGTCCTGGAGGGAGTGTCGACTCAGCTGTGACTCCTCCCAAGGTCCCAAGGTGGGGAAGGGGCAGAATAAATCTCCAAAGTCTGGGAGGAGCAGCACGGCGGAGAAGACAGCCATCATCCCCGCTGCCCAGGAGGCCACCCGCCAGCCCCATCGTCACTGGCCAGGAGGCCACCGCCAGAGTCACTGCCCAGGAGGCCAGCCCCATCGTCACTGGCCAGGAGGGCCCCGCAAGCCACAGCCCAGCTGACCCATGAAGGACCGCCAGCCACAGCCCCGCTGGGCAATGAAGGACCGCCTTGGCAAGCACCGCTGAACAGGCCAGGGACCGCTGAACAGGGCAATGACCGCCATGGAATGCACCGCTGAACAGGTGTGACACTGGCAACTCAAGCACCGCTGAACAGGCCAGGGACCGATGAACAGGGCAAAGACCGCCATGGAATGCACCGCTAAACAGGTCTGACACTGGCAACTCAAGCACCGCTTAACAGGTCAGGGACCGCTGAACAGTCAAAGACCGCCATGGAATGCACCGCTAGCCCATTTGCGGCAGGGACAGTGACACAACTGGGACCGTCACGGGGTGTGTGCTGCACTCTGGGCACCAGTCCCCCTCCAGAACCAGTGGAGATTTGTATCCACTCCGTCAGTCCTTGGCAGGATGAAGCACTCTGGGCACCAGTCCCCCTCCGGAACCAGTGGAGACTTGCATCCACTCCGTCTGTCCTTGGCAGGATGAAGCACTCTGGGCACAAAGCCCCCTCCAGAACCAGTGGTGACCTGCATCCACTTGAGAGACTGTGGCTCTGCACTCCCCAGGATGGTACAGTGGGCAACCCACCCACTGCAGAGACTTGAGAGACTGTGGCTTTGCACTCCCCAGGATTGAACAGTGGGCAACCCACCCACTGCAGAGACTTGAGAGACTGTGGCTTTGCACTCCCCAGGATTGAACAGTGGGCAACCCACCCACTGCAGAGACTTGAGAGGCTGTGGCTTTGCACTCCCCAGGATGCTACAGTGGGCAACCCACCCACTGCAGAGACTTGAGAGACTGTGGCTTTGCACTCCCAGGATGGTACAGTGGGCAACCCACCCACTGCAGAGACTTGAGAGACTGTGGCTTTGCACTCCCCAGGATACATCAATGGGCATGGAGCCCCCTCGTGGATCTGGCGTGGTGCATTCATCCGGCTGAGGTGCCCCCCCTTCCCTTCCCCCTGAGGTGCCTGTCGTATTTCCATCTGATGCCCCTGCAGTGTTCTCTCCATTTTGATCGGGTATCTTGTGTGGGCCTCGGCCATGCATTTGGGGCCCACAGGTCCACGGACAATGAATGGTGCAATACCTGCACTACTAATCACGGTGTATATTTTGTTTAATGTGTATATATATATATGTATATATTTGCTTTCTGTATTTTGATATAGTACAATGGTTCAACTCATTTCCTTTTGTCTTTGCATTCTTCAGGGGGGGTTGGGGGTTGTTACTGTAATGTATAGATATGCATTGGTGTGTTTGTTGTAGTGGGTGAGGGTTGGGGTGGGGGTTGGGATGTTGGTTGTGTGTGTCCCTGTGTTTTTGCCTCCCTCCTCCCCTATGTCGTAGGTGCAGTACTCACCGTAGTCTTCGCCGCCGGCGTTGATTATCCTCGTATAGGAGCAGGAAGACTATTGCAGGGAGAATATGGAGTTCCAGCTCCATGGTGCCCTCGTTCCTCGTGGAGTGTGTAGAGGTGAGCGTTTTCCCTTTGAAATGGCTGTTTCCGCCATGTTTTTATCCGCGGTGAATCCGCCCTGGAAAAGGTGGCGGGTTGGTAGGTTGTGATACTGTGGGCGGTACATTGTCCTCCGCCTGTCTATTGGCGGTGACCGCCGCGCTGTTTGTCTGTACCGCTGTGGCGGTCTGAGTGTTAAAGTGGCTGTCTTTGTTGGCGGTTTCCGCCACGTCATAATTACAATTTTTTACCGCTGGCCTGTTGGCGATTTTACCGCCGCTTTAACACCGTCCGCCAGGGTTGTAATGACCACCAATGTGTTTTCTCCATGTTTGGTAATAATAATGGCAGCCTGCCTACTACTTATGTTGTATTACTATCAGTAACCTACTGTATGTGTTTTATTATGAGTACTGTGGCTGTTCACACAGTAATAGTACCTAGGTAATGTTCTGACTACTGCTTGGGTAGCAGGATATTGCTGACATGTTGTGTTTGGTCTAATAAGGTTGCATACAATACAGTTTTTTTTTATATAACTTGGTGTTGTGTTTCTTTTGTGGTGTACATATTGCATCACATGTTGTGTGTGTTGTGCAATCGCCTTAAACATTGCCTCTGGGTTAGGCCTGACTGCCCGTGCCAAGCTACCAAAGGGGGAACAGGGGTTATCCTGGGTGTGTAACCCCATCGCCCTGACTAGAGTGGGTGGGTTCTGCCTGGCTTAGGTGCATACCCTGGACAACCAGAAACCTCATATCTTGCAGTCTCCAATTGTGCCAATGCATCACAACAGTTTAGGAAATGAGCTCTGGCCCAGGAAATCTGGATAGCATGCTCCCTGGGCACTATCAACTTCTAGTCTACATCATACATCAGGCAAAAAGTGGGGCTAACCATGTCAAAAGGAGGCCTTTTCTCACAATTACAAAGCCTTTGTTTCTGAATGTGAGGCCATGTGATAGATACCGATAGTCCAAAAAGGGTTGAAGTCTGTACCTTTTCTCTTTTAATATATGTATTCATTTTCTGGAATACATAACGCAGTGGACATTATCAGCCATCCGTCTTTTGGAATCTGCACCTTAATAAAGGAATCTTCATGCAACTAGCCTGAGTGAGTGCTATATATATATATATATATATATATATATATATATATATATATATATATATATATATATATATATATATATATATATTTATAGTTTATGCTTATGATAAGAAACTATGGCCCAGATTTAAGAAGGCCCAGCACCTCCTTGCACTACATTAGCGTAATTCTTTATGACGCTAATGTGGCTCTACAAGACCAAATTTGCCTTGCCAGATTTACAGAGTGGCGCAATGCACGTATTGTGCCACTTTTTACCACCTTGTGCCACTATATGCCTGCGCTAGGCATATGGTATGCAAAGGGGGCGTTCCCCCATTTGGGGGACCATAAAAATGGCGCTGTAGAATCTCTGAGATTCCACTGCATCATGTTTAGTGGCTATTTTTAATGCCTTCATAGAGGAGCCTTTCAAAGGGGGCACACCAATATTGGTAATGGGCTCCTATGTACCTTGCACGATTAGCGCCAACATTTTTGGCGATAATCCTGCAATGTACTACAATTGCATAAAAAATTATGATGCTATTGTCCCTAACCTGCTCCATGGTGTGCTGTATCTTAAATATGGTGCACACATGGTGGCATTAGGGGGAGCTAAGGGGTGCAACTTTTCTTAAATTTGGGCCTATAACTTGTGGCCTAAAGTTACATTCTGGCATGAGTTATAGGTATAACAATAACTGCTGAAGTTTAATGATTTTTGTGGGTAAGACATCAACCTAGCTATAACGTCCCTTTAACCTTTGTTTTTTTCAATGAATGTCTATGATTTTCTTTAGTGTACATGTTAATACTTGTGTCAGGTTGTGGCAAGTCAGTCAGGGCCTTGCATTACTCCAGGATCCAAGGCGGATTCGAGGAGGGTCCTTGAGTCCGTAGATTGGCCAAAAGAAGAAAAGGGGCAATTTTTGACCCCTCCATGTGCCTTATGGGGTCAGGATACCTGTATCCCGACCCCTTATATGTTTTTACACAGCTTTTTTGCACACCCCCCAGGCAATGCAAGAAACAAAATGGCAGCTGCAAGTTTTCTGTCAGGTTGCGGCCAGCCAATCAGGGCCTTGCTTTTCCTCTGAAACTGCGGAGGATTTGAGGAGGGTCTGAGGAGGATCAATGGAGAAGCCACACCCCTATGTATACAAATTTGGTTTTCATTTAATAAATTAAAAACTTTTGAACCGATTTAAACCAAATAACAAAAAGGACACTTTCTGGACCAAGAGATACCTTTCTGCCAAAAAATAACTTCATTAAGTCCCTATGAATGTAGATCAGGGCAACCCATCATTGCCGTGAAGGCCTGATCCTGCCCTGAAGGCCATCACAGAGCTTGCAAAATTAAGACCTGTACTGTATTGGCTTTGCCTTTGGGCCTCCGAAAAGCAGATACTGTACAGAGACGTGCATAGTGATATTATCAGTCATCCTATGGCTTAAAGAATAACTTAGTTGCGTTACCTCAGGGGGTACGTAGGCTTGACTGACTGCTGGTATAATCCTGCATCTATCCGAGAAGCTCTAGTAGTTAGTGCTAAGGGAAGGCATTGGGGTCTCTCTATGGAACTAAGTGAATCACCTGCCTCAGGCTTTCCTGCTCCATAAATACATTTTCAAGTAAGAGGAATTCTTTAATATTATTGAACCACCTTTTTGAAGATCACTTTACTTGAAGTTTAGATATGTCATTCTTCCAATATCACCTTTACTTTCTCCTAGGCGCTTCCTGCTATTATGTCTTAAAATGTGCCCCATATGCTGTTTCTCTAAGGAACAATGTTTTTTTTGTTTTGTTTACTGCACATTCAAAACCTAGAATCAGATGGATAGTGCCCTCATGTCACTAGATGAGGTTATTAAATCATTATTAAATCATGATAATGCACTAGGATTCTTTCAAACTGAGACTAGCAACCTCCTTCTTAAATTGGGCTTGGCTCATAAGAGTCAAAACTTGGAGTCTGAGTAATAATGTGAACCAGGCCCACAGAGTCTTCTCGTGCACCAATGCTGTTTGATAGTTGCACATAGTGGGCCTGATTCACAAAGGGAACTTACACGTTCAAATAAGTTTACACTTTTGAGTCCCTTTACTACTTTTTGGTATTTACAAACTGCATTTTTGTAGTAAATTACACTTTTGTAGAAAGTCTAGCACCACACATAGCCAACTACTGATACTGCAATACCCTCCCACAGAAAATAATGGATGTAGGGACTTATTACAAAACATGTATGAGGAACTTTCAGGCAGATATCACAAGATTGGTTACAGGGTGAAAGCCAAGTATGAGATTTCAACAGGCAGGGAGTAAGCTAAAGAAGAGAGGCTAACAGTCTAGCAGCAGAGTGGAAATACCTGAGCAGCAGGCATAGAACCAAGGGATTACCTCTGACTGCCAGTAAAAAGTGTCACACTAAGGGCCTCATTTACAAGCCCCTTGCACCACCGCCGCATCATTTTTTGTTTTGACGCAGCGACGATGCAGTCAGTGCTCTACACTGCTCCATATTTACAAACTGGCGCATTGCACCCAATGCGTCAGTTTGTAAAGCCCTGTGTCACATTTTACCTGCACCAGGTATAATGTTTGCAGGGTAGGTGTTCCCATGTAAAAGGCTACGTAGAACTGACGCAGTGAAATTTACAACTTTTCACTGTGTCACTCTAGGACTTCACTGCATCAACATTTTAACGCCTTCTCAGACCAGGCGTAAAATTGACGCAGTGCTTTTTACAATGGGACTTTCCTCTATGTTCTGACGCATTGCTGGAGTTGCACCAGTTTTACCATGCAACTCCAGCGATGCATCACCTTAGCGCCAACAGATGCATCAGAATTTCTGACACATCTGTGAAAACGTAAGCCATGGAGCTCTGTATTGTAAATACAGAGCATCCATGGCGTTGTTAGGGGATTTGTAGCAGGTGCAATAAATCTGAAGCATCAATGCTGTTTTTTAAAATGAGGCCTTAAATCTCTTCAAGGGGAAGCACTGCAGACCTGGAAACATAAATAATAAGATATATCTATGCATTTCAAATACTCTTTTTAAACACCATCAGTGGCCTCCACAGGCCTTTCGAATTCATCTGGTCAGACTGCTCTTTAGTGCCCTTGCGCGCCTGGTCGAGTCTTGGTGGCTCAGTACAGCAAGCTGTGGCCTTTCCCAGTCTGAGCTGATTACAAGAGGCAGCATGGCTCGCGCGCTCACTCCTGCACGCACTCTTCAGGTGCCACGTGCCAGTCTGGACCCTGTTGCACCATCTTTACGACGTAGCTCCCTCACACGCGGGCACCCGGCCTCTCCACCACCAGGCTGGTGACCCTAGCCGCTCATGAAGCTAGACAGGGCCCCATAAAAATGAGTCTGGCAGTACAACCCTGCAGCAATGTTTGCACACAAAGGACCTGTTTTTACATGTTTATGAGGCCTATATACCGTGTTTGGCTATGTTTTTTCTATTTGCAATGGCAAAGGGCATAGGATATCCTTGCTATACTGCTACAGGATGTGGTGCCTGAGAGAAAGCGAGGACGTGAGGGACTAACTCACACAGTGCAGAAGAAATCATACTATGTGTAACTATCACACAGCAGAAGTGCACAAGAAAACACACTGTAACTAGTGTGTAGCATTGGTGCACAAGAAAACACACTGTAACTAGTGTGCAGCATTGGTGCACAAGAAAACACACTGTAACTAGTGTGTCGCACTGGTACACAAGACAACACAGCGTAACTAGTGTGCAGCTTTGGTGCACAAAAAACACACTGTGTGGGCTATTGTACAGCATTGGTGCAAACGAAAACAGTGTAACTAGTGTGCAGCATTGGTGCAAAAGAAAACACACTGTAACTGGTTTGCAGCATTGGTGCACAAGAAAACACTGTAACTAGTGTGTAGCACTAGTACACAAGAGAACACACCGTAACTAGTGTGCAGCGATGGTGCACAAGAAAACATACTGTGTGTGCTATTGTACAGCAATGGTGCAAACGAAAACACACTGTAACTAGTGTGCAGCATTGGTCCACAAGAAAACACACTGTAACTAGTGTCCACCATTGCTGCACAAGAAAACACACTGTAACTAGTGTGCAGCATTGGTACACAAGAGAACACACCGCAACTAGTGTGCAGCTTTGGTGCACAAGAAAACACACTGTGTGTGCTATCGCACAGCACTAGTGCACAAGAAAACATTGTAACTAGTGTGCAGCATTGGTGCACAAGAAAACACACTGTGTGTGCTATCGCACAGCACTGGTGTAAAAGAAACTACAATGTGTAGCTATCGCACAGCATCTGTACACAAGAAAACATACTGTGTAACTATCATGCAGCACAAGTGCACAAGAAAACACACTGTGTAACTAGGGGCAGATTTACAAGCCTCTAGTGCTGCCTTAACGCCTACTTAGCATAATTTGTATGACGCTTAGGGCAGCGTTAAGGTGGCTATTTCCCCGCACCATATTTACAAAGTGGTGCAATGCATGCATTGTGCCACTTTGCAACCTTTTGCACCACATTATACCTGCGCCAGGCATAATGTATGCAAGGGAGGCGTTCCCACGCAGGGAGGCCCGAAAAAATGGCTCAGTGAAATTTACAAGATTTCACTGCGCCATTTTTGTGACATTTTTAACGCCTGCTCAGTGCAGGCGTTAAAGTGATGCACCCCTAATATTCTATGGGCCTCCTTGTGCTTTGTTTCACTAGCATCAAAATTTAAAGTGTCTCAGCAGTTTAATGGTCACTGTTGAAAGCTACAGTGATCGGAAGGTCAAGAGTTCAAACCTGAGGAAGGTCATCTGTGCGTTCCATCCTTCTAAGGTCGGTAAATTCAGTACCATTAAATATTCAGACAGTAGCATCATTAGATTGGGTAATAGTAGTACATGTTATTTGAAGGGCTTAGAAATGGCACAGGCTTGCTACATAAAAGCACCTTCTTATTATAGTACATGGATTAGAAACAAAGGAACACTAGACCTCAAGAGTGATGAACAACAGCAAAAAAAAATGTAAGGTTGTATCCCGTAAGGTGATGTTGAATTAAATTTAGTAATTCATTAAGCACAAATATCGCACCCGGAACTGTGGACAGTTTAAAACTCTGGGTGGGTTCTCTCAGACTTTCATCCTCGAAGATCGATCAAATCCGTTAACATTAAGTTGAATAACAATAAACATGTTAACTGACAGTGACGCTCCCCAGGACTAATTTGCATTTTATAAATCGTGCATTTGACCTTTAATTGCATATTTATGCAGCAAAGTAAGAGAACATACGCACTCAACAATGAGTAGAATTCTGAAATAATCTGAGATGTAAACAGTTCTAATGAATACGTCTTGTTTGCTGCACAGTGGACAGCTAAGCATGTTTATTTCTTTTATTAAGTTATGTGTTTTTTTAACTTTGATTTGCCTTTGGCGCTCTTCTCGCTTGCCTTTTACTTCGTAATGCATGCTGTGTCTACATATAACTCAACCGGTTGAGGAAGGAGGTACAGGAGCTCAATTTGAATGTGCAAAACCGCGATCCGCCAGCGCTCATTAGTGCCATAATGGCCAACACCATCTACCAGTGGCGTAGCGTGGGTTGTCAGCACCCGGGGCAAGGCAAGTAATTTGCGCCCCCTAACCCGTGGATTTTAGCACTCGCGAGTGCAAGCGCGCCCCCCCCCCCCCCCCAGATGTTGCGCCCGGTGCGGCCGGCCCCCCGTGCACCCCCCACGCTACGCCACTGCCATCTACGAGCCCTTTCTTCTGCCAGCAGCCGGTACGTCACTGTCACCAGCCTCAGCCCCATGCACAAATGCATTGGGCAATTGCTCTCGCACTGCCAAGACCGAATGGCTTTGCCAATGCTCGTTAAAGACATATTGCAGCAAAAGTGTAAAATTATGATAAGGTCTCTTCAAAAAATCAAAAAGTGTATTTCATTAACATGCATGTCTCTTTAAGTGATAGTTTTCAAACATAAATTCAGAAACATTCATTATTAACCCCATCCCCAAAACAATGCCAATAATGAACTAAGAGGCAAGTCAATTGTTTAGTGCACTATTGAGTATTATACATGAATAACATCATAGTTTATTAAATCAAGCACAGGAGAAGATTTTGTACAGTGCACATCCTGAAGTCGTGTATTTTGAGGTTGTCTTATATGAAATAATGAAGACAAAGTAGGGAAAATGAAATAAACCAATTGCCAAGGATCACACAAGTTGGTAAAGTGGGAAGGCCAGGATTAATCCCAGGTTTCCTGGCTTCACATTGTGCAATTCAGCCACTAGATGTGTATATGCTTCACCTGCTAGCATCAATGTGGCCTTCAGTCACATCACAAACCCCACCTTGTGGCCCTTGAGAAAATGTTTGAGTACCCGTGCTCTACACATACAATCTCCCACCTGCGATGCCTATCCCCGGGGGTGGATCTCCTGCATGTTTTGAGAAGCCAATGAGCTCTACAAGTTTTACAATCATGTCAGACCAATCATTAGCATGAGAACTAATTCACAAGTGGATTGCACTCCCTGACCTCTTCCTCCTGGTCTTGATACCAAGACCGAGTGAACTCAAATATCAGATCAGGGTAATTGATTTGGCCGCCGATACTGGGAAAGCGTCTAATTGCGCAAAAGTGGAAATCTCCTCATCCAGCATCTTGTGAACAGAGAACTGTATAAGCGGAGTATGGGGGACATGTAGTCTCCATCAGAGGGACCGACAAGGCCATGCTCCATGGCCTGGCCAGTGCAGGGGCCATGATTTTACTGCTACCAAGCCGGGGTTACAGATGGACCCCTGTGAGAAAGTAGCCTCTTTCTAGCATGGTTACCCCCATTTTTGGCCTGTGTGTCAATGTTTGTCTTTACTGTCTCACTGGGATCCTGCTAGCCAGAACCCCAGTGCTCATAGGTTGAGACCTATTTGTGTTGTCAGCATGCTTGACTGTGTCACTGGAGTTCTGCTAACCAGAACTCCAGTGATTATGCTCTCTCTGTTTACCACATTTGTCACTATAGGTACCCAGGGGTTCCAGGAGATCCTCATGGGCTGCAGCGTTTCTTTTGCCACCCATAGGGGGCTCATACAAACCTTTCTTCAGGTCCGCCACTGCAGCCTGAGTGAAATAGTGCACACACTATTTCACAGCCATTTTTCCCTGCACCAGGTAACTTATAAGTCACCTATATCTCTAACCTTCATTTACTGAAGGCTCGGTGCAAAGTTACTGTGTGTGAGGGCACCTTTCCACTAGCAAAGGTGCCCCCACATTGTCCAGGGCCAATTCCCCGGACTTCATGAGTGCGAGGACACCATTGTAAGCGTGCATCACAATGATGACTCTGAATATGACCATGTGAGGTGTCTAAGATCATGGAATTGAGTCCCCAATCCAAATCTGGTATTGGGAGGCCAATTCCATGCACCCTGGGAGCTCCACCATGGACCCCCAACACTGCCAAACCAGCTCTATCAATCAATCAATCAATCATAGTATTTATAAAGCGCGCTATGTACCCGTCAGGGTTTCGAGGCGCTGAGAGGGGGGGGGGAGCGCTGATGATTTAGCGGTCGAAGAGCCAGGTCTTGAGGAGCCTTCTGAATGTCGAGGAGGTCCTGGGTCTGGCGAAGAGATGTGGGAGAGAGTTCCAGGTCTTGGCGGCGAGGAAGGAGAAGGATCTGCCGCCGGATGTCTTGCGCTGGATTCGGGGTACGATGGCGAGGGCGAGGTTGGCGGATCGGAGTTGACGTGTTGGAGTGTAGAAGTTAAGTCTGGTGTTGAGGTAGGAGGGTCCGGTGTTGTGAAGTGCCTTGTGAGCGTGGGTCAGGAGTTTAAAGGTGATCCTCTTGTCTACCGGGAGCCAGTGGAGTTCCTTTAGGTGAGGGGAGATGTGACTTCGGCGGGGTATGTCGAGGATCAGTCGGGCGGAGGCATTTTGGATGCGTTGGAGTCATTTGATGTCTTTGGTTGGGATGCCTGTGTAGAGTGCGTTGCCGTAGTCAAGTCTGCTGCTGACGAGGGCCTGGGTCACCGTCTTTCTGGTTTCTGTTGGAATCCACTTGAAGATTCTGCGGAGCATTCGAAGGGTGTTGAAACAGGAGGAGGAGACGGCGCTGACCTGTTTGGACATGGTGAGGGCGGAGTCCAGGATGAAGCCGAGGTTTCTTGCGTGGCTGGCAGGGGTGGGCGGGGGTCCGAGGACGGAGGGCCACCATGAGTCGTTCCAGGCCGAGGGAGTGCGCCCGAGGATGAGGACTTCCGTCTTGTCGGAGTTGAGTTTCAGGCGACTGTTGTTCATCCAATCGGCGATGGATTTTAGTCCCTCGTGGAGGTTTGTTTTGGCGGTGAGCGGGTCTTTGGTCAGGGAGAGGACGAGCTGGGTGTCGTCGGCGTAGGAGATGATGCTGAGATGATGTTGGCGGGCCAGTTGAGCGAGGGGGGCCATGTAGACGTTGAACAGCGTAGGGCTGAGGGAGGATCCTTGGGGGACGCCGCAGATGAGGTTGGTGGCTTTGGAGCGGAAAGGGGAGAGACGGACTCTCTGCGTTCTGTCGGAGAGGAAGGATGAGATCCAGTGGAGGGCTTTGTCTTGGATGCCGGCTTCCTGGAGGCGGGTCAGTAGGGTGCGGTGGCAGACGGTGTCAAAGGCGGCTGATAGGTCGAGGAGGATGAGGGCTGAGGTTTCGCCGTTGTCCATTTGATGTCTGATGTCATCTGTGGCGGCGAGGAGAGCAGTCTCAGTGCTGTGGTTTCGTCTGAATCCGGATTGTGAGGGGTCCAGGATGGAATTGTCTTCGAGGAAGTGGGTGAGCTGAGTGTTGACGATCTTCTCGATGACTTTCGCTGGAAAAGGGAGGAGAGAGATCGGACGGAAGTTTTTGAGATCGTTGGGGTTGGCCTTGGGTTTTTTGAGGAGGGGTTGGATTTCTGCGTGTTTCCAGCTGTCCGGGAAGGTGGCAGAAGTGAAGGAGAGGTTGATGATCTTGCGGAGTTCGGGGGCGATGGTGGCGTTGGCTGAGTTGAAAACATGATGGGGGCAGGGGTCCGTGGGGGAGCCTGAGTGGATGGTGTTCATGGTTGTTATGGTTTCTGCCTCGTCCACGTGGGTCCAGGCGGTGAGGCGGCAGTCGCGGGAGGAGACGTCGGGGGTGGGGTCTGGCGGTGGACCGGTGTTGAAGCTGTCGTGGATGGTAGCGATTTTCTGGTGGAAGAAGGTGGAGAGGTCGTCGCAGAGTTTCTGGGAGGGCGGGATGTCGTTGGAGTTGGCTTTTGGATTGGAGAGTTCCTTCACGATGCCGAAGAGTTCTTTGCAGTCGTGGGCGTTGTTGTTGATGCGTTCGGTGAAGTGGGCGCGCTTGGCGATGCGGATCCGTTGGTGGTGTTCGCGGTTGGCGTTTTTGAGGGCGACGAGGTTGTCGGGTGTGCGTTCTTGGATCCATTTCTATTTGAGCTTCTGGCAGATGCTTTTGGAGGTGGTTAGATCGTCTGTGAACCAGGCTGTTTTTTTCTTTCCTTGGATGGCGGTGGGTTTCTTGAGAGGGGCAAGGGTGTTGGCGCAGTCGAGGATCCATTGATGGAGGTTGATGGCGGCTGTGCTCGGGTCGGTTGCGTCGGGTGGAAGGTTGTTGATGAGGGTGCTGGTCAGTTGGTCTTGGGTGACTTTGCCCCAGCGGCGGTGGGGAGGTAGCTGGATGCGGTGTTGCTCTGTGGTTTTCTTATAGGTGAAATGGACGCAGTGATGGTCGGTCCAGTGGAGTTCGGAGGTGTGGCTGAAGGAAACGTGGTTGCTTGAGGTGAAGAGGGGGTCAAGGGTGTGTCCGGCGATGTGGGTGGGCGTGTTGACTAGCTGGCGGAGTCCGAGGTTGAGGAGGTTGGAGGTCAGTGATGCGGTGTTGACGTCGTTGGCATTTTCCAGATGGTAGTTCAGATCTCCCAGGAGGATGTAATCCGGGGAAGCGAGGGCGTGGGTGCTTGCAAGGTCGGCGATGGTGTCGCTGAAGGGGGCTCTTGGTCCTGGAGGGCGGTATATGAGGGTTCCTCTGAGGGTCGTGTTGGGGTCCGTGTGGATCTGGAAGTGGAGGTGTTCGGCTGTCCTGAGGGTGTCGTCCGAGTGGGTGTGGATTTTGAGGGTAGCTTTGTGAGCGATGGCTATTCCGCCGCCGATTCCGTAGGTTCGATCTCTTCTGGTGATTTTGTAGCCGTCCGGTATGGCGATGGCGATGTCCGGAGACGAGGAGTCGTTCCACCAGGTTTCGGTCAGGAAAGCCACGTCAGGAGCAGTGGTGTCGAGCAAATCCCAGAGCTCAATGGCGTGTTTTTGTGCGGAGCGGGTGTTGATGAGGATGCAGTTCAGGTGGTTGGGGTTGAATGTTTCAGTAGTTGGATTGGTCGTTCTGATGCAGGAGAAGTTGCAGGTACGGCAGGAAAAAGGTCCTTTAGTGTGCTTCGGGGATGCCCGGCAGCATTCAGTGGAGGGGCCGGGGTTGAAGGCGCGGAGTTCGTTGATCGAGTAGCGGATGCGGGGGGCGCGAGGGCCAGGGGGTGTGGCGCTGGGCGCGGTCCAGGCGCAGACGGGCTTGCCTCTGGCGCGCCTCCGGCGCGCCAGCGGCGCGGACGCGCAGCGCCAGCCATTAAGAAGGGAGGGGGGAGGGAGGAGCAGCAGGGAGGCGGGAGGCGGGAGGGAGCGGCAAATGGGGGCGCGAGGGGGGGGGGGGCCGCAGGGAGGCAGCGGCAGGGAACGGGGAGCGCACAAGGGGCAAAAAACACTGAAAACGAGCAAAACTACAAGCAGTTACAATGAGAAAATACAATCAGAAATACAATCAGAAATACAATAATGGCACAATACACGATCGGGGAGACAGCAATCAGGGGGGCACAAAGGGGGCAGAAGCGCCGGCGTCGAGGCGCTGAAAAAACGAAAAAGCCAAAAAACACTTACAGGACGGCGGAAGCGGCACACGGGTCAAGTGAGCCCACTAGCCACCAGGGATGAGGCGCAGGAGGATGCCTGCGGGTGGAGGAGGGCCTCGAACACGCAAACGGCAGCGTGCTCGTGGGACAGAGGCAGAAGGCAGCAGGTTGGTGCTGCGGTCGTGGGGGGCGAGCTCAGGACCTGAAACAGGTCAGAGTTCGCTCACTCGCGACGCGCAGCGCCAGCCATTAAGAAGGGAGGGGGGAGGGAGGAGCAGCTGGGAGGCGGGAGGCGGGAGGGAGCGGCAAATGGGGGCGCGAGGGGGCGGGGCCGCAGGGAGGCAGCGGCAGGGAACAGGGAGCGCACAAGGGGCAAAAAACACTGAAAACGAGCAAAACTACAAGCAGTTACAATGAGAAAATACAATCAGAAATACAATCAGAAATACAATAATGGCACAATACACGATCGGGGAGACAGCAATCAGGGGGGCACAAAGGGGGCAGAAGCGCTGGCGGCGAGGCGCTGAAAAAACGAAAAAGCCAAAAAACACTTACAGGACGGCGGAAGCGGCACACGGGTCAAGTGAGCCCACTAGCCACCAGGGATGAGGCGCAGGAGGATGCCTGCGGGTGGAGGAGGGCCTCGAACACGCAAACGGCAGCGTGCTCGTGGGACAGAGGCAGAAGGCAGCAGGTTGGTGCTGCGGTCGTGGGGGGCGAGCTCAGGACCTGAAACAGGTCAGAGTTCGCTCACTCGCGACGCGCAGCGCCAGCCATTAAGAAGGGAGGGGGGAGGGAGGAGCAGCTGGGAGGCGGGAGGGAGCGGCAAATGGGGGCGCGAGGGGGGCGGGGCCGCAGGGAGGCAGCGGCAGGGAACGGGGAGTGCACAAGGGGCAAAAAACACTGAAAACGAGCAAAACTACAAGCAGTTACAATGAGAAAATACAATCAGAAATACAATCAGAAATACAATAATGGCACAATACACGATCGGGGAGACAGCAATCAGGGGGGCACAAAGGGGGCAGAAGCGCCGGCGGCGAGGTGCTGAAAAAACGAAAAAGCCAAAAAACACTTACAGGACGGCGGAAGCGGCACACGGGTCAAGTGAGCCCACTAGCCACAAGGGATGAGGCGCAGGAGGATGCCTGCGGGTGGAGGAGGGCCTCGAACACGCAAACGGCAGCGTGCTCGTGGGACAGAGGCAGAAGGCAGCAGGTTGGTGCTGCGGTCGTGGGGGGCGAGCTCAGGACCTGAAACAGGTCAGAGTTCGCTCACTCGCGACGCGCAGCGCCAGCCATTAAGAAGGGAGGGGGGAGGGAGGAGCAGCTGGGAGGCGGGAGGTGGGAGGGAGCGGCAAATGGGGGCGCGAGGGGGGCGGGGCCGCAGGGAGGCAGCGGCAGGGAACGGGGAGCGCACAAGGGGCAAAAAACACTGAAAACGAGCAAAACTACAAGCAGTTACAATGAGAAAATACAATCAGAAATACAATCAGAAATACAATAATGGCACAATACACGATCGGGGAGACAGCAATCAGGGGGGCACAAAGGGGGCAGAAGCGCCGGCGGCAAGGTGCTGAAAAAACGAAAAAGCCAAAAAACACTTACAGGACGGCGGAAGCGGCACACGGGTCAAGTGAGCCCACTAGCCACCAGGGATGAGGCGCAGGAGGATGCCTGCGGGTGGAGGAGGGCCTCGAACACGCAAACGGCAGCGTGCTCGTGGGACAGAGGCAGAAGGCAGCAGGTTGGTGCTGCGGTCGTGGGGGGCGAGCTCAGGACCTGAAACAGGTCAGAGTTCGCTCACTCGCGACGCGCAGCGCCAGCCATTAAGAAGGGAGGGGGGAGGGAGGAGCAGCTGGGAGGCGGGAGGCGGGAGGGAGCGGCAAATGGGGGCGCGAGGGGGGCGGGGCCGCAGGGAGGCAGCGGCAGGGAACGGGGAGCGCACAAGGGGCAAAAAACACTGAAAACGAGCAAAACTACAAGCAGTTACAATGAGAAAATACAATCAGAGATACAATCAGAAATACAATAATGGCACAATACACGATCGGGGAGACAGCAATCAGGGGGGCACAAAGGGGGCAGAAGCGCCGGCGGCGAGGTGCTGAAAAAACGAAAAAGCCAAAAAACACTTACAGGACGGCGGAAGCGGCACACGGGTCAAGTGAGCCCACTAGCCACCAGGGATGGGGCGCAGGAGGATGCCTGCGGGTGGAGGAGGGCCTCGAACACGCAAACGGCAGCGTGCTCGTGGGACAGAGGCAGAAGGCAGCAGGTTGGTGCTGCGGTCGTGGGGGGCGAGCTCAGGACCTGAAACAGGTCAGAGTTCGCTCACTCGCGACGCGCAGCGCCAGCCATTAAGAAGGGAGGGGGGAGGGAGGAGCAGCTGGGAGGCGGGAGGGAGCGGCAAATGGGGGCGTGAGGGGGGCGGGGCCGCAGGGAGGCAGCGGCAGGGAACGGGGAGCGCACAAGGGGCAAAAAACACTGAAAACGAGCAAAACTACAAGCAGTTACAATGAGAAAATACAATCAGAGATACAATCAGAAATACAATAATGGCACAATACACGATCGGGGAGACAGCAATCAGGGGGGCACAAAGGGGGCAGAAGCGCCGGCGGCGAGGTGCTGAAAAAACGAAAAAGCCAAAAAACACTTACAGGACAGCGGAAGCGGCACACGGGTCAAGTGAGCCCACTAGCCACCAGGGATGAGGCGCAGGAGGATGCCTGCGGGTGGAGGAGGGCCTCGAACACGCAAACGGCAGCGTGCTCGTGGGACAGAGGCAGAAGGCAGCAGGTTGGTGCTGCGGTCGTGGGGGGCGAGCTCAGGACCTGAAACAGGTCAGAGTTCTCTGAGGTTTCCACTGCAGTCCCAGCTGCTGCCACCTCACAGACAGGTTTCTGCCCTCCTGGGGATTGAGCAGCTCAATGCCATGAAGGCAGAACAATGCATTTCCTTTAGTAGAGGGGTGTTACACCCTCTCCAATTGGAAACAGGTGTCACAGGCATGGGAGGGGTATCCTCCCAGAGCCTCTGGAAATGCTTTGAAGGGCACCCCCAGTCCCTGCACTGGTGCAAAACTGGACAAAGGAAAGGGGAGTGACCACTCCCCTTTCCATCACCATCCCATGGGTGGTGCCCAGAGCTCCTCCAGAGTGTCCCTGGCATTAAACATCTTGGATTCCAAGGTGTGGGGACCCTCTGGGAGCATCTGAGTGGCCAGTGCCAGCAGGTGACATCAGAGACCCCTCCTGATAGGTGCATACCGGGGTAGGTAGCCAATCCTCCCCTCAGGGCTATTTAGGGTCTCTCCTCTGGGTGTTTCCTCAGATTCGGTTTGCAAGACTTCACTAGGAATCCTCTGCATCCTCTGCTTCAGCTTCTGACCGTGGGATCAGCCGCAGACTGCTCCAGGAATGCTGCAGCTGCAACAAAGTATCCAGGAAGACTCTTCTTGTGACCTTCAACTTCAGCTCCAGCCAGCAACTGCAACAGTTTCCAAGGTGTGCATGCTCTGAGAACTGCCTGTCTTCATCCTGCACCAGAAGAACCAAAGGAATTTCCTGTGGAGTAGCGGAGTCACTTCCTTGCTTCAGCAGGCACCTCTCTGCGATGACAACCTGTACTCTGGGACTTCTCTCCTGTCGACGAGCATGATCCCTGTAACACAGGTGGTGGACCGAAGTGACCCAGCCTGCCCAAAGGTCCAGCTGTACAAAGTTGGTGGAGGTAAAAGCTTGCCTCCCCGTGCAGCAACAGTACCACTTTGCACTGCATCTTCTGCAGCTCCTTGGGCTTCTGTGCACTTCTTTCAAAAGTTCTTCATGCACAGCGTAGCGCAGGTCCCCAGCACTCCATCCTGAGACGCACAGGTCTCTGAGTTGTTCTCCGGCACCGTGGGATCCTTCAGTGTAGTGCTGTGAAAATTGCACTTTGCAACTACTTTGTCCCCGTGTTCTGGGACTCCCGTGGGTGATGCCTGGTCTTTTGAGGGCTCTCTGAAGTGCTGAGAGCCCCCTCTGTCTCCTCAGTCTGAGTTGAGACCCCAAGGTCCCTCCTGGGTCCAAGCAGCTACTCTTTGACACAAAACGTGTACTTGCATGAACCAAGGATTGTTGGCGGAATCCAGCGACGCAAACAGCATGCATCCAACAACTCGACATGGACATCTCTTGCACCAAGCAGGAACCCGCAGCTATCTTGTTTAGTGCATTTCAGTATTTTTCTTCCATCCAGAGAATCCACTTTTGCACCTTCTTGAAGGTGGGCAGGGGCTTCGTTTCTTCCTGTACGCTTCATTGACTTCTGGATTTGGTCTCCTCTCTCCACAGGTCTTCAGGTCCAGGAATCCATCATTGGTTGCTTGCAGTCTTACTTGGTTCTTGCATAATTCTTCATCACGACTTGTAGTGTGTTCTGAGGAAACTTGCTGTACTTTACTTCTGCTTTCCTAGGCTCTGGGGTGGGATACTTTACTTATCTTTGGTGTTTTCCAACACTAGCAGCGCCCCACTACACACTACACTTGCCTAGGGGGGAATTCAACATTCGCATTCCACTGTTTTAGTATATGGTTTGTGTTGCCGCTAGGCCCATTGCAACCTATTGTACTTTTCACTGTTTACTTACATGATTTTGGTTACTAGTGTATGTATTGTGTATAATACTTACTTCCAGAAGGAGTATCACCTCTAAGATATTTTTGGCCTTGTGTCACTAAAATAAAGTACCTTTATTTGTGGTAACACTGAGTATTGTCATTTATTGTGTAGAAGTACTGTGTGACTATAGTGGTATTGCAAGAGCTTGCATGTCTCCTAGTTCAGTCTTGGCTGCTCTGCTACAGCTACCCCTAGACAGCCTAAGCTGCTAGACACTGCCTACATTTCACTAATAAGGGATAACTGGACCTGGCATAAGGTGTAGGTACCCACTACGAACCAGGCCAGCCTCCAACAACCCCCTGATCTAGAGGCCCCTACAAAGACCATGGACACCCCTCCTCAGTGCATAGCTGCCATTTTCAATAGTCCATCGTTAATACATTTTCTGGAATTTTGGGGTCTTTCTTCACTCTCCACTCCTCAACATGCAAATAGTAATATGCATGTACGTCCTGGCATCATGAGTGTAACTCACTGCTCACTACACAACTGCTTATGCTGATGTGTTTATAACATCCTGTTTCGCCTGCACAAACCTAACGTCCCCTCTTCATACCACCCGTGCCTTCCCCTAACTTTATTTTCACATAGTTTTTGCGGGTCTTGCATCTAACCATCACCTGAATGTAGAAGAATGTAGAAGATTTTACTAACTGTATGCCATGTCCATTATTGTATCTAGCTGCTTTCAAAAACAATAACCCCAAGATTTTAAAAAACCTTATGACCAGAGTCTCTATTTGTCCCTGTCTCCATGCAGCTTACTCCAGTATCCCAGCATGTCTGTGTTCCTCTTGTGTCTAGTTCCCTTGGCCTTGGGTTAGTGAGTTATTTTAGTGTCCGAAAATGTGTGTACTTTGGACAGGATCCATTTTCAAATATTAGTACCCTCATGAACTAATTAGTGCCCTCATGTTCTTGTCATCAGATGTCTCATTGCCAGTTTTTTCCTAGCATTAGTCTCCCAAATGTATTTCCTGTGTCAGTGTCTTTCTGTCAGTATCCTCTGTGGCAGTGCCCCTGTGCTGATGTTGCCGTGTGTATCAGTGCCCCTACATTGGTCTCTGCACCCTAGTGCCCCAGTGACAATGTCAGTGTCTTTGCATCAGTCTTTGTACATACAGCAGTGTCACAATCAATGTACTCCATGCTTGTGTCCTGGTATCAGTGTTCTCATGGAGGTGGCAGAACCCCAGTCTCCATCTCAGTACCACAGTGTGAGTGCCCCTGTACCAGTGCATCAGTGTTCTCCTGTCTCCACGTCAGTAACAGTGCTTCTGTGCCAGTGTCTCAGTGGGTGTCAGTGTCCACTACTCAGTGCCAATGTCTTCGTCCTGTGTCCTGATGTGACTGCCCACATGAAGCGCCCCTGCCTTCATTTCAGTGTCCCCACCCAAGCACCAACATCCCATATTCAGTGTGCCAAGGCAGCAGTGATCTTCTGTCCCCATGTCAGTGACAGTGCCTCTGAGTCAGTGTCTCAGTGAGTGTCGGTGTCCATGTCCCAGTGTCCTGATTTCACTGTCCAAGGGTCTCTGTCTCCATCTCACTGCCCCTACCTCAGTGCTACGTCTAACATCCCAGATTCAGTGTGCCAGTGCTGTCAGTCAAGGCTGGATTAACCATTCACCAAAATCATCATATGCTTGGTGCATCAACAGAAGAGGGCACCACAGAAATTTCTATTGCCAGATTTCCCATGGACCATATGGTGCAAAACTGCAAATGGTGCAGCTGAACCAGTTACACAAGAAGGGGCTCCCACAATAAATGAAAAGAATCCATACATGCATATACAACATTAAAAATAATAATAAAATAGTAATAATAGAGGTTAACGATATACATTAATCTTGGGAATACAACAAAATTAGACACTGGTTACTCACACACGGTCCACCAAGGCTCACATTATCGTTCCTGTCTTGGTCACGTCAGCTGTCCCATTCAGTCATCCACTGAGAGTGAGTGCAGCAGCGGCGTCAGTAGCTCACTCAGCGTCCGGGCTGCCACCAACACACTGCTAACATTACAACTTTGTAAGTAAGCTGATTCCTGGCTTTTTCATTTTTTTACCTTCCAATGTTGACAGTGTGAATGTTATTTTTCTCACGTTGTGGTGGTAGTGACTAAGTTTATTTAATCACGTGATGTGACACAAAGTGGCCTGCATTCGCGGTGATGGTGTGGACGCGCTACTACATGGGTTTGAGTCCCGCTGACACTACTAATTTATACCATGCTCCCAGAAGCAACTCCACGTTTCAGTCTACAGATTCTGAGACAAAATCTGTCTGTATTAATTAAAGTACAAAAGCACAAGATTCAGCTGTAAGCTAGTAATTACATTGTTTGTATGTTCTCCCTGTGATATGTGTAATTGTGTTGCCATACAATATAGAAACAAAATATTATTTTTATTTTTGTATTTACAGACCCCAAGAACCAAGATGAAACGTTTTCAGTTAAGTGGTGCCCAAAAGCAAAAACTATCCAAAAGGAAATAAGAGAAGACTTGGGATTTAGTGTCCAAGACCACACAGCTGAATGATTTTATTCACAACTTGACATAAAGATTCCAGATCAAAATCAATCTCCGTCATCAGAAGTGGACAAAAATACAACTTTGATCGCTTCAAAATCAAAATATTATGATGTTGGAATCACCGAGGAGTCACGAGCAGGTTCATCTAGTACATGTCTCACTGCTGATCTCACTCTGCTGTACATTCTCTTGATACCTCTACTGCAAATGTTGATTCAAGTTGCTTTATAAGACATTCTGGGGTTGAAATTATTACGGAAAATGAAGGTTTAGTGGACCATGGTGATGGTGGTGCATTCAGTCTGCAAAAGGTCCAGGGCTGTGTCTTGACTTCTCTGCTGATGATCTGGCTCATTGGATTGCTTGTCGACCCAGCGACTGTCAGCACCACAAAGGGCCATTTGACAAGTCTTACTGGAATTTCAGTAGTAGAAAACCTGCAAGATACTGTTCACAAAAACATTTTGCTGGGACAAAAGTCAATAAAGTGAAATACAAGAGAGAGTGGTTATGGTATTCACCATCAACAGGATCAGTTTACTGTTTTCTTTGTGAACTGTTTGCTCCTAGACATTTCTCACATTTTGTTATAAGAGAAGCTTCAGTGACTGTCGGAATACTATTGCAATTGATCATCAAGAAAAAAGCACTACTCACGGTGACTCTATGCTAACATACTTAGGGGTATATTTATACTCTGCTTGCGCCATTTTAGAATCAATAATTTGGACATTAAAACGGCAATGAGCTAATTCCATATTTATATTTTGACGCTAGACCTGTGTAGCGTCAAAATATTGGAATTAGTGACATGTTGTGGATGCAGCAAACTATCTTGCGCTAATTAGATGCAAGGTATGTGTTCTATCCACAATATGACGCTAAC
Source organism: Pleurodeles waltl (assembly GCF_031143425.1). Lineage (NCBI taxonomy): Eukaryota > Metazoa > Chordata > Amphibia > Caudata > Salamandridae > Pleurodeles > Pleurodeles waltl. The sequence goes on along the minus strand of NC_090444.1, from coordinate 1,810,170,098 downwards.
CCCCTACCGCCTTATTTATACTCCAGTGCAGAAACGACGTGCATGGAATAAGCAGACCCAAATAATGGCACTAAGCCTGCTTAGGGCCGTTATTTCATGCCTGGGCAGACCAGGAGCTAGGGTACCCCTACCCATTTCCATGGCCAAACACCATGGAATGGGCCCACAGATGCCCACCCCAAGACTCAGCAATACCCCCACCCACTCCAGAGGGACACCATAGGATGGGGGACCCCATACTAGGTAAGTATGGGTAAGCATTTTATTTTTTGTTAATGTATTTTTTATTTTATTTTTTATGTGCGATTGGGGGCCCCTTTCATGGGGCTCCCTGCCTGGCACTGGGTCTTATGGTCTTGCCCAGGGGACACTGGGCTGGTGGGCATGACTCCTGTCTTTACTAGAAAGGAGTCATTTTTGGGTGCTATTGGGTCAGAAATGACGCTAGGCTGGTTAGCAGCATATTTATTGCGGCTAACCAGCCTAGCATCATTCCTGACCCACTAGCCTCTTTTACCTTACCGCCACCCTCCCCCCAGCTAGTGTCTTTGCTTTAGACCCTAGCCTATCTTGAGCGCTGGTGTGCGACATTCCACAGATATGGATCACGGTTGCCGCTATGGAATGGCGCTAGTCGGCGCTAAGTATTTTGTTGCAAAACTGTGTTAGTACAGTTTTGCGGCAAAAAACATAAATATGCCCCTTAACTCGCAGACAAGGTGCAGGTTTGAGACAACAGTTAGAAAAACAAGGACAAGTGTGATTACTGGGAACACGTCTTGAGGCGTGCATTAGTTGTTATTCGTATGTAAGCTGAAAGTGGCTTGGCTTTATGAGGAACAGAAGAAAGATTTTGATTGTTGCAGAATGGGACTTTTTAGGGTTGGTTGAGCTCATTAGCTAGTTTGGTCCATTTTTAGCAGGTCACATTTCAAAATATGGAAATCCTGGCCAAAACCACCTGTGAGGAACTCATTTAATTAAACTGCTCAAAAGGTCCACTCGCTCATTGTTGACAAAGTAAAATATTCTGGGTATTTTAGTTAGTCAGTTGATTCAACACCAGATCTATCACACATCTATCAGTTAAGTGTTGTACTTAGGTACTTAAAAGATTGACAGCCTATTGAACGCTTTTGAACCTGGAAATTAAAAGCCATACCAATGAGGAAATGGCAAATCGGGTTTTACAGTATTTACATGAAGTTTATAAGCTAAACTTTTCAAAATGTCGGGGTCAATCTTACGACAATGCTGTTAACATCTGTGGGTGTTATAAGGGGATACAGCAACATTTTTTAGGAACAAACAAGTTCGCTATGTATGTGCCCTGTGTAGTCCATTCACTAAATCTGGTAGGTCAAAGTGCTGTTGACTGCTGTGTTCTGCTTTCCTGCTCTTGTCTCATAACCAAGCTTACAGAACCTCTCTGGAATGCACTTCTGAGTTTAAAGAAGACATTTATTGTTATTATTTCTTCACCACAAGGTTCTTGAGAGACAAAATTAGTAGATTGGAAGCACACGTTCAAAAGTAGGCGCAGCAATGAAAGCAAAATATATCAAAGTACTTCTCAGTTGCAATGTACACAACAAATACATGTGATCATATTATAGCATAACTTCAAAGCAAAGCATAAAAGTCCAAATTCATCACCGTAGGGCAAGGCTGTCAAAGTAGGGCCTATATTCAGCTTTATCTTTCTGGGGCTTCAAGTTGATGACTCCGTTCAACTGCAAGAAAGAGATTTTCTACCCAAACGGGAGACAGGCAACTGACGTCTCCGTTCCTGTCTGAAGTCAAGCAGATTCAATCTACCCCTGCTGTAGCCCAGAGTCATCCTTAAAGCAAACTCAGTGTGAGAACCGAAGAAACTTGGAGAGTGGCCAATTCTCCCGAGCTCACTCGTTCTCAGACTGGATTGCGAGGTAAACACAAAATCTACGTGCTCTTATCAGCTAAGGTCTGGTGTGAAGAAAACAGCTTGGTCCATCTTGTGGAAAAACACAGCTTGGAAAAAACACAGCTCATCTACAATGTCTCAACTGCAATGTCTAACCCCACGTTAAAGCCAATAGGCAGCTAACCTAAATATCAAATGTAATGTCTAATGTCATGTCAAAGCCAATAGGCAACTAAACTGAATACAGAATGTAATGGCTAATGCCATGTCAAAGCCAATAGGCAGCTAAACTGAATACAGAATGTAATGTCTAATGCCATGTCAAAACCAATAGGCAGCTAAACTGTACAAAACATATGATGTGCTACTGGTGAACATTGAGCAACTAATATGCGCAGTGGTAAAACACAAAGTCATTGGTCAAACACAATTAATAGCATCACACTGCTGTCAAGAGGCGGGTAACTTCATCTCTACAGTACAGGTGCTTTATACGTTTTTTTAGCCTCAACCAGCCAGTGGAAAATTCTTAAAGGTTATTTTGGAAATGAAAGTGCCTTAAAGTCCCTCTTTGATATCAGATGGGTGGAAAATGCTATGGCAACAGCAGCAATTTTGAAATCTTTCCTTAAAATGTTAAAGGCATTGGAAGATATAGCCGAAGACCTGTCACACAAGGGAAACACTAGAAGAGAAGCAAATCATAATGCAAATAAGATGCAAGAGATAAAATTCGTTTTTATGTTGAATTTATGGGATGAGATTTTGCAAAATTTTCATAGAGTAAGTCAAGTTTTACAGAACGAGGATGTGAACTTAAAAGCATGTGCAGGTCTGAATTGACCAACTGTGCACTTTAGGAGATGAATTTGAAAGATCTGAAGGAAGCAGCTACAAAGGAAACGCTACCAGATGCTGATTACAAGGCAGCTCAAACATGGAAGTGTATCAGAAAGAAGCCACTCAATGACGGAGATGCTGCACCATAAGCACATCTGAAGTCCAGAGATAAATTTCATATCACTACCGTTTACACAATTGTTGACAAACGTGAAAATGAGATGAGAAGAAGAGGAGAGAAATAGCAGAGAGATTTTCTTTTCTAAGCGACGTGCCACATGATGTCACTGCATCATCTATTGAAACGTATTCTGTGTTGTCAAAAGCTGATTGGTGCTTACCCAGAGAACTCAAGCACTGATTTCTCATCTGAGCTTCAGCAGTTTCACTCATATGTGCATCATAAGATCAGTGCAAGAAAAAATTTACAATCTAGATTCAGTCATGCTGAACTTTATAAAATAATTGTACAGGATAATATTGAGTGTGCCTTTCCAAATGTAGACATTTTCTTTTGTATATTTTTAACATTAATGGTCACATATTGCTCAGCTGAGCGTTCACTTGCCGAGTTGAAGTATATTAAAAATCCCAATTGAACACCTGTGCAACAAGGCAGGCTGGATGCCTTATCTCTACTAAGTATAGAAGCAGATGTGTTTCGTAAGATTATTTTTGAGGATCTGATCAAAGACTTTGCAATTTGAAAAAGTAAGAGAAAACGTTTCAAATATAAATTAAGTGGAAGTATACAAAGATAAACATAAGTTTCCATCTTACTGTAAGTTTTGTTTCATTTCCAAAAATAAAAAGTTATTTTATGGTTTATTATTGTTATATTTTAAATTAAATATGTATAGGGGTACAAAAATCTTTTAAGCGCTTAGGGCCTCTAAAGGTCTTAATCCAGCCCTGGCTGTCATGATGTTTGCAAGCATCAAACTCACCCTACCGCGCAGACCTTTGAGAGGGATGGAGGGGATCCAGAGGGCTGGTGAGGATGTATCAGCGACCTGGAAGTGGCAGCAAAATATATACCAGGAAGTATAAACAAGGATACGACGTTGTTGTGTAACATTCTCATTTGAGCCTTGCTAAAAGAAGGTAGAACCAGCATGTCACGTATAGAAGACTGAGGCACACAGGTAACGTCTGCGCCATTATTGTTGTCATAATGTGCAGATTCATGTCTCTGAGTTTGGTAGATAAAGGAGGAGACATTTTGAAGGTCCTATCATGTTAGGCAGGGCACCGCCCCAGATCTGAGCATCGGAAATGACTGCCGAAGACCTGCAGGTCAGTGGATAACGAAACAACTGTTGGTGAAAGAGGCTGCAATATAGCAGAAGTTTGGTACCCCAGGGTCTGGGAGAACTCATACAAACAGATGAAAGGCTTTGGGTTAATGAAGTCTTGAGAGTTGGAAAGGAATAGTCAAGAAGCAGTGTGAGAACTGGAGAGGACAGGAGTCAGGGGGTTCGCAGGGTGAAGCATGAGGGACGTACCAGGCTGGGGAGAAGAAGAAAGAGTAGATGTAGCAGGCTGGCCTGGCTTATAGTGAGTACCAGATGGTACTTACACCTTGTGCCAGGTCCAGTTATCCCTTATTAGTAGATTAGTAGTGTTATAGCAGCTTAGGCTGATAGAGGTAGCTATAGCAGAGCAGCTTAGGCTGAACTGGGAGACATGCAAAGCTCCTACTATACCACTTAAATCATATAGCACTATATCATAAGAATCACAACACAGTTATTACAAATAAAGGTACTTTATTTTAGTGACAATGTGCCAAAATATCTCAGAGGATATACTCCCTTAGGAGGTAAGTCAAATACACAAAATATACACACAAATCAAATTCAGGTAAATAAACATTTAGAAAAGTAGTGCAAACACTGTAGAATACAATAGGATGCAATAGGCCTAGGGGCAACACAAACCATATACTAAGAAAGTGGAATGTGAACCACTTAGGGACCCCAGGCCTAGTGTAGTGTGTAGAGGGTCGCTGGAAGTGTGAGAAAACACTAAGGGCGTCCAAGATACCCCACTCCAAGATCCTGAAAAGTAGGAGTAAAGTCACCCTACTTCCCCAGAAACACAATAAAGTTGTGATAGAAGATTCTGCAAAGACCACAACTGACTGCAAAGCACTGAAGACAGATTCCTGGACCTGAGGACCTGCAAAGGAAGGGGACCAAGTCCAAGAGTCACGATAGTGTCCAGGGGGTCAGGAGCCCACTAAACCCCGGATGAAGGTGCAAAAATGGCTGCCTCCAGGCGGAAGAAGCTGAAGATTCTGCAACAACGGAAGATGCCAGGAACTTCTCCTTTGGAAAGAAGATGTCCCACGGCGTGCTGGAGGATGCAGGGTTGTTTCCACGCAGAAAGACTGCAAACAAGCCTTGCTAGCTGCAAAGGTCGCAGTTGAAGAAAATGGGTGCTGCCCAGGCCAAGGGAGGACCAGAAGGTCGCCCCTTGGAGGAGGACATAGAGGGGGCGCTCAGCAAGTCAGGGAGCCCTCACAGAAGCAGGCAGCACCCGCAGAAACACTTGAACATGGGCTCAAGAAAACTGAGCACAGCGGTCGTCTCAACATTACAAAGGAGGGTCCCATGAAGCGGGTGGTCAACTCAGTGAGTTGAGAAATACAGGACGCAGTGCTGGGTGCCTGGGCTGTGCTGTGCATGAAGGATTTCTTGTAAAAGTGACCAGAAGCCCTAGCAGCTGCAGTTCATGCAGTACACAGGATTACTGTCTGGCATGGGGAGGCAAGGACTTACCTCCAACAAATATGGACAGATGGACCACTGGACTGTCGGGTTCACTTGGATCCAGCTCCTGTGTTCCAGGGACCACGCTCGTCACGATGAGAGGGGACCCAGAGGACCGGTGAAGCAGAAGTTTGGTGCCTGCGTTAGCAGGGGGAAGATTCTGTCGACCCACAGATTTCTTCTTGGCTTCCAGTGCAGGGTGAAGGCAGACAGCCCCCAGAGCATGCACCACCAGGAAGCAGTCGAGAAAGCCGGCAGGATTAGGCGCTACAATGTCGCTGGTGGTCTTCTTGCTACTTTGTTGCAGTTTTGCAGGCGTCCTGGAGCAGTCAGCGGTCAATCCTTGGCAGAAGTCGAAGAGGGAGATGCAGAGGAACTCTGGTGAGCTCTTGCATTCATTATCTGAAGAGAAGCCCACAGGAGAGGCCCTCAATGGCCCTCAGAGGAGGATTGGCCACCTAGTCAGGTAAGCACCTATCAGGAGGGGGCTCTGACGTCACCTGCTGGCACTGACCACTCAGAGACCTCCATTGTGCCCCCACACCTCTGCATTCAAGATGGCAGAGGTCTGGGACACACTGTAGAAGCTCTGGGCACCACCCCTGGGGTGGTGATGGACAGGGGAGTGGTCACTCCCCTTTCCTTTGTCCAGTTTCACGCCAGAGCAGGGTCTGGGGGATCCTTAAACCGGTGTACACTGGCTTATGCAAGGAGGGCACCATCTGTGACCTTCAAAGCATTTCCAGAGGGTGGGGGAGGCTACTCCTCCCCAGCCCTTAACACCTATTTCCAAAGGAAGAGGGTGTAATACCCTCTCTCAGAGGAAATTCTTTGTCTGCCTTCCTGGGACTGGACTGCCCAGACCCCAGGAGGGCAGAAGCCTGTCTGTGGGTAGACGCTGTTAGGCACCACACAGGGAACACATACAGGGCACAAACTATAAGCACTGGGGTCCTGGCTAGCAAGATCCCAGTGAGACAGGCAAAAACAAACTGACACATAAGTAAAAATGGGGGTGTGATCGGGCGAACCCGATCACGGTAACAGCCACTACAGGAACTGACGTATCGGGCGAACCCGATACGTCATTTCGGCGTCCCCATGTTGCCATGGGGACGCGCAACCCGCCGCAGCTGCGTTTCCCCGTTCCCGGGGAAACGCTCGGATTAAAAGAAGCCGCGGAGCGGCAGAGAGAGGAGAACCACGGCGGAGAGAGGAACGTCGAGAGCACGGAGAGGACGGACTTTGGTGATCCCACGACGGAGCAGGCCACCAGAAGCCAGGAGCAGAACAGTACCAGAGAACAGGAGAGACAGACGAAGGAGCCTAGCCACGACCCTGGAGGGTCGTGGCTTACAAAGGTACGGTCCCTCTTAGGGACAAGGGGCGGGAACCCTAAATCTACGCTGGGAAAGGGAACTGGGGAGGGGTGAGAGGGGAGAGGGATAAAAAAAGGACATAGAGTGAATGAGAAAACCTAACCTCTCGGGCGCACCGTAAAACTTACCTGAAGCACAGATATTATTAGGCTTTGTCACAGTTCACGGGTGGACGCACCTTTCTCCTCTTCCCCTACTTACCCATTCCCTATTCTTTCGTCACTCTAGAGAGTCCCAATAAATACCTATATACTTACCCAAGCCTTCTTCTGTTTTCTTGTCGGTACCTCCCTGGAGCCTTGCCACGTTATCTGAGAAACCTGACCAAGAAAGAAAAGAGAAGGAAGGAAGACCAAGTTAAAGAAGAGACGTTTAACGGGGCCACGCCGTATTTCACAATATAAACTTGAATGAACAAAGATAACACCTAAAAAATAAACCATTACTTACCATACTATCGGATCCCTGTCTGGTGTATACTGTTCAGCCTGCCACAGTGGTGTCAGAAGTGGGATCTGTGAGTCCCGGCGGCTGAGGAACAGTATAACCATGAGTGAACATCCGAGCCTAGAGGACATGATTAAACAACTGGCAGAAGGCCAGCTACATTTACAGCTGGTTTGGGAAGCTCACCAGCGCGAGGCCAAAGAAGATAGGGAAGCCTTGCAGTCCGCTCTAAAGAGCCAAGCCACTATATTGGCAAACAATCAGCTGGTCCACGAGACGGCCATGAAAAAGTTGACTGAGATCATAGCTGCTAGTAAAGTGGACCCTAATGTCCCCAGTTCGGTTCTTCAACGGTATCAGGAAGGGGAAGATCCTGATTCGTTCTTTACTAACTTTGAGCGGGTCGCCTCTTCGGCTCAGTGGCCCGAAGACCGATGGGGACAATACATCGCACCCTTACTCACCGGTCTTATACAGGCAGCCTATCAGGCGGCCAACCCTGATGGAACTACACCTGATAAAGACATTAAAAAGAGCATTTTAGAACGGATTGGTCACGACACTGAGTATTACCGAGTGAGGTTCCGTAAGGTTAGATGGGGTCAAAATGAGGACCTCCGAACCTTTTACTTTAGGGTTAAGGATTTGGCGCTCAAATGGCTAGGGCCTATAGGCACGAGTCGAGAGGATGTTATTAAAACAATTATCCTCGAGCAATATTTGGACTCATTACCCACAGGTACAAAAAGCTGGATAAGACAACATCCTAATGTGGATACGGACATGGCTATAGATCTGGCTTGTGCGTATCACCGATCCACGGACGTAAGAGCAACATCATCTCGGCCCAATCCCAAAACCATTTCCATTCCAACACGGCCCATACAGAGATATCCTGTATCAGACCCTATTTCACGTAAAACAGGGGAGGCCTATCCAATACCCGGACCCCAATGTTTTAACTGTGGAGAATGGGGACATATTGCCCGCGTGTGTCCCAGGAAAACAGAGGGGACAGAACCTATGGAAATAGGAGTAACCCGACGCAGGGTCTTATGTACAGGAACAGGGGACACCAAATTTAAACAGAAAGTACGAATCAATGGGCAGCTCCTCTCTGCCCTCATAGACTCCGGTTGTACTCAGTCAGTAATCCGACAAGATTTGGTAGAGCCAGTAGATGAAAACACCTGCCAAAGAGTCACTATTTGCTGTATACACGGCGATAAGGCACAATATCCTCTCTCCACAGTAGAACTAGAGTGGGGAGATTACAGAGACTTTCTTCCAATGGGGGTTATGGAACAACTGATAGAGGACTGTATCGTGGGAACAGACTACGTACACTTTCAGCAATTATTAAATAGTACCCACAAGGAGAACTTCGAATGGTGGGCAGAGGCTCCTTTCCCTCATAGCGACATTGACTGTCCCCCATATCGTAGAAAACTTTCTCGCCGGGAAAAGAGAGAAAGCAAGGCCCAGTTTCGAGCAAATAATAACCAATTTCAACCCATAAGAATTATAGCGGAGAATCACAGGGACCCCATCAGTTTCCGACAGCATCAGAGGGAGGACCCGACTCTCACTCATGCTTGGGGAACAGCCAAAACGGAAGAAACTGGCGAGGTGGGTCCCTATTTTTTTGTACAACGCAATCTTTTGTATAGGGTGACCACCACCAGGGCAGGGGAACGCAAATTCCCATTAGTAGTCCCCGAGACATATAGAGATCAAGTACTCTTCCTAGCCCACAATCAACCAGGTGGGGGCCATTTTGGCAGAGACAAAACCGAAGAATATCTCCTCTGACGATTTTACTGGCCAGGGGTTTTTGCTCATATTCGAAAATATTGCTCGCAATGTCCTAGGTGTCAACTCACCGAACCAGGCCGGCCCCGGAAAGCACCTCTCTTACCTCTTCCCATCATTGATATTCCATTCAGTAGGGTGGGAATGGATTTAATTGGACCCTTGCTTCCCTCAACTAAGGGACATACATATATACTAGTGATGGTAGACTATGCAACCCGGTATCCCGAAGCCATACCTCTTTCCAGTATGACGACTAAAACGGTGGCACAGGCAATGATAACAGTATTCACGCGGACCGTGTTTCCCCGAGAAATCCTTACTGACCAGGGTACACCCTTCATGTCCAACCTTATGAAGCAGATCTGTAAAACACTTGACATTACTCAGATTAAAACTTCAGTTTATCATCCACAGACAGACGGACTGGTGGAACGCTATAACAGGACTATTAAAACTCTCTTAAAGAAAATAGTAGATGAGACCGGGAGAGACTGGGATCAGAAACTACCCTTAGTATTATTTGCCATTCGCACCCACGAACAATCCTCTACAGGGCATAGTCCATTCGAACTGGTCTTCGGGAGGCAACCTCGTTCACTCTTAGATATGGCAGTCGAAACCTGGGAGGAAGAAGAAGAAGAGGAGGGGAGACCAGTGTTAGAATACGTTCAGAAGTTGAAATCACATTTGCAGAATTTATGGGAGAATGTAAGACAACATATGGAAAAGGCCCAAGAGTCACAGAAAAACTATTACGACAAGGGCAGTAAACTCCGTACGTTCCTTCCTAATGACCAGGTGTTGATTATGAGACCCACATCTGATCAAAAGTTGTTAGCTAGATGGCAAGGGCCATATAGGATTGTTCGAGCAATCTCCCCTGTCACCTATCTCATAGAGTTAAGTGTCAACCCCAAAAAAACACAAATTTATCATGTGAATCTTCTCAAGAAATGGGAAGCGGAAACAGAGGTCAGCGAGAGAGTAGCAGCGAATTGTCTCTTATCCCCCGTTAAGGAAGTAGAGATAGAGTTATTTCCCTCGGGGAATCAACAAGAGGTAAACTTACCCATTGTCAACACTTCGTTGACAAAGGCACAGAAGGATCAGTTAGATGCCCTATTAACTCAGCACTCAGGGGTATTTTCGGACACACCAGGCAGAACATCCCTGATCCATCACAGAATAAGAACAACCCCAGGTCAGGTTATTCAATTACGGCCCTATCATATTCCAGAGGCTAGGAAACATATAATAGAAAACGAAATAGAAAAGATGATACACCTAGGAGTTATTGAGCCTTCTGTCAGCCCATGGTGTTCACCCGTAGTTCTGATTCCCAAACCTGACGGAACAGTTCGTTTTTGTATTGACTTCCGCCAACTCAATGCCATCTCTGTATTTGACTCATATCCTATTCCCCGGGTGGATGATGTTCTCGAGAAGCTGGGTACAGCTAAGTATATGTCTACTGTAGACCTCACTAAAGGATACTGGCAGATACCCCTTTTTCCCGAAGATAAAGAAAAAACAGCCTTCTCGACTCAATCTGGTTTATATCAATTCACTGTGTTACCTTTTGGCCTTCATGGGGCGCCGGCAACCTTTCAAAGGTTGATGGATAGATTGTTAAAACCCTTTCATTCATTCTCTGCCGCTTATCTTGATGACGTTGTTATCTTTAGCAATACATGGCTTGACCATCTGAACCATCTACACCAGGTTTTAACTATTCTCACAGACGCCGGGTTGACTGCTAATCCAAAGAAATGTGTCTTGGGGAAGACTGACATATCATATCTCGGCTATAAGATAGGCAGTGGTATGTTAAAACCCCAAATGACTAAAGTAGAAGCAATTCAAAACGCCCCAACCCCGAAGACAAAGAGAGATTTGCGTTCCTTTCTTGGGCTCGTGGGTTACTATCGTAGGTTTATCCCAAGGTATTCCGCTGTGGCGGCACCCCTTACTGACCTATTATCAAAAAACCACCCCAACAAATTGGCTCCTTTTTCGGACAGTCAGAGACGTAGTTTTGACCAGTTAAAATCCTCCCTTACCTCAGAACCGGTTTTGCGATGTCCTGATTTCTCCCAACCTTTTCATGTGTACACTGATGCTTCCAATGTGGGCATTGGGGCAGTGCTCGCTCAACCGGATGCGGGTGGTGGAGATCACCCGATTGTCTTTATTAGCCGGAAACTGTTTCCTCGGGAATGCCATTACCCCACTATTGAGAAGGAGTGTTTGGCCATTAAATGGGCTGTAGAGACTTTACAGTATTATCTTTTGGGTCGACCTTTTGTACTATATACTGATCATGCTCCGCTTACCTGGCTTGCTTCCCATAAGGATTCCAACTCTAGAATTCTCCGATGGTTTCTTGAGCTTCAGCCATTTTCCTTTCAGGTGTGTCATGTTCCTGGAACTCAACAGGGTCCCGCGGATTACCTATCCAGGTTTCCTTGCCCTACTCCGGTCCTCGAACAGGACCGTTCTTGGGAAGGCGTATGTGATTGGGCGAACCCGATCACGGTAACAGCCACTACAGGAACTGACGTATCGGGCGAACCCGATACGTAATTTCCGCGTCCCCATGTTGCCATGGGGACGCGCAACCCGCCGCAGCTGCGTTTCCCCGTTCCCGGGGAAACGCTCGGATTAAAAGAAGCCGCGGAGCGGCAGAGAGAGGAGAACCACGGCGGAGAGAGGAACGTCGAGAGCACGGAGAGGACGGACTTTGGTGATCCCACGACGGAGCAGGCCACCAGAAGCCAGGAGCAGAACAGTACCAGAGAACAGGAGAGACAGACGAAGGAGCCTAGCCACGATCCTGGAGGGTCGTGGCTTACAAAGGTACGGTCCATCTTAGGGACAAGGGGCGGGAACCCTAAATCTACGCTGGGAAAGGGAAATGGGGAGGGGTGAGAGGGGAGAGGGATAAAAAAAGGACATAGAGTGAATGAGAAAACCTAACCTCTCGGGCGCACCGTAAAACTTACCTGAAGCACAGATATTATTAGGCTTTGTCACAGTTCACGGGTGGACGCACCTTTCTCCTCTTCCCCTACTTACCCATTCCCTATTCTTTCGTCACTCTAGAGAGTCCCAGTAAATACCTATATACTTACCCAAGCCTTCTTCTGTTTTCTTGTCGGTACCTCCCTGGAGCCTTGCCACGTTATCCGAGAAACCTGACCAAGAAAGAAAAGAGAAGGAAGGAAGACCAAGTTAAAGAAGAGACATTTAACGGAGCCACGCCATATTTCACGATATAAACTTGAATGAACAAAGATAACACCTAAAAAATAAACCATTACTTACCATACTATCGGATCCCTGTCTGGTGTATACTGTTCAGCCTGCCACAGGGGGTAACATGCCAGGCAAGACGGTACTTTCCTACAGTAGATCCCTTTGATGGTGCAATACACAGGAGGGGGGGCAGACAGAATAAAAGGAAAAGGTGGTGGACACTCAGGCATCAGGCTGTGACATCACAGGGAGGCATATGGGCATCCATCAGGTGATCAAGCAGGAGCCAGTTCTTACCTGTGTGCTGGAGCTGCCTTAATGCTCATGGACAAAAGAGTGAGGTGGTCAAAGAAGACGCCGATGAAAGAAGTCCAAACACAGAGCGAGTACACCATGGTGAGAGCCGAAAGAAGGAAAAAGTCTGGTCAGGGGAGACTGAGAGTCTATGGAACATGGAAATGTATTTCAGATGCACTGAGGGTAGAGGATTTGTCTTTTTTGGGGGGTATGTTTTGTAATGCTTTAGGAGTGCCAGTGTCAGGGTGGGAATGGACAAAACACAGCATTTTTAGAATTATTTTCTTTGATCCAAGACCTGCCATAGAATCAGAGCAACAACAAGAAAAGCCACCCCTAAATGCCACCCATTCCTGACCCCTAAAAACTAATTACCAGCCCTAAACTTCAGCCGTTCTGCATCTAAATTCGAGCCATCTCTGAACCCTTTATCCCCTTATCCTCTACCCTCAATCCATTCCTGAACCCTAAAACTCTTTCTGTCCATAAACTCCACCCCACCCATCCCTGATCCCTAAAGTCCCTCACCAACCCTAAATTCCACCCAATCTTGAACCCTAAAAAATCCTAACTATCCACAAACTCCATCACTGAACCTTAAAAATCCTTGCCAGCACTAAATTCCACCCATATATGAACCCTAATATCACTTTAACGCCCCTACACTCCACCACTCCCTGAACACTAAAAATCCCTCACCACCAATAACCTCCACCCATTCCTAATCCCTGAAGTCACCACCCCTAAACTGTCCCAGAACCCTAAAACCCCTTTATACGCTTCAACTTCTCCCTTCCCTGAATCAAAGGACCCCTTACCACCCCTAACTCCACCAAGATTATTGCCATTTGGGATTTTTCTTTAAATGACATTTCCTTTGAAATGTTTTGTTTAATTTTCTAATAATTGTATTTCCTTAAAAAAATAATTTCCCTAAAATTGTTTTTCCATGATTTGGTTTCCTCTAATGTGTTTTTTCAATTTTGTTTTTCCATTAATTCACTTATACCAGTCTTAAGGACCTGCATTGCTGACGCATTGTCTTGTTTGCATTGGTCGTGGATTGGCACCAGAAGGACACAGGGTTGCGACACCGATGTGTGTCCTTGCATAGGGAGAGTAGGTTACTGAAAAGAACTCCAGCTGACAGAAGTCATTTGCTCCAACAACCATAAAAACAGAAAGGCATAAATAGACCTTCAATAAACAACACTCTCTTCCTGATCTAATACTGTTCAACAGAACTAAGGTGATGCTTTCCTAAAACCATACAAATGTTGACGTGACTACAATACCTTAAAACTGAAGTGCCTCTTCTGCTGCATTCATAATGTTTTAGCCTTGCTAATTTGTTAACTATTGAATAATTATGACTGAAACTGAATAAAATTATATACAATTACAATAATTATTATGCTGATGGATATGTACTAATGGCCAATTCATTTAATAATACATGTTTCCATTTCACAACTGTTTTCGTCACCAGTTATTTGAGCGCCTTGTGGTTGCTGTGCTTCAGAGTCCGCATTACACAAAGCACTAGACCATTTTTTAGATTCAATCCTCACCAATTTTTGCATCCCTGTTTTCTTTCCTAGTGGTAATTTCTGTATCTGAATCACATTTTCAGCCTTGATAAAGTCCTGGGCTCAGTAGCCAATACAGTGGGAAACTTGTTGGCACTGTAAACCTCCAAATAAATGTACAGTTGTATGAAGAAACACCAAATCTGAAACACAAAGAACACAGTACATACTGTATGGTCAATACAGGTTTCATTTTTAAACTCATTTTGATCTAGAATATCTTGTGCTACAGATTTGGTGATTGTCATGATAATTTAAGGCAACCTACACTCAGTTACAGATAAACGTACATATCCATATGGGGTAGTATGACTAGCCCATGCTCTGTACCACCTAATTTGCTTGGTATATTGGCTAATACACTCTGTGGCTTTGGCACCGGATCATCCATTCTGAGTTTGCTATAGCAAGGAAAGAGCCAGTACATTTAAATGCCACCTCCTTGACCCAAATCATTATCACACAGAGCGCGTGGTGCAAGTAAACATGACCCTCCTTACACGAGTTCCATTCACACTTTTATTCTTCTTCCACCCAACCATCCATCGTTTGACCCTTCAATGCACTCATTTCTATTTATTCATCAACCCAACCAATTGTCCATCCTTTCATTTATCCATCCAACCATCCATGCATCCAGCCATGTTTTCTTCCATCCAGCTCGCCATTCTCTTATCCTTCCATGCATACATCCATCCTTTCAACCATCCACCTATGAATATACCCAGGAATCAATCCATCCATCTTTTCACACTTTCCACTATAGATCATTTCACTCTTCATTCTGTTCATTCTTACAGTCTTAACGTTTTCCCTTTTTTCCTGCCTCCCTTCCTTCCTGTTTGTGCTATTTGCTAATTGTATCTCTTCATGTTTTTTCTTTCATCCATTTTTCCCTTCTTACTTGTTTCCTTTACTCCACGTTTACTTTTTCATCATCAATAAGAGACTCCATATATAATTCTAATTTTGCAAAAGTACTGTTTCACATTTTCTCAGAATACCAAAACCAACAGGCTGGTCAAAATGCTTTGCATCCCAAAGGGCAGTTACACAAGGACCTCTCTGTTTTCTTTGAAGACAAGACTTGAAAATTTGCTTTAACCTCATCTCAGAAATTCTGCCCATTCCTGACTTTATCACAATTTTATACAAAAGAAAGTCCTACGAGGTTCTTTAACCATTTGAAGAGATAGCTCTATCAATCAAATGAAATTGGATTTATAAAGTGCTGCTTTTCACCGGTGAGGGTATCCAGGTGCTGGGAGTCAAGCTGCTCTGGTGGAATCAGTTGAACAACCAGGTCTTGAGTCCCTTAAAGATTTCCTGAAGAGAGGGGGAGACCTGGAGGCAGAGGCTGTTCCAGGATGTTGTGGCAAGGTAGGAGTAGGAGCGTCCTCCACTGTTGCTACAGCAGATGCGGGCTGTGAGCGAGGCAGAGGGTGGCACAGCACAGGTGCCCGGAGGGTTTGTTGGAAGCTCAGGTGGTGGTTGATGTACACTGGTCCTTCATTGTGTAGGGCTTTGTAGATGTGGGTCATCATTTTGAAATGACATCTCATGTGGACAGGGAGCAAGTGGAGTTTCCTGAGGTGTGGGGTGATGTTAGTCCATTTCAGGGAGTCAAAGCTGAGTCTGGCCACTGAGTTCTGTATGGTCTACAGTCTGTTCAGGAGGTGTGTAGTGATTCCTACATAGAGTCTGTTGCTGAAGTCCAGGTGGCTTGTGACAAGGGCTTGGGTGATAGTGCAGCTGGTGCTGACTGGGAGCCATTTGAAGATTTTTCAGAGCATGCAAAGAGTGAGGAAGTAGGCAGAGGAGTCTGCACTGATCTGATTTTTCTTGGTGAGCCTGCTTTCCAGGATGATGCTGAGGTTTTGGACGTGGTCTGTAGGGGTAGGTGAGGGTCGTAGTTCAGCAGGCAACCAGGATTTGTTCCATGGGGAGGTGTTATTCCCAAAGATCAGTGCTGCTGTTTTGTCTGTGTTGAGTTTGAAGAAGTGTTTTGCATACAGTCGGAAATGTTGCACAGGCAGAAGTTGGATGGGTCTTTAGATACAGAATGAAGGAGCTGGGTGTCATCTGCGTAGGAGATTATGTTCACTCCATAGATTCTGATGATGTTGGCCAAAGGGGTCATGTGGACATTGAACAAAGTAGGACTGACGGATGGATCTTGAGGGACGCCACAGATGATATTCCTGGGATCAGAGGTGAAAGGTGGCAGGTGGATTCTCTGGGTTCTACCGGTAAGGAAGGATGTGATCCATTTGAGGACATTCTTTTGGATTCCGATCTGATGAAGCCTCTTGATCAGGGTGTGGTCGAACCTGGTGTTGAAGGCTGCTGAGCTGTCGAGGAGGATATGGGAAGCCCTTTCTCCCCAGTTTAGGAGGGTTCAGATGTTTTCAGTGGCTGTGATCACGGCGGTTTAGGTTCTGAGGTTTGTATAGAAACCAGATTGAGATGGATCCAGAAGAACTTTGTTCTCCAGGTATTCTATGAGTTGGAGGTTGATGCCATTTTTGAGGACTTTGGAGGGGAAAAAAGCAAAGAAGTGGGCCGGTAGACCTTGAACTCATTGGGGTCGACGGAAGGTTTCTTGATGAGGGGTTTGACTTCAGCATGTTTCTATTCTTCTGGGAAGGTGGACAAGGTGATGGATGTGTTGAGGGTGGCAGTCTGCTTCTTGTTGATAGCTGAGTCTTGTTTCTGAAGTTAAACGTGGTGGAGACAGGAGTCTGTGGGTGCTCCTGAGTGGACAGAGTGCATGATGGCTGTGGTGTTCTGTGAGATAAGCTGGCGCCAAGCAGTGATCTGCTGTTTAGAGTTTGTGTCTGTGTGATCTAGGAGGTTGAGGATGTCAGAGGCGGCTGGTTGGTGTTCGAAGTGTTTGTACACTTTGGAGATCTTGTCATGGAAAAAGTCTGACAGGGTGTTGCAGAGTTCTTGAGAAGGGTGATGACGTTTTCGATTACTGAGGGAATGGAGAACTCCTTAATGCTAAAGAGTTCTTTGCTGTGGTTGGAGCTGGCTTTGATAAGGTTGGCAGGGGCTTTCCTTTCTGTTTTTTCAGGAGTTGGTGGCAGTGGTTGAGGGGTGTCTTGAAGGTGGTGCTGTCTGTGGGCTCTGTGGTGGAGTGAAATTTCCTTTCTAGTTATTTGCAGATGCGTTTCATAGTTCTCAGTCCCGAGGTGTGTGGCCTGTTTGTGGATCTTTTGAGTTTGGTAGGTTTGATGGGGGCACCTCTGTCAGCACAGTTGGTGATCCAGGTCGTGCATTTCTTGACAGCCTGTTCAAGGTTGGTTGTGGTGTCAGGGTGGTAGGTGTCAGGGCGTCAGTCCATTAGCTTACGGATACTTTCCTCCAGCTGCGGTGAGAGGTGCTGGGAGGGTGGGACCATAGCTTGGGGCTCCAGTGATGGTGAAGTGAACAATGAGCGGTCCGTCCAGGTGAGCTCTGTGACATAACTGTAGTTGACTGTGTTGCTTGCTGTGAAGATAGGGTTGAGCATGTGTTCTGCTTTGTGTGTGGGGTCGGTGACTAGTTGGGTGATGCCGATGTTGTTCATGCTTTCGAGGAGGTTGGTTGTGTTTGTATTGCCAAAGTGAAAATTGACGTCTTAGAGGAAGATGTAGTGTTCGGTGTTGATGGACTGTGAAGCAATGAATTTGGGGGTGGTGTTGCATAAGCTGGGGCATAGTCCTGGAGGTCTGTAGGCAAGGGTGCCTCTCATGGTAGTTTTGCTGTTTGTTTTGAGTTAGAAGTTGATGTGTTTCATGATCGGGGTGGTGCCATTGTTGGTGGTGCAGTTGATGGTTGTTTTGTGGATAATGGTAATTCCCCCTCTGTGTCTGTTGATGCGGTCCTTGTGTGCTATCTTGTAGCCCTTCACCGTGGCCATGGTGATGTTGGGAGCAGATGCATGGTTGAGCCAGGTCTCAGTGAGGAAAATGATATTTGGGGGTGAGGGAGGTGATGGTGTCCCAGATCTCTGTGGCGTGTTTGCAGAGTGAACGTCATTAAATGAAGTTGTCCAGGTGCAGTTGTAGTTGGCTTGGTGGTGGAAGTTGCATATGTAGGTGCTGTGGTGTTTCAGGAGAAAAGGCAATGGTGGCATGTGAAGGGTCCTACTGTTGATTGTGGATAAGTGTTGCGGAATCTGGAGTCCAGGGCTGTGACTCGGTTCTGGTCTAGCTGCGCGTGATAGGAAATCCAGGGTTCCTGCCGCTAGGTGTGGTCCAGGCATGGACGGGTGCAGACTTTACTGAATTGCAACTCATAAGTATCATCGTAAAAAGCCATCCCTCTGCCTTCCTGTGAGAAATTGAGTTGTTGGTTCACTGGGATATGAGCAGTAGTCAAGCAACAGCCAGAATCCCTTGCAGGATGAACCACAAAAAGTCACTTAATTAACCTGTGCTTAACTATAGGTAGCTTGGCACAAGAAGCAGTTAGGCTTAATTTAGAGGCAAAGCTTAAAGATTTTATGCAGTACACAAACAGTAACAAAGTGGAAACACAATGCAATAAAAATCCCAAACTAATATAAAAAATGGAGAACATATTAATAAATGATTTGGCACTAAACCATCACAATCCAATTAGTGAAACTGAAGTTATGATTTTTTAAAGTTTAAGGCTCAAAATAGCACTTAAAAGCAAAAAGCGACAACCATGGACATCTAGTCGTGCTAGACCAGGGCAAAGTCAAAAGATAACGGCGACTACGATGAAGCACGGTTCTAATACACGGAGTGGATTCAACCCGGTCAGTGATTACCTTCAGACAAATTTTTGGAGAAGAAAAGTCTCTGAGAAGATAGAAGTTCAGGGGGTTGAAGCTGCAGGAATGATCAAGCAGGGAGTCTTGTTGTCAAGTTGCAATGGAGCGAAGCCGCAGTGAAGATTTGTACTTTTGGGCTTAGTCGTCGTGATGGAAGTCGAATATCTCCAGTGGAACGAAACTGAAGGAAATAGCTGAATACAGTTCCATGAGGTCAGATACCTCTTCCGTGAAGGGCAGCTGAAATGGATTTGCTGCTGCAGAGAAGAACGTAGCAGGAGAAGTCGGTCAAAATGTGTCTGTCCTCAGTTTTGTAAATTGACCATCTGGACACCTTTAGCACTAAAACCAGGAGTAAATGAAGACCTCTTGGGGGTTCAGAACTCACTCAAGATGGGTCGAGGTGTGGGTTCAAGATGGTATAACCCTGTGGCCTGTATGTGAGTATATGTCAGGGTGTTTTTAATGTCTCACTGGGATCCTGCTAGCCAGGGCCCAGTGCTCATAGTGAAAACCCTATGTTGTCAGTATGTTTGATATGTGTCACTGGGATCCTGCTAGCCAGGACCCCAGTGCTCATAAGATTGTGGCCTAAATGTGTTCTCTGTGTGGTGCCTAACTATATCACCCAGGCTCTGCTAACAGAACCTCAGTGTTTATGCTTCTCTCTGCTTTTAAAATGATCACTGCAGGCTAGTGACTAATTTTACCAATTCTAATTGGCACACTGGAACACCCTTATAATTCCCTAGTATATAGTACCTAGGTACCCAGGGTATTGGGGTTCCAGGAGATCCCTATGGGCTGCAGCATTTATTTTGCCTCCCATAGGGAGGTCAGACAATTCTTACACAGGACTGCCACTGCAGCCTGAGTGAAATAACGTCCACGTTATTTCACAGCCATTTTACACTACACTTAAGTAACTTATAAATCACCTATATGTCTAACCCTCACTTAGTGAAGGTTAGGTGCAAAGTTACTTAGTGTGTGGGCACCCTGGCACTAGCCAAGGTGCCCCCACATTGTTCAGGGCAAATTCCCCGGACTTTGTGAGCGCGGCGAGACCATTACATGCGTGCACTACATATAGGTCAATACCTAATTGTAGCTTCACAATGGTAACTCTGAACATGGCCATGTAACATGTCTAGGATCATGGAATTGTCACCCCAATACCACTTTGGTATTGGGGTGTCAATTCCATGCATCCCCGGGGCTCCAGCATAGAACCCGGGTACTGCCAAACTAACTCTCTGGGGTTTTCTCTGCAGCTACCGCTGCTGCCAACCCTCAGATAGGTTTCTGCCCCCCCGGGCCTGGGCAGCCCAGTCCCAGGAAGGCAGAACAAAGGATTTCCTCTGAGAGAGGGTGTTACACCCTCTCCCTTTGGAAGTAGGTGTGAAGGGCCTGGGAGAAGTAGCCTCTCCTGGCCTCTGGAAATGCTTTGAAGGGTACAGATGGTGCCCTCCTTGCATAAGCCGGTCTACACCGGTTCAGGTATCCCCCCAGCCCTGCTCTGGCGTGAAACTCGACAAAGGAAAGGGGAGTGACCACTCCCCTGACCAGCACCTCCGAGGGGAGGTGCCCAGAGCTCCTCCAGTGTGTCCCAGACCTCTGCCATCTTAGATGCAGAGGTGTGAGGGCACAATGGACAGCTCTGAGTGGCCAGTGCCAGCAGGTGACGTCAGAGACCCCTCCTGATAGGTGCTTACCTTTCTCTGTAGCCAATACTCCCCTGATGGCTTTTTAGGGTCTCTCCTGTGGGCATCTCACCAGATAACGAATGCAAGAGCTCACCAGAGTTCCTCTGCACTTCTCTCTTTGACTTCTGCCAAGGATCGACCGCTGACTGCTCCAGGACGCCTGCAAAACCGCAACAAATTAGCAAGAAGACTACCAGCAACATTGTAGCGCCTCATCCTGCCGGCCTTCTCGACTGTTTCCTGATGGTGCATGCTCTGAGGGCTGTCTGCCTTCACCCTGCACTGGAAGCCAAGAAGAAATCTCCCATGGGTCGACGGAATCTTCCCCCTGCCAACGCAGGTACCAAACTTCTGCATCACCAGTCCTCTGGGTCCCCTCTCATCCTGACGAGCGTGGTCCCTGGAACACAGGAGCTGGGTCCAAGTGTCCCCGACAGTCCAGTGGCCCTTCTATCCAAATTTGGTGGAGGTAAGTCTTTGCCTCCCTACGCCAGACAGTAATCCTGTGTACTGCGTGAACTGCAGCTGCTCGGGCTTCTGTGCACTTTTTCAAGACTTCCTTTGTGTACAGCCTAGCCCAGGTCCCCAGCACTCTGTCCTGCACTGCCCAACTCGCTGAGTTGGACTCCAACTTCGTGGGACCCGCTTTTGTTGTGCTGAGTCGACCATCATGCTCAGATCTTCTGAACACCTGTTTAGGTGCTTCTGTGGGTGCTGCCTGCTTCTGCGTGGGCTCTCTGTATTGCTGAGTGCCCCCTCTGTCTCCTCCTCCAAGGGGTGACGTCCTGGTCCTTCCTGGGCCCTGGCAGCACCCAAAATTTTCAACTGCAACTCTTGCAGCTAGCAAGGCTTGTTTGTGGTCTTTCTGCATGGAAACAACTCTGTATCATCCAGCACGCCGTGGGACATCTTCTGGCCAAAGGAGAAGTTCCTGGCACCTTCCCTTGTTGCAGAATCTTCAGCTTCTTCCATCCGGAGGCAGCCTTTTGCACCTTCATCCGGGGTTTAGTGGGCTCCTGCCCCCCCGGACACTTTTGTGACTCTTGGACTTGGTCCCTTTCCTTTACAGGTCCTCAGGTCCAGGAATCCGTCTTCAGTGCTTTGCAGTCAGTTGTTGTCCTTGCAGAATCCCCTATCTCGACTTTACTGTCTTTCTGGGGAAGTAGGGTAACTTTACTCCTCCTTTTCAGGGTCTTGGGGTGGGGTATCTTGGACCCCTTTAGTGTTTTCTTACACTCCCAGTCACCCTCTATACACTACACTAGGTCTGGGGTCCATTTGTGGTTCGCATTCCACTTTTGGAGTATATGGTTTGTGTTGCCCCTAGGCCTATTTTTCCCTATTGCATTCTATTGTGTTCTACAGTGTTTGCACTACTTTTCTAACTGTTTACTCACCTGATTTTGGTTTGTGTGTGTATATTTTGTGTATATTACTTACCTCCTATGGGAGTATATCCTCTGAGATACTTTTGGCATATTGTCACTAAAATAAAGTACCTTTATTTTTAGTAACCCTGAGTATTGTGTTTTCTTATGATATAGTGCTAAGTGATATAAGTGGTATAGTAGGAGCTTTGCATGTCTCCTAGTTCAGCCTAATCTGCTCTGCTATAGCTACCTTTATCAGCCTAAGCTGCTAGAACACCTCTAACCTACTAATAAGGGATAACTGGATCTGGCACAAGGTGTAAGTACCACAAGGTAAGCCAGGCCA
This sequence comes from Pleurodeles waltl, assembly GCF_031143425.1. Taxonomy (NCBI): domain Eukaryota; kingdom Metazoa; phylum Chordata; class Amphibia; order Caudata; family Salamandridae; genus Pleurodeles; species Pleurodeles waltl. The sequence goes on along the minus strand of NC_090444.1, from coordinate 1,810,147,591 downwards.
GCCTCCTATAGCAGTCCTCGGAGAGTCTTTCTGCAGGTGAAGTAGTGAACCTAAGAGTGGGTCTGAGAGCCCCTTTTGTATGCCCTGCTCATAGAAGGTGGGAGACGTTTCCAGAAAGTTTATTTGAAGTTCCAGAGGTTTTCTGCGTCCCCTGCCCTGACGCCTAGGTGGTTGCACTGACAATACAAGGTATGGTTGTTAAGCCCATTGTGTGGTGACAGAGTACAGCCTATTCAGGTGCAAACAGAACTGTGCTCAGCTTGCTCTTCCCATAAAATGCTTTTACCATTAAAGAGGGTTTATCATTACACATTCATAGATATCAATGAAGGATAGTCCACTGGGCATAAAGCTTCTTGCCCTTAGATGCACAGATCTGGACCAATAACTCATAGCTTGTGCAATTTTGCAACATGTGACAAGTGTATAAACACTTTTTAGTTTGCTTCTCGAGAGATCATCGTGCTGATCATATGTCTTGGATCCTGCTGATACTGTTAGCAAGTTGTTCCCTACAAGTTTGGTATCCTTGTGGGTTTCCCCTGTGGATTACGTTTTTTAAACCATGTGAACTTGTAGAGTGAGAAAGCATAGCTTCATTTAGCTATATCCATGTGTTAGTCCTTCATTTTGGACTACAAATTTGAAGTTGGAGAGTGTTTAATCCAGCCTGTAAGGGATATCTAAGTTCTTTCATATCTAAGATTACAAGATGTACGTATGCCAATTATACTGAATCATAAAGTCCTGATGAAGGTGTATTTATATTTTTCTTCACTCACCGAAATGCGCGTCGGCTTGTAAATTGGCATGTCTTGAACATTGGCATGAAGTGTTTGAAATTGGCAAATTTGAAGCCCTGACCAGGATTGGCTACCATCAGGCCTGTAACACGAGAATTTGAATCAGGAAATGATAACCTAGAATTGGCTGTTATTATGTTGAATTTTATACAATCCAAACTACAACGCATAATTGTAGCATCAAAGCAGTAACTTTATTGTGCTGTTTAAATATCCTCTCATGTATGAGGCGGTTGTAAATTTGTATGTATACTATTTTGTGATTTTGCTAGTTCTGTGTTATTTGTTTATTTTTGCGTATTTACTGGCATGTTATTTATGTTTTCATATATGTATGTTTCATTTAGGTTAGGGGGTTGTATTATATTTTTTTAGTTGATTCTATGTTGATTATATTATGTGCGAACTGAATGTTTAATTAGCTATAATAAATATCTAAATTGAAATATATTGTATGTTGTATATTTGAATTTAAGATTTCAATTCCTATGATTGCTATGTTAATGGAGAGTAAACTACGTTATATCAAAGTGTATAAACACATTCAATGCTTAGCCATGCATATGAAATATTTTGCGCAGGTCAAATTCTTGTACAGTTGTCTGTGAACTTGCATATAAAAAAATAGTGATGATAATTAGAAACATTCACAGGGACAAACATCCATCAATCGTTGTAAGAACAATGACTGAACGCTGGAATAAATTACAAATATTAGCTTTTGGACAATAAATATATATTTCTATCCCAGAAAATTCAAGCAGACAGGATGCTGTGATCCAAACCTTTATGTGATGCAAACTATCTGAAATATTCTCACCCTTCAGATGAATGTGTCTTTAATGGTATGCATTCTTTACCCTGTGGTCTTCACCCCGCGGGACTTTATCTTGCATGTAAGTACCACACATGGCCTTTTTTGGTACTTTACCACACAGGTATTCATTTTCTATAATATTACTATGCCATTTTAAACAAAAGGAATTTAAAGGTTAAGGGAGAGATAAGGGCAAATGTTTGGTAAGGATAATGGAGGAGTGTAAAGGAAGGGAAGGTACTGCAGTTGAGGGGCAGGTATAGGTAAAATGAGGTAAGGGTTTTTTAGGGTTCAGGAATGAGTACTTGTAAAAGGAGGTAAGGGTTTTTAGGGCTCACTGACATGGATAGACATAAGGGCTAAGTGATTTTTGGGGTTCAGTGGAGAGCCCAGATAAAGGGCAATAAGTGGTTTGTAGGGTTCCGGAGAGGGTAAACGGAAAGGAATTGGGTTTTCTTAGGATTGAGGGTCAGGTAGAGGGTAGAGGGAAAGAGAGGTAAGGGTTTTTTAGCTCAACAGCAGCAGCTAGTTCAAACCTGGTTCAACAACATGTAAAAAGATGAGATCAAACAACCAACTTTCACCCAATACCAAGATCAAGGATTCAGCCAAGACACCGATTGCACCCTTAAGAGCCACATCGCAAAGAAAACGATTGCCTGGCATTAGCCCAAAAGAAAGTGAAACTATTCCTCCCAGAAAGCTGTTTCATATCTACTTTTTAAACCCTCACCCTCTCGCATCCAGTTGGAGGCAATGCCCTCATCCATGGCCTCCTAGCCTCTCCACTCCCCTTTTAAGGGCATCCTTTATGCTGCAGCACATCATCAAAGGCTTGAAGAAGTATAATCGCTAGACTATCACCCTAATCAGTTTCATCGTAAGAATACTGGGGGCCCCAGGCAAGAAATATTGTGGGGGCTACAGTTCTGAACAGCTTGGATATATTTTTATTACAAATGTTTTTGCTAATTTACGTCCTTTTATACATTAATGGTTAGATTACAAAAGTACACAGAAGTGAGATGGATAGAAAGTTTATTTTGAGGGGTGTGGGGGTTTGGATTGTGGGGGCGGGGGCAACTGTAGACTTTGCCCATGCCTTAAAATGCCTCTGACTGAACCTCCACTGGCTCCCCTTCCTGGTCCACACCATCTTCAAAATTAGCTGCACCATCTGCAAAGTAGTCATCACCAGCATCCATGGCTGTCTGTCTGACAAGCTCAACATCTCCAGTGACTCTTGTCACACCCGCATCCATGATTGTAGCACACTAGAATGAAGCAGTGAAAAAAGTACAATCAAGGAAATAAGCCTTTTCCATCTGTGCATCCAGGATCTGGAATGACACCCCCATATCTATCAAGACCGCACAACCCTGCTGCACTTTGGGAAAGCATTACAACACACCTCTTTAAAGAACACTACTCTGTTATTGGATGTGGACCTGCAATAGGGCTCTCAGGTGACTGCCTGCTGCGGTGGCCTGCTGTGTACTTGCTATATGAAGCCTGCCTTGAACCCTCAGAGACCTGCCCTACTGACTGAGCCCTGTTTCACAGCTTGAACCCAGGACTACCAGAGTGTCTCCAAAGGCTAGTTGGCTGGCCTCCAGATCAGAGACTTAGGGACAGAAAAGGCTCCAACCATTTGAACCCGCGCCTTGACCCAACCTGAGTGAGTCCTAACCATCCAAACGGTACCTCTCCAGTCCTGGACCCTTGAAAGTGGTGTAAAATATCTACCTAATCGTGCCCAAGGTGCATTGCCAGACAGCCTGACTTCGTGGTGCCTCCCGCTATGTTCTTCTCCGCAGCAACATGTCCTGTTCAGCGGCTTCTCCGAGACGGATTGTTCAGATCATGGAACACTCATCAGCTACTGCCTGCAGCTTGGCCCCACTGGAGATTTTCGACTTCCAAAAAAGAGATTAGGTCCGGGTATAGAAATCTTCACTGCAACTTTGTCCAGCGTCTCCCTGACAATGACACCTCCTCCTCAGACACTGCCTGCAGCCTTGCCCCCTGAACTTCACCTTTTTAGACATTTTTTCACAAAATTTCTTCTAAGTTCAAAGGTAAGTGTAGATTGGGCCAAGTCCACTGCTTATATCCAGCCCATAGCTTTCCACTCTGCCCTAGTCTTGCGCGACTAGATATCCGCGGTGGGCGCTACGATCTTTTAGGTGCTAAATTTCACTTTAAACTTAGAAGTTCATAACTCTGGCTCCACTAATTGGATCTTTGTTGTTTTGGTGTCATATAATTTATTAAAATGTACTCTATTTTTTAAATTGATGTGGTATGTTTCTTGTGTGGTGTTTTCACTTTATTACTGTTTGTGTGCTACATAACTACTTTACACATTGCCTGCCTCCATGCCAAGCTACCAGAAGGTTTAGCACAGCTTGATCCTTTGACTTTAGTAGTTCACCCTGACAGGATTGCTTGAGCAGGGTTTACACCCCACTTGACCAACAACCCAATTTCTCATAATCATAATGCACTAACAGTCCAGAGTGTCTTGGACACCAGCTTTTGACAAGGTTTGTGTTATATAAACACCACATACATACTTTGCAAACAAAACCCTTAAATCCAACAATTTGCTGTCATGATAGCAAAGGGAAACAAATCAATGCTAAGGGCAATTAGTCAATGGCATTATGCCTTTATTTTAGGACAGGCTTAGGCGTCCAAGCAGTAAAGCCATAAATCAGCAATTAAGTTGTCATTGTGTGTGTAAAGTAAATATATCAAACAACAGACTTGGAAGGCGGTGGAGGGGAGTCACTCTTTTAGGCTACATGTCATGTTGTGCATGAAGTTTAATCAAAGGATTACTTGATGTAAGCACCAAAATCTAATGGGAACACAAATGGGAAACCACACTGTAAATACCGTGGTCCTCTCGAAAAGCCCATCAAAGCAATGACTGACCTAAAACCTACTCTTCTGTTTGAATTGTGAAATACAGCAACCATGAAGGTTGAATGGGCCCCTCAGGTCCCCGGTGCCACCGTACCTGCTGCAGAGCTATGCCTCTGGAATTGAGGCGATAACACAGATGTTGTGTGGGAGCGGGTTCCAGTAAAAAAGGACACATCTGGTTACTGGATCAGAATCTCAATGTGGCCTTGGGCAGTTGAGTGGGACACAAAGATTCTGGTTCTCTGATTGCACGTTTTTGTGGGGGGGATTACAGAAGGTGGTAATAGAGGAGGTGCATGGAAGGCTTTACATAATTTGATGAATGGCTTGACCGGGCCCTGTTTTTGGCAGATATTAATACCCGCCTGGAGGTGAAAGAATTAAGTATTTGACTCTGGTACCCCTTTCTACTTGTATATCCCTTTGCAGCCCTGTATCCCTTTCTAGTATTCTATCCCCTTTTTAGTCTTGCATCCTTTTCTAGTCTTCTAACCCTTTTTAGTCTTGTATCCTTTTCTAGTCTTGTACCCCTTCTTACTGTTGTATTCCTATTTGAGTCTTCTGACCTTTTCTACTCATGTTCACCTTTCTAGTTGTATATCTTTTTCTATTACTATACCCTTTCTAGCCTTCTACCCATTCCAAGCCTTGTACCCCTTCCAAACCTTGTACTCCTTTCAAGCTCTGTATCTCGTTCTATTCTTGTATCCCTTTATAGTTTTCTAGTCTACATTTCTAGTCTTGCACCCCCTTTGTGCACCTCTATGGTCGGATATGCCTTTCTAATCGTGTATCCCTTACTAATTTTGTATCCCTTTTGAGTCTTCTATCCATTTCTAGTCTTGTACAATTTTCTAGACTTGTATCATTTTCTAGCCCTGAATTGCTTTCTCGTCTTGTATCCCTTTTTTGTCTTTTATCGCTCTATTTTCTCGTATTCCTTTCAGGTTGTGTATCCTTTAACAATAATGTATTTTCTGAATCAAATAGCTACCCAGCGCTAGGTACAGTTATCCGTAGGCCCAAATGCAGGTATTAGATCTCAAACTAAAGAACCATGGCCCATACTTGTATTTTTTTTGCACCGCATTTGAGTAATTTTTTGACGCAAAAGCAGCCCAAACTTACAAATTACAATTATATTTTGTAAGTTTGCGGTGCTTTTGCGTAAAAGAAATGACACAAATTTGGCGCAAAAAAAGTATAAATATGGGCCTATGTTTTAAGCTTTGTCCTGAAAGCGCCCTTCGACTGTGCCTGACAAATCAACAGTGGCAGAGTATTCTATAATTTCAGCGCTGAATAGCTGTAAGAACTTTCACCTGAGCGCGCTCTCTTTACTTTGGGAACAGACACCAACATCTCAATCAATCAATCAATCAGGATTTATAAAGCACAGCAAATCACTCATGAGGGTTTCAAGGCGATGGAGTTGCTAGCTGCTTTGCAGTGGTCTGTTCATTTAAACAACCATGTTTCAAATCCTTTCCTGGATTCCCAGAGTGATGAGGGATTCCTGAGGTGCAGGGGAATGTCGTTCCAGGCTTTGACCGCCAGGTAAGAGAAGGAGCGTCTTCAGCAGTTGGATCAGCAGATCCGGGTTGCCTGCGAGGAAGAGGGAGGTGGATGGCAGGTGTCTGGTTGGTTGGGGGAAGGGCATTCATTTGTTGATGTATGCTGGTTCTTCGTTGTGCATGGCTTTGTATGCATGGGTGAGGATCTTGAACTGGCATCTCCTCTGGGGCACCAGTGTAGCTACTTGAGCTCTTAAGCTTCAGCGTAGCTTCTTGAGATGCGGGGTAATGTTAGTCTATCTGGGGAGGTCAAGGATGAGCCTTGCAGCTGATTTTGTGTTGTCTGTAGTCTCTTCAGGAGGCATGCAGTGATTCCTACATAAAGAGTGCAACCATAATCCAGCCTACTGGTGATGAGGTCTTGCGTGACAGTTCTTCAGGTGTGGATTGGGAGCCCCCTGAAAATCTTACAGAGCATGCATAGGGTGTGGAAGCAGGCAGACGAGACTGTGTTTACCTGTTTCTGCTTTGATAACTTGTTGTCCAAGATGATGCTGAGGTTCGTTGGTCTGTCATGGGGGGCGAGTTCAGCAGGCCACCAAGTGTTGTTCCATGGGAGATAATGACTTCCATCTTGTCTGTGATGAGGTTGAGACAGTTGTCCTTCATCCAGTATGTGACATTCATCATGCATCTGTGGAATTTGGCTCTGGTGGTAGAGGGGTCATCTGACAGCAAAAGAATGAGATGGGTGTTGTCGGCTTAGAAGATGATGTTGAGTCCGTGCGATCTGACTGGGGGGTCATGCATGTATTGAAGAGGGTGAGGCTGAGGGACAATCCTTGTGACATGCCACAGGTGATCTTCTTGGGCTCTGAGGTGAACGGTGAGAGACAAATTCTCTGGGTTTTTCCAGTGAGGTATGAGGCGATTTTTGAGGACATCATCCTGGATTTCAATTTGGTGGAGCCTGTTGATCAAGATGTGATGAGAGACGGGGTTGAAGGCAGCTGACAGCTCCAGGAGGATGAGGGCTGCCATTTTGCCATGGTCTATGAGGGCCCTGATGTCATTGGTGGCTGCAATAAAGGCTGTCTCGGTGCTGTGGTTGGCCCAGAATCTAGATTGAGAGGGGTCCAGGAGGTTGTAGTGTTCCAGGTATTCAGTGAGTTGCTGGTTGATTGCATTTTTGAGGATCTTTGCAGGAAAGGGGAGCAGGGAGATGTACCATCAGTTCTTTGGATCTGCTGGGTCAGCGGATGGTTTCTTCAGGAGAGGCCTCACTTCAGTATGTTTCCAGTCCTCAGAGAAGGAAACCGGGGTGATGGAGGTGTTCAGGACCTTCTTGAGCTCGTTGCCAATCATCTTGCTACTGAGGTTGAAGATGTGAAGGGGACATGGATCCATGGGTGCTCCCGAGTGTACGGAGTTCATAATGGAGATCTTGGCTTGATTTGTGAGAGTGTCCCGACGGGTGAGCAGGTGTTCGGGGTTTGTGTTTGTGAGTGTGAGTAGGCTGATGCTGTCAGTGGCAGGAGATTGGACTTTGAAGTTCTCGGCTGTGATCTTGTTGTGGAAGCGTTTCACAACTATCATTTCCCCTATCGATCCTAAGCTTTCTAGTCCTGTATCCCTTGCTAGCCTTGTATCCCTTTCTAATTTTGCACCCCTTTCTAGTCTTATATGCCTTTCTAGCTCTTTTCCCCTTTCTAACCTTGTATCCCTTTTTAGTCTTGTACCCCTTTCTGGACTTGTATCCCTTTCTAGCCTTGTATCCTTTTTGTTTCTTGTATCCATTTCTATACTTGTATCTCTTTTTGGTCTTCTAGCCCCTTCTAGTCTTGTATCTATTTCAGTGTTATATCCTTTTCTAACCATGTATCCAGTGTTTGTCTTGTACCTTTTTCTAGTCTGTCTTGTACCCTTTTCTAGTCCTGTACCCGTTTCTTGTCTTGTATTCCTTTCTAGTCTTGTATATCTTTCAAACACTGCATTCCTTTCTAGTCTTATATCCCTTTCTAGTCTTGTATCTTTTTCAAGTCTTGTACCCCTTTCTAGTTTTGTATCCCTTTCTAGTTCTATAACCCTATCTTTTCTTGTGCCCCTTCCTTGTTTTGTAACCTTTTTTAGTCTTGTATCCTTTCTATTCTTGTATCACTTTCAAGTCTTATACCCTTTTCTAGCTCTAGATCCCTATCTAGTCTTCTAACCTATCACCTACTGCCATCACCTTCAGTATCAGCAAATATCATCAAGTTTTCCATTAACATATGGCTTTTTCAGTTCTGTGAAAATCAGATACCTATGTACAAGCTGCTTCCCACCGTTCCGACTGCACTATATCTGTCTTGGTGGCAGCACTTAACAACCTCCACAGAAAGCCTAATTATAGCACAGTGGTGACCCTGATACTTTGTGTATTTTATTCCACCTTCGACATGGAATCCCACACCATTTGTTTGCAGCATCGTAAGGTAATAGAATTAGAAGAACTGCAACTAGAGTAGCTGGCAATATTTCTTCAGGACTACTTTCAGCCCATCAAAAGAGTACTAATCAAGAGACCTTTAGTCCTCAACCCATCACCTCTGTTTTACTTGGAAATGGTATTGAAAGCAAATGAATGACCACAATATGGCAAGGACTGCCCCCATTATGCCAGGGCAAACATTAGCCAGAGATTGTCAGAGAGTGCAGTATTATGCCAGAATGAGCACCATCTTGCCATGGATCCTCACATTATGCTAAACATGGCTGACTTCTTGCCACAAAACACTACAGTAATGCCAGGGTAGCATTATGCCAGAAGTAGGTAAAATCATGCCATGGGTGCCTATAGTATGAAAGGGATTACCACCATTATTCCAGGGCCTGTATTATGCTGTAGAGTGCACCGTTATGCCACAGATGCCCACATTATGAAATGATTTACTAACAATGGCTGCTGAGTGGGATGTAGCTCGGTTGAATGACAGACACTCTCTCCCCCCTTTCATTCTCACACTGATGAGGTAATCACAAAGAACTCCACTCCGCTTCATCATAGCTTTTATTGATCCAACCAGATGCACAGCCTCAAGTTACAACGATCTATCTATGGAGAAGGACAGAAATGAACAGCATAGGGAAAGGCAGGTGGCAGATTCCAGCAGAACTACCGCAGAATGCAATTGCAAGCTCAGGCCCTCATTCACAGGAATCTGATGCATCGTTATTGATGCATCGGATTCCTTGCACCTGCTGCAAATCCTCTAACAACGCCATGGAGGCACTGTATTTACAAGTCCTCTCTGACACCTTTTCACTCTGGTTGAACCTTTACCAGTATGGGAAGGTAAATGTCTTGAGCTAAAGGGGAATGGCCTTCTCCACTGAGAAAAATGTTTTGACTGTGGAGGGAATAAAAGTGCATTTGCAAAATATGCTGCAATGGTGGAGCTTTCAGGGCGTATTTTTGGGAATGCTTGTGAATCCCAAAAAAACATAAAAGTAGGCTTGGGCGGATATTTAAATCTTTGTTCACATCTTTCTTGGTAAATAGGGGCTACTATGTCTTATCCGAAAATCTTCGAAGAAGGCAGTCTATCAAATGATCTTTCACAAATCCAGCCAAGTCTCATTCTATGAATGAAGCATCAATCTTAGCGACACTCCGACAATTCAACATGCAACAAGCCCTACCTGCTCGAAATAGAAGGACTATGGAACCTATTTAGGAAAAATGGTGCTGCACCTAGTGCAGCGGCACTTTTCTTGCGCCCCTTAGCGTCCCCCTTACGCCACCATGGTAGCACCGTATTTATAATACGGCACACTACGGCACACCATGGCAGTAGTTAGGGTGACTAGCGTATTAATGCTTTGCTAGTCCGGCGCTTTGCAGGACTAGCATAACTAATTATGACGCTAATCCTGCAAAGCACCCAGAGGCCCATTGTAATCAATGGGGGCCTCTTGTTAACGCCTGCATGATAAAAATGGCGCAAAGCAATCTCATAGATTCCTTTGCACCATTTTTACAGCCCCCCCCCCAGTGCCAGAACGCCCCACTTTCATTCATTATGCCTGGAGCAGGCACAATATGGAGCAAGGGGTTACAAAGTGGCACAATGCAAGTATTGCGCCACTTTGTAAATATGGCGCGTGGGAATTGCCACCTTAACACCACATTTGCATCGGAATAAATGCTGCCGCAGATGTGGCGCAAGGTGGTGCTAGGGGCTCATAAATATGCCCCTCTGTTTAGAGGGTCAAACCTAGCACTTAATTTGCATGTTGGTGAATGTCATTTTCCAAATTATCAAAAAGTAAAATAATTAATCTTGCGTTCACTTTCCCAGCCTGGCTGCTTGATCCAATGCAGAAACTTGCTCTCTTTGAAGTTGATGCACATAGTAATTTTAAGACACTGACACGTAGTTCCTCTTGGTAAGCTTGATTTCAAATGAACATCTAGCTCCAAAGACAGCTTTAGATTCCTGTTCAAGACAATCCACTTCATGAAACAAGGAAAAGCTAACATCTAGGGTTGTGTATTAGGTTTCCTTTTCAAATACGTTTTTACAAGTATTGATTGTAACTCACTTTTTAATCAAATTATTATTCTTCAATTCAAATGAAAAATTTAGAAAATGAGAGTAGGAAACTTTGAGTTGAGGTCGTATGCATATTAATTCAGGATATTATACCATTACATTTGTCCATAATCTGTCATATAGTTATTCCCATATTTTTAGTAATGGTTGTATTATTGTACATTATAACAGGGACCTCTAGGTGAGCATGGCAGCCAGCCTAAATCTCTTTGCCTTTTCAGGGGGTTTTCAGCAGGTGGTGTAGCCTAGAAAGACTGCAAGGTGAAACTGCTCCAGCAGGGATGACAGTAAGAGGCAATTTCTTGAAGCAGCCATTGTAGGTCACTATTTACTATTAAGTGTTTCCCGGCTCAAGCACTCCCACTGTCTTTTTATAGACCTGCATGGAATGGGCTATATCTCTTCCTGTCTTTGGAATAAGGATGTAGTTAGGCACTGTTTTTACTCATCATTTTGTGATAAGTCTTAGCTTCCCAAAAGCCTTTCACTGTTACCATAAGGTTGATTTCAAAATGTGCTTTCATGTTTGGATGGATTGCTGGGAGGAATTCCTCGCTTCCCAACCACCTCCATATAATCAGCTCAGGCATCTGGAGGGAAGAAGAAAGCACAAGAAGAGGGCAACATAGGTGCACAATATGCGGGAAGCATTAATAGTGATTCTAGTGATGAGTTCCTGTAGGAATTTCTGGCTTCCACATCACCTCCATATAATGTAGTTCAGCCCTCTGGAGGGAATCAGTCAGCTGCTGACAATAATGCAACGGCACCTACTAACCAGGTTTGAACTCAAATAGGAGGTGTACCTCATGTTGTCCCAGTCACGAGAGCAGGAACCCCAGTTATCACTACGGTCACCATAGCCTCAGGTTTGCAAACAATTGTATTAGTTCCAAGTGCACAAGGAGGTGCTATTGCACCAGATCCATCTGTAGTGTTCTTGAATTGGGAACACAACCCAGGTCAGGAGGACACCAAGTGAGAGTGGAACCACAGAGGAGTTCAATGATAGCCCCATAGGACAAGCCACCCCAAGACCCTTATATGCTGGATATGTAGATGGATACCATGAAGAAGAACTTCTGTTCATATGTAAAGAAGTTTACTGTGTGCATTGTCCATGCCACATCCATTGAGATAACTTCCAGCACACCACAACACAGCTTTTGTTGTGTGGAAAACATCCATCATTGGATGAAGATCATCAAATCATCAAATTCTACTGGATTGCTCATATAAATGTCAGCTACAATATGATAAACAGCTTCATTGTAGAAAATTGTACTGTTGCATAAATTGTGACTGGATATGGTATTACTGGTAAAAACCCAATCTTCGTCAGTGGGATGCTATTCTGGGAGATTAGAGCATGAATTGAAGCCCATGGAGAAACTGGCTTGTCTTCATCCTTCAGTCCGCACTGAATAAGCGATATGATAAATTCAGTTAAATCAGCATTGTGGACTGCAGCATCAGGTAGAAGAAAATTCATGTCCTCGGCCACTTTGAAACGGTCTGGTAGACTGGGATGTGTTGATGGCTTGTCGTGATTTTGCACATGTTGGCAGGGCAGTTGGGTAACAAGTTTGCAGCTTTGTTTGTTTATGCCTACAGCTGAGACAGATTGTTTTCAGCAGCTACTTCATTGGTGCAGCCTTGAAAAGCACCATGGCAGTATCATGTGTGCTGGATGTTCCAGACAAAGAAGAGCTGTCTTCACAATCAAAATTATCAAGAGCAGCAATTGTAAATCCTTTCCTGGTAAAGTGACTTGGAAGTGGTGTGCTGTCAAATTCATAAGATTTTACAGAATGAGCTGCTTTAGTTTGTAACAGTTTTGCTTAGCTGACATTAAAGACAGATGTAAAACATGTTAAGACAACATCAGGCATTCTTGTTGACTTCCATGATTTGCAGAGCTCTGGGGCATCACAAAATTTGTTAATAAGTCCAACATCTAACTCTGTCAGGACGTTTCTTTAAATGGTTCCTGCTGATTTTACTTCATCCAGTGATTTTATTTTGGCAGCAAGAATTTCAGGAATCAAATCAGCTGAGAACACCACAAGTGGCTCATTGTTTTTGTTAGACTGACAAAAACAAATTATGTCATACATTATCACCAGACAAAATATGAATTTCATTATTATGGATCAATGTAGTTTCAGCAATGTTGGCAATTGTTTCTCTGATCTCACTGAGTGTGAACCCATAGCCAGCACTCGAGGGGTTTTAAAACTTCATTCGCTTTTTCAAAGAGTGCAAACTTAACTGAAGGCTGGCGGTTACATTTCTGCTGGGAGCTCATTGTACATTCATATTTCTGAATGTATGCATGCATGCAGTTCGAGTGGGCATAAAACTCTGCTGCAAATACATTTACCTTACTGTTTAGATCAGCTACTTGACTGAAAATGTCATCTTAGAAGAAACTAGCTGCAGATAAAAACATGTTTGCCCTTTGAGACTCACACACTCTGTACTTTGTTCTTTCATCAATCCCTTTGGCCTTTATTCTGGTTAAACAACAGATAACACATTGAAGATCCTTTGCTTTCTGATCATTTGTTGGAGGTGGACGAGGGGTAGCCATGGATTTTCTAAGTGGATAGGCATTGGGTTTGGTTGTCATCGCTTTCTTAGAAGACTCAGATTGTTGTTGTGATTCACTGGTTTCTGCTATTTTTTGACAAATGTTTCCTAGGCTTTTTTCCACTGTATTTGACTTGAAGCACTTGTTGTTACAATGATAAAATATTTGAGCCTCTTAGTAGTAAGTTTCAGTCTTTTTTTAACTTAATCTTGCCATACTTCTGCAGCATCTCGAACTCTCTTCTGTTCAGCCACAGTTGATGTTACCTTTTCTTTTGGATTAGTTTGACATATGACACATTTTTCTTTGTTGAAGGAGTTCTCAGATTTTGTAGTTAGGCACACTCTGTCAGGAGGTAAATATCCTCTGCTACCACCTGCTTCACTCATGTATACGATTTTCAATCAACGGAAAACCTGAAACAAAGAAAATATTAAAATAAATTACCAATATGATGGGTAAAACAGCAGGCGCGGCCCGTCCTTTATGGTGGGTTGGCCACGCCCCCCACCTTTTGCCCCCCACCTTTTGCCACTCATGAAGAGTGTCTGTCAGGCTGCACAAAGGTCAGCCTGACAGACACTCTTCATGTTCAGGTCAGGTAGCAAGGAGCAGACATGTGCGATTTGCGCAGACTCCTGGCTGCCTGAGCTGAACTTTGCTGGGCTGAGGAGGTCACTGCTCCTATGGGCGTGACCTCCTCGGCTCAGCAAAGGTGCCTCGAGGACCTTTTCTGGGGTACGAGGAAAGCGTCACCCATTGACTTCGACGTGGGCGCTTCAGGTTTAAGCCCTGAAGCGCCCAGGGCGAGTGTCAAACAGTGACACATTGTCACAGAGTGGGGTGGGGTCAGCAGTCTCACTGACCCCATCCTGTTCTGTGACGAGGATGGAACTGCTCCCTTCCCTCATTGGCTGACCTAAGGTCAGCCAATGAGGGAAGGCAGCAGTCCCAACCCTCCTGGGACCTCAGAGGCTGAAGGTAAGTGTGTTTGTGTTTGTGTGTGTGATGTTTTAAAGTGAATGTTTGGTACGTGCGTGCATGTTTGAATGTTATGAGTGTTGTTAATGGATGGATGTGTGTGTGTGAAAGAATGAGTGTGTGTGATCTTTTAAAATGAATGTTTGGTGCGTGCATGCATGTTTGAATGTAATGAGTGTTAATGGATCTGCATGCATGCATGCATGCTTGGAAGAATGAGTGTGTGTGTGTGTGTGTGATGTTTTACAATGAATGTTTGGTGCGTGGGTGTATGTTTGAATGTTATGAGTGTTGTTAATGGCTGTGCATGCGTGTGTGTGTGAAAGAATGAGTGTGTGTGAACTTTTAAAATGAATTCTTGGTGCGTGCGTGCATGTTTGAATGTTATGAGTGTTGTTAATGGATGTGCGTGCGTGAGTGTGTGTGTGAAAGAATGAGTGTGTGTGTGTGTGTGTGCTTCCCGCCCGCCTCCTCCCTCCTAAAGCTGCCGGCCGCCACTGTAAAACACATCATTGTACAGCTGCCATTTTGGAAAATGGTGGAAGGGTTGCCCTGAGGAGTTATTTTCTGTCTCTTGAAGACTACTTGACCCCCAAAACCTATGTTTTGACACCCAAATAAAGTATTTAGATCTCATGGTTCCAGAAATATTACATCAGCACTGCAACATATCTGCCATTTTTAAAAATGTCATCCAGAAAAAATTGACCTGGATTAGCAATGTCTACCCAAGCTAAATTACTTCTCTAATGATACAAAAACACAACTCCAAAATTAAAATCTCTGGACAAGTTTGTTTTCACAGAGGTATATCAAAGGGCCAGGACTATAATAGAAGTGACTCTGAAATTTGCTATTACCTGATAGAGGCGCAGCTGGTGGGGTATGTGTATATGCCCTGTAGTCGTGTGACCTTGCTACATTTACAAATCAATTTCCCAACTTGAGAGAGAGTCCTCAATTAATCAATCCAGGCACTGTCAGGGTGCGATGGGCTCATCCAAAAAGACAGGTTTTGAGTGTTTCAGGGATTCCGGTAAAGATTGCTGGGGTGCTGAGCTGCAGGGGGAGGTTGCTCCAAACTTTCACTGTGAGGTAGGGGAAGGAGCGTCCTCCACTTGTGATTCTGTAGATGCAGGGAGTGTGGGAAATCGCTAGGGAGGCAGATCAAAGTTGCCTGGCTGGTTGGTAGAAGTTCAGGTGGAAGTTGATGTACGCGGGTCCTAGGCTGTGAATGGCCTTGTATGCATGGGTGACTAGCTTGAATAGGCTGTGAATGGCCTTGTATGCATGGGTCACTAGCTTGAATTGGTATCTCTTCTGTACTGGGAGGTAATGGAGTTAGGCCCATCGGGGGAGGTCGAGGAGAGTCTGGCTGCTGAATTTTGCTTGGCCTGAAGTCTCTGGAGGAGGTGTAGCAATCCCTTAGTAGAGGGCATTACCGTAGTCCAGTCTGCTCATGATGAGGGGTTGTGTGTTGGTGTACCTGCTGGTAAGATTTTATATAGCATGCACAGAGTGAAGAAGCAGGATGATAAGATTGCGTTGATATTGTATTTCTTAATTAGCTTGCTGTCAAGGATGGCGTTCCTGACGTGATTTGACAGGAGGGATGCTGTTCCTAGTTTTGCGCGCCTCCAGGAGGCATTCCAGTGGGAGGAGTTTTTGCCAATATCAATACTTCTGTTTTGTGAGTGTTGAGCTTCAGGCAGTTGGCTGCTATCCAGTTGCGACTCTTGTCATTCAGCTGTGGAATCTGGCTCTAGTGGTGGTGGGGTCCTTGGAAAGGGAGAGCATAAGTTGAGTGTTATTTGCGTAAGAGATGATGTTGAGCCCGATGGGTCTGACAATGTTGGCCAAGGGTGTCATGTAGGTGCTGAAGAGGGTGGGGCTGAGAGATGAGCCCTGAGGGACCCCACAGATGATTTCCTTGGGTTCGGAGGTGAATGGAGGTAGTTTGACTTTCTGGGCTCTTCCAGTGAGAAATGAGGGGATCCATCTAAGGGTGTTTCTTTGGATACCAGTGTTGTGTAGCCTGATGATCAGTGTGTGGTGGGATACTGTGTCCAGCACTGCTGAGAGGTTGAGGAGAATCAGGACTGCCATCTCACCTTGGTAGAGGAGGGATTGGACGTCGACTTTACCTGAGATGACAGCAGTCTTGGTGCTGTGTTGGCAGTGGAATCCAGATTGGAAGGAATTGAGAATATGTTGTTGTTCAAGATGAGTTGTGAGTTGTTTGTTGATAGACGTTTCCAGTACTTTGGCTGGGAAGGGGAGCAGGGAGATGGTTCGGTAGTTTTTGAGCTCGCTGAGGTTGGCTGATGGTTTCTTGATTTTAATCCTGATGTGTGGGATACACAGGTTGAGCAGTATGTGAAACTTTCAGAAGTGTTGAAATCTTGAATACCTTTTTTGATGCTGTAACTCCTAGTGATTTGTGGGCTGAATGTAACTGCAGCACCCCCAAGAGTACCTCACACAAATGCTGTATCTGCTGAGGTCATGTTGAAGTATGAAGAAAATTGATTGGCTAAAGTTAATATTGAACCACTCCGAAAGCTAAGGAGTCAGTGCATGCCTATTTTGAACGTTTAATGCAGGTGTTCCAACAGCATAGGTGTGTTGAGAACCCAGAGAGAGGAATTTTTAGCAATTTTGGGTCTCAGTTTGCTCTTGGGTTGCATTCAGAGATTAGTTCCATATTCAACAAAATGTCATCTGTAGGCAGAGCAACCCTTTGGATTAAATACTTTGTTATGCAAAACAATGCAGTGATGAATTGGAAATGTAGCAGAAAATAATTAAATAGAAGTTCATTTTAACACAGACAAAGTTAGCACAGGAAGGATTCCATTCATGGGTAATGCCAGTTACAATCATGGTGTTGGTGGTGAAATGCAGGGAGGCAGGTTTCAAGGTGAAGGACAGATGATGAATGATGGAAAGGTGTTCCGTAAGGTAGAGGTCGTTGTTTGCCAACTGACCTAAATACTGGAATAGATGTGCCAACTCTCAAAAGGTTTAATATGTGTCATCAGTGTAATAGATTAGGCCATTGGAAAAGGGAATGCCGGCTTAATCCCAACAGAGGATCAGGTGATTGTCAAAATGTAAATTCAATGCCAATGTAAATCATACAGATGTAGAGGCCTTAGAACTCTAGTATGTCTGAAGCCACAGTGATGCAGGCGCCCCAAATCCCGACAGCCGCAATACAAACTCAGCTCTTAGAGAATCATGGCAGTTTCCAACAATGCCCAGACTTCAATATTTCCAGAGACTATGGGTCTGATCAGTCACAATGATGGTTCCTGAGAAGGGAGGAAGATTGCATGAGTGGCGGCGTCTTGGAGGTAGACCAAAGTGGCCCATTTTTAGACAGTGAAGTGAGTAGCCAATAGGTGTCATTTTTGATTGGCACTGTCGCTACCCATTCTACTGTCAGGACAGTGGATGTTCCAAACCTATCCCTCTTGGGAAAACATGCCAATTTTGTAGGTGTTACTAATAAACAGTTGGGAAACCTTGTGTCAGCAAAGGTGCCTATGAAAATAGGTCCCTTTGAGGAGGATCAGAAGTTAGTAGTGTGCAATTCAAGCCCAATCTATCACTTATTGTACAAACTCAATTGTGTGATCTACTGTACACTGTGCACTGTATACACTGGAGGGTGTCGAGCTCTACACACATGATGAAGATGTAGACTTTAAACTGACTAAACAGAAAACAACTGTTCGGCTGTTTCTCATGATGCATATAGATGATTTACCTCTTGATTTGAAAGATTCTGTCAATCTGGGACTTCTCTGACAAGTATGTTGGATTTATAAGGGGTGTAGAACCAGTTCAAATCACAGTCAAACCAAAGGCTGAATATCCTCGAATACCCCATTACATTCTCTCACCAGAGACAGTGGCTGGACTCACGCCAGTGATTGAGTTCATTATAGAACAGGGAATTTCGGAAGAGACCCTGGGGAGTCCATGCAGGGAACAGGGAATATCAGAAGAGACCCTGGAGGAGTCCATGCATTTCCCTGATCACGGGCCTGCAGAAATCGAACTGCAAATATAGAATCGTTCAGGATTTAAGAACAATCAATAATATCACTGTCCCATGGTACTGAATCCTGCTGTAATACTGTATCACATACCCTGAGAAGCTGAGTGGTTCACAGTGATTGATCTGTGTCAAGCATTCTTTTTGGTCCCACTGCACAAAGAGACTCAGGGGCATATTTAAGAGCCCCTTGCGCCATTCTAACGCCACATTAGCATAATTATTTTTACACAAAGTGGCGTTAGAAGGTCAAAAATGCTGCGCCATATTTACAAAGTGGTGCAATGCATGCATTGCGCTACTTTGTAACCCTTTATGCTACATCATGCCTGTGTAGTCATAAGGTATGCAAAGGGGGCATCTGCTCAGAGCAGGCGTTAAAAGGAGGCTTTTCATTGGTTACAATGGGCCTCAGGGTGCATTGCAGGATTAGTGCCAACATTTTTTATGCTAATCCTGCAAAGCGTCAAGCTGGCATCTGCTTAGAGCAGGCGTTAAAATTAGGCTTTCATTGGTTACAATGGGCCTCAGGGTGCTTTGCAGGATTAGTGCCAACATTTTTTATGCTAATCCTGCAAAGCACCAAGCTAGCGTCAAAAATACTGACGCTAGTCCCCAAACTACCACCATGATGCACCGTATTTTAAATACGGTGTACACATGGTGGCATCAGGGGGGTGCTAAGGGCTCAAAAAAGTGGTGCTGCACTGCGTGCAGCGCCACTTTTCTTTAATATGCCCCTCAGTTTCTAATTGCGTTCCGATTCCAAAAGAGAATTCTGGCATGATGTTCCACCGGGGTACACTGACAGTCTCTCAACCTTCAACCAGACCTTGAAAAAGAATCTGGTGACCTTGAAGTTACAGTACAATTCATTACTATTACAGTATATCGACAACCTATTAGTGGTGCTGATGTCTCAAGAAGCTTGCACGCAAGATACTATTACTCTACTGAATTGTTTGAACCGAGAACAGACATAAAGGTGGTCATTCCAACCTCAGCGGTAAAAGGCGCTTACCGCTGTTCAGAAGACCGCCATAACACCGCCGCGGCCGCGGTAAACCGCCACGGTCATTCTGACCCACAACAGGCAAACCGCCAAAATACAGACATCCACAAAAGTCCGCCACACCAAAGGGCAGCGAGAAACTGGCGATGACCAAACCTCCACCGTCACGCCAACAGAAATACGCCCACACTATCACGTCACACGAATCCACGCGGCGGTCTTTCAACCGCGGTATTCCATTGGCGGTACACACCGCCGCACTCAAAATACACACACACTTACAAAATACAACCACATTGGACAATTCAAAATACACACACCTGAGACACATACACACACCACTCCCACACACCCAATTAAATATAAAATACACACCCACATTACCCACAAACCTCCACTCCTAGAGATTCGTGAACACGCACCACGAAAAGACATCCGAGCACCCAGACGCCCAATTCACTGTCACCCAGCAATATTTGCACGCACTTCACACAACACAACAATACACATCACCACACTTAGCACCACACAATCCACCCTACACATCACCCACACCACCCCATGGCACTGCAAAGACACCCCAGGTTCTCTGATGATGAACTCAGGGTCATGGTGGAGGAAATTGTACGAGTAGAGCCACAGCTGTTCAGGGCACAGGTGCAGCACACCACCATTGCCAGAAAGATGGAGCTATGGAGCAGAATAGTGGACAGGGTCAACGCTGTGGGACAGCACCCAAGAAATCGGGAAGACATCAGGAAGAGGTGGAACGACCTACGGGGGAAGGTTCGTTCCATGGTACGCCACGTCACTGCGCAGGAGGGTCCACAAATGTCCACTCCACCCCCAGAAGAGGCCCACAGTGAGGACAGCAGCTCTGTCTCCCTGGATCTAGATGACCAGCCCGGTCCATCGGGGACCTCTGGACAGTCGGTTCCCCTCACACAGCCACAGGCCACAGTAGACCTTCCCCCCTCTGGGAACACCAGCACAGCACCCACCCAGCGGGCCCATACCTCTGTCCCCAGGACACGTCAATCAGCGGTGTGTCCACCACTACAGGGAACCCAGGCTAACCCACCACCCCAACAATAACAGGGACCTGGGGGCAGTGGTAGTGGGCACACGGTCCAGGGGACAGAGGCCCAGGGAAACAGGGGAACTGGGAGGGCTGCTGTGCGACAGTGGGGGGACAGGCCCAGGGAACCCACTCTCCACGAGGCCCTCTCCTCCATCATGGGAGCATACCACCGCTCCCAGGAGACGATGGCAACGGTCCTGGCCAGGTTTCAGGAGATCCAGCTTCTGCAGGAGCAACAGTATATGGGGTTCAGGGAGGAACTAAGAAACATCAGTTCCGCCATGGGTACCATCGTAGTGGCCCTGAATGAGGTAGTCACGACATTGCGGGACACTGTGGCACCTCAAAGGGCCCCTGACACTAGCATGCACCAAAAACTGCCTACCACCTCCACCGGCACTAGTGGACAGGAGGCCCCGACACAAGACCAACAGGCCACCAGAACCCCACCCCCTGCAGAAGGAGAACCACCCCGCAAGCGGGCCCTGAGATCCAGGAAGAAGACAGAGTAAGATGTCAAGACCCCCGCCAGCAAAGGATACCGCCCTGATTGTCATCCCACTGTCCCACATTGTCACCCTGTCCAACCTTAAACTGCCCCTGCTCCACTTCCCACAGGCATTTGGACAATGCACCTGTGAAACTGATAGTCTGGACTCTGCCATGGACAATCCTCCACCATCACCCCTCACCGACTTGCAACCACCCATCCAATTTAGAGCACTTGAATAAAAACATTTATTGCTCAAAACAATCTGGAGTCTGGCTGTGATTTAGAACAAATGTATTAGACATGACCGTGCCAAAATGTTCATTCACAATGTGATGCTAACAAACCGCTGTCACACAGCTGTAGTCCATGGGGAAACAAAGCAGATGTCACGCAGTGGGGCCCACATCTCTGAAAACGGAAGGGAAAGTCACAACACAGTTACCATACACTGGGGGAAAAAGTCAGACAGTAGAGAGGTAGGAGTCATTAAGTAAATGTAATATGCTGGTGTCTACTCTTACCTGTGTGTCACTGAAAATACTGCTGTATTACTGTGTTCCTGTTCTCTATGTCGTCCTCTTCAGCTTCCTCCTCTTCACTCTCCACAGGCTCCACAGCTGCTACAAAACCACCATCTGGACCATCCTCCTGCAGAAAAGGCACCTGGCGGCGCAAAGCCAGGTTGTGAAGCATACAGCAGGCCACGATGATCTGGCACACCTTCTTTGGTGAGTACATTAGGGATCCACCTGTCATATGGAGGCACCTGAACCTGGCCTTCAGGAGGCCAAAGGTTCGCTCGATCACCCTCCTAGTCTGCCCATGGGCCTCATTGTACCGTTCCTCTGCCCTTGTCCTGGGATTCCTCACTGGGGTAAGTAGCCAGGACAGGTTGGGGTAACCAGAGTCCCCTAATAGCCACACCCAGTGCCTCTGGAGTTGACCCATCACATACGGGATGCTGCTATTCCGCAGGATGTAGGCGTCATGCACTGACCCAGGGAACTTGGCATTAACATGGGAGATGTACTGGTCAGCCAAACACACCATCTGTACATTCATGGAATGATAACTCTTCCGGCTCCTGTACACCTGTTCACTCCTGCTGGGGGACACCAAAGCAGCATGTGTCCCATCAATGGCACCAATGATGTTGGGGATATGTCCAAGGGCATAGAAATCACCCTTCACTGTAGGCAAATCCCCCACCTCAGGGAAAACGATGTAGCTTCGCATGTGTTTCAGCAGGGCAGACAACACTCTGGACAACACCTTGGAAAACATAGGCTGGGACATCCCTGATGATATGGCCACTGTTGTTTGAAATGACCCACTTGCTAAGAAATGGAGTACTGACAGCACCTGCACTAGAGGGGGGATCCCTGTGGGTTGGCGGATGGGTGACATCAGGTCTGGCTCCAGCTGGGCACACAGTTCCTGTATAGTGGCTCGGTCAAGCCTGTATGTCAGTATGACATGTCGTTCCTCCATTGTCGACAGGTCCACCAGCGGTCTGTACACGGGAAGTTTCCTCCATCTCCTCGCATGTCCCAGCGGACGGTGCCTATGAAGGACAACAGCGAGCACAGAGTCAAGCAACCCACAGGTACATAACCACAGCTTGCACATAACACGATTCCCAATGCATTGAATGGCTTGTATGAGTGTTGGTGCATGGCCTAGGTATGTGTGACGCAGTTGGTAATTAGGCCATGTGGGCCCTTGAAATGGCGGCTGCCTGACCTGTGAAGTGCGACAGTGGGATGTGAGGTCAATGCGCTGGCGTGGCACACCGCGGCGGTAGGCGGTCGAAGACCGCGGCGCTAAACCGCATTGGTTAACATTGAACCCTATGGGTTTCAGGAGCCAACGACGATGTGCGCCGGCGGTCGCGGTACGCACCGCCGCGGTACGCACCGCCGCGGGCGTGACCGCCATTTTCTATCTGCTTAATCACTCGATACCTGATCTTTGACAGGAGAGGACCTACACTGCAAGTGCTGCTGTGACCTCGGTCTGGAAGAGACAATGGCTCATGCGACTGGGGAAAGGGCCCCTGCCTTCACTGCGGAGGAGTTAAAGAAACTTGTGGATGGGGTCCTCCCCCAGTATGCGCTACTCTACGGTCCTCCAAACCAACAGGTAAGTACACTGGGACCATGCTTAGTGGGCAATGCCTGGGTTGAGTGGGGTGGATGAAAGATGGTGGGGAGGGGAGCGATTGAGGCATGCATCAAACGACAGATGAGAGCATGTGCCACATGGCAAGGGTGGGGATGGGGGGCCACTCACATCGAGCATGCAGAAGGTGATGACAATTTTTCTCTCCCTGTACATGTCACATAGGTCAGCGCCCACCAGAAAGTCGCGATTTGGCGTGCCATCGCCAAGGACGTCCGGACCCTGGGGGTCCACAATAGACGGGGCACCCACTGCCGGAAGAGGTGGGAGGACATCCGACGCTGGAGCAGGAAGACGGCGGAGGCTCAGCTGGGGATGGCCTCCCAACGTAGGAGGGGTGCCAGTCGTCATTTGACCCCCCTGATGTCCCGGATCCTGGCGGTGGCCTACCCCGATTTGGATGGGCGCGTGAGGACATCACAGCAGACACAAGGGGGTGAGTACAAATACATTCTGCTGACTTTGCGCGCAGTGGAGGTGTCTGGGTGGGGGAGGAGGGCTGTGGGTATCCCTAGGCCAGGGCGATTTCTGTAGGCTAGGCCCCTCCGTAAGGCATGGCCCTGTGCCCCCGCCCCCCACCTCTGTAGGGTGCCAAGTACAGGTATCCATGGCCCTGTGTCATCTATGTGTGCAGTTGTCATCCATAGGCTTGTAGGCCATGTCCCACGGATTGCGTAGTGGACCCCAAGTGTGCGGCGTAGTGCAGGGGGCTTCTGTGTCTGTCTTGTCTGCCAACGGTACCGGTAATCCATGCACTCAACATGTCTTTATTTCTCCTCCCCCCCTTTTTTGTGGTCTTCCTGTTCATGTGTGCATTAGCATCATCAGGCGGAGGAGAAGTGGCATCGGAGCACGAGGGAGCTGCATCTCACATGGCCATGGCGGGCCATGCAACTGACTCGGATTTCACCAGTGAGACGGAGGGCGAGGGGAGCTCCACAGCGGGGACTTGTGCTGATGTCAGTGACAGCGACTCGTCCTCTGAAGGGAGCTCCCTTGTGGTGGCGGCAACATCCGTGCCCCCCGCAACAACAGGTACAGCCGCCACCCAGCACACCAGCACCGCCCTCCCAGCAGCCCCTCAGCGTATGCCCCGTGCCCGCTCACCCAGGAAGGTGGGCATCTCCTTCGCCCCAGGAACCTCAGGCCCTGCCCCTGTCACCCCTGCTGCCCTCAGTGAGGAGGTCATTGACCTCCTAAGGACCATCATTGTTGGGCAGTCTACCCTTTTGAATGCCATCCAGGGTGTACAAAGAGAGGTGCACCAGAGTAATGCATACCTGGAGGGCATTCATTTGGGTCAGGCTGCCCATCAGCGATCGTTCAACGCTCTGGCCTCAGCACTGACGGCAGCAATTGTCCCTGTCTCTAGCCTCCCCCCTCCAACTTCCTCCACCCAGACCCAATCCCCTGTACCTCTGCCTATCCCAGACACACCTACAGACCAGCCTGCACACACCTCAACACCCAAGGGAAGCTCATCCAGACATAAGCACCACACATCACACAAGCATTCACACAAGCAACATCCACATGCAGACATACCAACAGCCACTGCCTCCACTGTGTCCCCCTCCTCCTCGTCTCCCTCCTCCCTCCCTGTGATGTGTCCACTCACACTTGCATGCACAACATCTTCAGCCACTACGTCCATCACCAGCACACCCACCAGAACATTCCGCACACGTGCAGTCGCCACCCCCACTACCATTTACACGTCCCCTGTGTCCTCTCCAAGTGTGTCTGTCACCCCCTCCTCCAAACTACACAAACGCAGGCAGCCACCCACCCAACAGCCATCCACCTCACGAAAGCCTCCAGCCCAAGCACCTGCACCCAAAGACACCAGACTTCACACTCCTACAACCACATCCTCTTCCTCCACTCCCATACCCACTACACCTACCCGCCCCTCTCTTTCCAAATTGCTTTTCTTTTCCAAACTTGACCTCTTTCCTACAACTCCCCCACCCCGTCCATCTCATAAGACTCCAATCAGCACCTCAGCCACCACAAAACCGGGACCTGTGAAGACTGTTGTCCATGGACTGTGGAGTCCCCCACCCTCAAGGGCATCCAGTTCAGCTAGGAGCCAAGGCACGGCCAGCCCACCACCAGAAAAGCATCCTAAGATTGCCAGTGCCCGGCGCGAGCGACCAAAGACCCCAGGGACCAAAATCCCTACATTGGCTCCGTCAGGAAGTGGGGTGCCACCTGGCACACCGCCAAAGGTGGGAAAGGGCCAGAAGCGTGCAGGGAAGGGTGGGAAGGCAGCACGCCCGACAAGTCCGGCAGCAGGGCAGCTGGCCAGGAGGGCCCCACCAGCCCCATCCCAGGTGTGCAGGAGGACACACACAGGCTCGGTACTGCAGCCCAGGAGGGCCCCGCAAGCCACGTCCCAGGTGGGCAGGAGGACACCCACAGGCCGAGAACTGCAGCCCAGGAGGGCCCCGCAAGCCACCAGACAGATGGGCAGGAAGGCCCCGCCAGCCACATGTCAGGTGGCGAGTGACATCCATGCCTGGGCCGGATCTGCTGACCAGGACACTCATCTCAAGCACCGCTCCGCTGGGCACCGCCGTCTCAAGCACCGCTGAACAGGGCCCTTCATCTCAAGCACCGCTGAACTGGGCCCTTCTTCTCAAGCACCGCTGAACAGGGCACCGCCGTCTCAAGAACCGCTGAACAGGGCCCTTCATCTCAAGCACCGCTGAACAGGGCACCGCCGTCTCAGGAACCGCTGAACAGGGCCCTTCATCTCAAGCACCGCTCCGCTGGGCACCGCCATCTCAAGAACCGCTGAACTGGGCCCTTCATCTCAAGCACCGCTGAACTGGGCACCGCCGTCTCAAGCACCCCTGAACTGGGCCCTTCATCTCAAGCACCGCTGAACAGGGCACCGCCGTCTCAAGCACCGCTGAACAGGGCCCTTCATCTCAAGCACTGCTCCGCTGGGCACCGCCGTCTCAAGAACCGCTGAACAGGGCACCGCCGTCTCAAGAACCGCTGAACTGGGCCCTTCATCTCAAGCACCGCTGAACAGGGCACCGCCGTCTCAAGCACCGCTGAACTGGGCCCTTCATCTCAAGCACCGCTGAACAGGGCACCGCTGTCTCAAGCACCGCTGAACTGGGCCCTTCATCTCAAGCACCGCTGAACTGGGCACCGCCGTCTCAAGCACCGCTGAACAGGGCACCACCGTCTCAAGCACCGCTGAACTGGGCCCTTCATCTCAAGCACCGCTGGCCCATTGGCGGAAGGGGCAGGCCCGCATCTGTGTCGGGCAGGGCTGCAAGAAGCACTCTGGGCACTAGTCCCCCTCCAGTACCAGTGGAGACTGTTATCCACTTGAGAGACTGTGGCTTTGCACTCCCCAGGATGGCACAGTGGGCAACCCACCCACTGTAGAGACTTGAGAGACTGTGGCTTTGCACTCCCCAGGATATGGCAGTGGGCAAGCCACCCACTGTAGAGACTTGAGAGACTGTGGCTTTGCACTCCCCAGGATGGCACAGTGGGCACCCCACCCACTGTAGAGACTTGAGAGACTGTGGCTTTGCACTGCCCAGGATGGCACAGTGGGCAACCCACCCACTGTAGAGACTTGAGAGACTGTGGCTTTGCACTCCCCAGGATATGGCAGTGGGCAAGCCACCCACTGTAGAGACTTGAGAGACTGTGGCTTTGCACTCCCCAGGATGGCACAGTGGGCACCCCACCCACTGTAGAGACTTGAGAGACTGTGGCTTTGCACTCCCCAGGATGGCACAGTGGGCAACCCACCCACTGTAGAGACTTGTGAGACTGTGGCTTTGCACTCCCCAGGATGGCACAGTGGCCATGGAGGCCCCTCGTGGATCTGGCGTCGTGGACTCATCTGGCTGAGGTGCCCCCCCTTCCCTTCCCCCTGAGGTGCCTGTAGTTTTCCTATCTGATGCCCCTGCAGTGTTCTCTCCGTTGGAGGCAGGTATCCTATGTGGGCTTTGCCCATGTGTTTTGGCCCAGTGGCCCACGTACAATGGCTGATAGACATATCGGACTGGACAATTTATGTATATAAAGTTATAGATGTGTGATATATTTTATACTCAGTCTTACAATATAATTCTATATTTATAATCATTTCCTTTTGCCTTTGCATTCTTCCGGGGGGTCTGGGGGTGTAACTGTGATGTGTTGCTATGCATTGATGTGTGTGTTGTAGTGGTTGAGGGTGAGGGTGGGTGTGTCGCATATGTTTGTCCCCGTAAATTTTTGCCTCCCCCTCCCCTGTGTCGTAGGTGCAGTACTCACCGTTGTCTTCTGCGCCGGCGTTCGTGCTCCTGGTAGAGGAGCAGGAAGACAATGGCTGGTAGGATGTGTAGTTCGGGTTCCATGCTGTCCAGATTCCTCGTGGGGTGTATGGAGGTGAGCGTTTTCCGTTTGAAATGGCTGTTTCCGCCGTGTTTTTATCGGCGGGGCTACCGCCCCGGAAAAGGTGGCGGATTGGTGGATTGTGATAGGGTGGGCGGTACATTGTCTCCCGCCTGTCTGTTGGCGGTGACCGCCGCGCTGTTTGTTTGTCCCGCCGTGGCGGGCGGTGTGTTAAAGTGGCGGTCTCTATTGGCGGTTTCCGCCAGGGTCGGAATTGCATTTTTTTTACCGCCAGCCTGTTGGCGGTTTGGCCGCCGCTTTAACACCGACCGCCAGGGTTGGAATGACCCCCAAAGTGTCCCCAAGTAAGTTGCAATACTTCTCCGAAAGACATCCTTTATCTAGGACATCATTTTGAGGAAAGAGCAAGGAAGGTGTTGCAGAAAACAATATCTGCTATTCTGAAAATGAACCCTCCAACTATGGAGAGAGAGATCAGGATGTTTCGGTGAATGGTGGGCTACTGTCGCCAGCGGATACTCAGCTTTTTCCCGAATAACCAAGCCTCTACAGAGGTTTAACATAAAGATGAATCTGATCTGCTACCTTGGGACAGTGAAAGCACAAACGCCTTTTTGAGCTTCGAGAAAGTCGTGCCATAGCTTTAAGAATGCCAGAATACAGTAAAGAGTTTCATTCTGTACTGCATTGACAGAGAAAAGTGGACTTCCTCTGCACTTACACAAAAACATGGCAATCCAAAGAGACCTGTATCTTATTTCTCAGTCAATCTTAACCCAGTAGTTACAGGGCTGCTGGGATGCCTAAAGGCAGTGGCAGCAGTTGGTGTCAGAATACAGCAGAGAGGAGGTATCATTATGGGACACCCTCTGACTATAATGATACCTCACTCTGTGAAAGTCCTTTTGACTTTTTACTAAGCCACAGCATGTGACTAATAGTCGCTTCACCAGATAGGAACAAATCATACTGGTGGCGGAAAATATTTCACTAAAGGGGTGCTTGTGTCTTAACCCTGCTACATTATTGCCATTGTCTGAAGCTGAAGTCGATGAAAAGGAAGTTGACTATGACTCTCTTGACATAACTGACCAAGGCTGGACATCAGATATACACCACTTGCAGAGTCGAATTGTGTATTGTTTGTGAATGGCTCATGTTTTTGGAAACAATAGGGGAAATTTAGATGCTGCTTATGCCATTTGCACCTTAGAGGGTGTAGTGAAAGCCTCCTTGTTGTGTGATGTAACGTTTACCCAGGTGGCTGTATAGGTCGCTCTTACAAGAGCCTGCTGACCATTTGAGAGTTACCATTTACACTGATAGTCAGTATGTCTTTGGTGTGTTCCACAGCTTTGGGCAGTTGTGGTCACAAAGAGGGTTTATGTCATCTTCTGAGTCCCCATTAAAAAATTGGATGTATGTTATGAGACTGTATGAGGCCTTACAAATGCCTATAGAGGTAGTAGCCATGAAGTGCACAGAAAAGAGGAGCAGGAATGATGTTGTCACTGACAGAAATCGGTATGCTGAAGAAGTTGCCCGATATTGCACTCATGGTTCCTGTGCTTTCAATGGGGTGTAGTCATATTAATCTGAAAGCAAGACTGCCATGCACATATTGTTGACCATTGCTGATAAATGGGAAGAAGTCAAGAGATTGCAGGAAGAAGCACCAGAGAGTGAGACACAGGGACAGATCAGAGCAGGTTGTTTGAAGAATGAGGATGAGTTCTGGGTTTGCGATGGAAGGCTCATTCTGCCAGACAGCTTGTTGTCACCCGTGGTAAGACATTTTCATTGTCCCAAATGCTGAAGCTCCACCTTGTTGACCTGCTCCCCACAGAGTCAGCTATAGCAGGACCTCACTACTGTGGCTATCCACATAAGGTCGCTATAGCGGCAGGGCCGGACTCGTCACAGCTGGATTAGGGTGTTTTCCCGGTAGGCTGGATGGGAGGGGCGTTTTTTCAGCGGTGGGGAACTGTTTTGTTACAGGGTGCCGGTGTTGCAGCAGTGCTTCGTTCTCCTGCTGGAAATGACGGACCATCCACACCATGGCTAGCAAATGTTTTTATAGCAAAGTAACTTGTTCCATTGTGTGACAATGCATGACAAGTGCACTCTCTGCTCGTAGTTCAGAACAACATTCTGTGGACAAAAGAGTGCTAAATCTTAGCACCGATTTTCTAGAGCATTGTCAAAGGAACCTCTTTCCCAATGTCCATTGTAATGTCCTGTTTCCCAAATTATAAACTCGCCCTTCCGCTTTTATTAAAATGTTGGCATTTATGCGCATGCACAATCTTCTATCCCCCTATATGGCAATGTAGTCCTTCCCTCAATTGTGCTTTCTTCTGCATATTATACTGAAGATGACGCTCCCTCATCTGACAAGGCATCGCCAAGTGCATTAACGTGGTGTCCTTTGCAACTCCTATTGTCCTCCTGAATCACGTAATATTCATATTAATTTTCTTCAGAATGGTGTATTCGTTCTGTTTCTCGATTTAAAAAAAAATCATGCATGCATGTCATTTCCTATAGATACAAATTATCACATTGTTAGTCTCAGACCCTGTTTCTGGGGCCCGAGGGCAAACAAGGTCTACTGGAGCTCCACCATGTTGGTTGAGGTCATTTGCCACTGGTGTCCTGGGGTCTGTCCTACTATGGATCTGAAAACTGGGCCACGTACAACCATTTCCACACCTAACTATCACGCTTGCGAAGGAAAGAAGTCAAAGTCTTCTCAGAGAGGTAGCGTCGGGTCAAGAGATCATAACTCAACATTCAAACAACTGACACAATAACACATGTCCACCCCAGTGCTTATCTTGGCCAAAGAAATTACTTTAATAACACAGCTAAATGTAATACTGTGCAATTCAATGGAGCTTAGTCACAAGGTTCTGATTACAACTACGATGCAGGGGTAACTGTTTACAGCCTCTATGGATCCTCTCAATATTCTCTATGGGGCTTCGACCCCAAGCATAGGCACAGGCATAGATTATGCCCAGGTGCAGTTTAATAGACCCCTACTCATGCAGAGCATCTTGTAATTCAGGTCAACATTTCACACTCAGGGTGGAACTGTTCATTTAACAGTCAGTGTTCACACTGAAGAACAGTCTATGGGGGTTATTACAACTTTGGAGGAGGTGTTAATCCGTCCCAAAAGTGACGGTAAAGTGACGGATATACCACCAGCCGTATTACGAGTTCCATAGGATATAATGGACTCGTAATACGGCTGGTGGTATATCCGTCACTTTACCGTCACTTTTGGGACGGATTAACACCTCCTCCAAAGTTGTAATAACCCCCTATGTGTTTAGCTCAGTCTTGCATGAGTGAGACCCTGTTACCTGCTCATATTACTAGGGGGAGTTCTCCTGGCCAGCGCCTTCATCAGCGATTCTGCTGACACAGGACCACGACTTCACTCCGGACTTGGGCCATGGCAGCGGAGCAGCACGGAAGGCCTGCTCAAAGGCCACCTGTCCTGACAGACGCGTGCTCTGCGTTTGGCTGTGATGGGTGCTCATTGTGGGCAGTTGAGGCCTGTGATCTGGAATCAGATGGGGTGCTCATCTGGCAGGTGTGATCTCTAGGGCTGGATCATGCTTCTGTTCCGGCGACAATGGCAGCTCCTCCACTGGATCTGCTTTGAGTCAGGCAGCAGCAGCACCCCACCGGGACTTTGGGTTTTGCCAGAGAGCACATCGTTATTTCTCAGGCTGGATTTCTATATGCATTCCACTGTGGACGCCATGATGGACCCGACACACGCAAGACACAGGTCCGCTCTGACTGCGTTCCCAAGGGCAGCCAGCAACGTCTGGGTGTTCTACATAGCGGGCCACACCTGGCTTCTCCCCCTGGACAGTCCCTCCTCCTGCAGGGCTGGACAAGCTCCTTCTGTCTCCCTTTTCTAGGCACTAGGCAGACCTGCAGCTACGGCAGCAAGCTGTGCAGAGTTCACTTCATGCCCCCATCTCTGTGAGCAGCTGTCATGCTGACACCAGCCCTGTTCACACAGCAGTCCTACAAGTACTTTTTGGAGATCCCCCTTCCTTGGTCAACAATAACTAGTAACTGGAATAAAGTGGGATGGTTTGGATAATTTTCCAGACAGGGCATGTGCACCCAATGTCCAAGGTTTTAGAACCGGTTTGGGGTGGGTTTCTTTCAAATGACATTTTCTGGCTGTTCCTCAACACAGCCTTCGTGCAAGATAATGGCTTTCACAGCAGGTAGCAGTGTAATTATTGTTGACACAGTGTGACTCTCACATATATGAGCTTAACGAAATGTTAACCTATAACACACATGATCATTACTCAGTAGTGTACACACGTATTACATTTAGATTTAGTGAATTTGTGCAGTGCATATACCATCCCTATCTATCCAGCTATCGCTCTCTCTAAGCCGTGCTGTCCAAAGCAAGAGTGAGATCTCTCCACCCGGCTGCCATCAGCCTTCCTGAAACATTACTTTGGGACAGAGACTGGCCTGCCTAGAAACCTCCTCATCGTGAACAACAGAAACTCTACTCCCATACTCGCCAATCCCATCTACCAACGGCTGTGCTCAAGAAGAACTAATCAGCAGCCTTTGGTAATTACCAAGGTCCTCACTGAATTCCGAAAAGCAGCCCTATCTCCATCCTCTCTCATTTCAGTTTCACAGTCTCCACCTTCCAGCCATAGAAATCCAGACAGTACAATTCCACTGCCTGTGGGGGGGGCACATCACCCGCCATCTGGTTCCATGCCAAACCAGGGCCTATACAAAGAAAGATCCCACTGGTCCAGGTACTCAGACTCTCACCATACACAGAGTTCGACTACCATACATGTGCTATAGACTTACTGCACACACACCCACTGCACACAGGGAATGTTGGAGCAAGGTTCTGGGGATTCACATAACAGCAGAACTTTACATGAAATGGTAGATCTCCCCCACGCAAATAAAAGAGCTGGTTTCGCTACACATTCATAAAAGCTCAAAATGCTGCCAGCACCCCTTTATGCAATTCAACCACTGCACATAAAGTAGTCCTACGCCCATTGTGAGGGAACTGTTTGTGCTTCCCTTGAAGTCACAGATCAGGTTCTTGCATAACCAGGGACAGGCCCAGGCATCTGTAAACATAAACATGCAAGGTTAGTGTGATATATATATATATATATATATATATATATATATATATATATATATATATGAAAGAAAAGATGTCCTGATCTGCGTGTTACGGCGCACTTAATTCTCCGGTGGTGCTGGTTTGAGGCAGGACAACCATATTTTCAAAAAACAAGATTCTCTTTCTGTTTTAGCAAGAGAAAACCGCACTCTGTCGTTGTGCCAAAAATACCTTAACTTTTAATACATTAGTGAGATCATAAACAAACAAACAGGAATCCCCTGACGCGTTTCGGTCTCACCAGACCTTGTTCACAGGTGTTTCCTGTGTGCTAATTTCGGCGCTTAAAATAAAGTACTCCAAAGTAACAGAAAAAATACTCAAGTTACACCACTTATCAAGAGTTACTCCATAACATCACTAAATATATATACTTTAACAAAGAAAAATTAAACGTTTTTCTATATACATATTTACCAAATTGTAACAGTGTTTTGACTACAATCCAAGGTGTTTTTCACTGAGTTCCACATTGCATTCTGGTATATGTAGTTTATAGCATTTCATTAAATCAACTTATTTTTAAATATATGTCATAAAATCTTGTTTCAGCGACTAATGGAGACTTCAAAACAATTTCTGAGGTGTGTTAACAAAATATAGGGGCCCTCATTAGTTTTTAATTCATATTCACATTGGATTCATATTCATGTATTGCATGTTACCTACAATAGCACAATCCCCAAAGTTTCTTTTAAACAAGGCCCTGGCTAAATCCTACACCTCTGATGGAAGAAAATTAATGTTTGGGTATTATTCCTTCAGTCAATTTATATTGATAGCACCAAAATTGCATGTCTATCTGACAAATGACAACGGGAAAGAAAGCATCTTATCAATTGGTGGAAATGACATAAAATAAATGAATGGCAACATCTTATGAGCTATGACAACTCTTATAGGTGTACAAATAACTCCTCATCCTGGTTTAAACCTAGCGGGGTGAGAGATCGGATATCAAGTATATGTCTGGATTCTAGTTGACGCAATTTCATTTCTCTGTCACCACCGCGTTCTGATTTTAGTACCTGATCAATTACATAGAATGTCATGAGTTCCCACTTGCTATCGTGTTTCTGTTCCATATGTCTCGCTGTTGCATAGCTCCTATCTATATTGATAGTTGCTCGAAGATGTTCTAAAATTCGCTTTTTAGTCTCACATATGGTACTGCCAACATATTTCAACCCACAAGGACATTCAATCACATATACTGTGAATCGACTTTTACAGTTCAAGTGCTTACGTATCACTCTCTCCATGCCAGTATTTGTTGAGTACTCTTTCTTATTCACCCCAATTTTACATGCCTTACAGCTGCTGCACTTCCAAAAGCCAGTTTTCTGTAACCAGTTTGCTTTTGTAGTTTGGAAATGGCTGTGCGATAATTTATCCCTTAAGTTTGCTGTTCTTCTGAAAGTCATTAATGGGTATTGTCCCATGATTTCCCCCACTATTGGGTCCATTTGTAAAATTGCCCAATGGTTTTCCAAGATTTTACGAACTTGTGTAGCACTCTGTGAGTATGTTGTTATGAACCTCAGCTGTTGTTGTTTGGCATGTTTAATGGCTTGGTTTCCTCCATGAATTAGTTGTTCTCTTGATGATTGTTTCACACGTTTCTGTGCCAGAGCTAAACACTTTTTCGGATATTGTCTTGCCAGGAATCTCTCCTCCGCTAATTTCAAGTGCTTCTCACACTCTTCCGGCTCTGAGCAGATTTTCTTTATTCGTAGAAATTCACCATAGGGAATGTTCCACTTTGTTCGTGGTGGGTGAAAACTGTTAGCATGTAATATGGAGTTTGTAGCTGTTATTTTCCTGTGCAATGAAGTCTGAATTGTCCCCTCTTTAACATAAATTTCTGTATCTAGAAATGTCACACGTGTTGCACTGATGTCGTAGGTGAAATTAAGTTTGGCTACATTAGAGTTCAAGATCTTAAAGTATTCATCAAATTCTGACTCAGTACCATCCCAGATAAGAAAAAGGTCATCAATAAACCTCAACCAAGTCACTACTTTTTGTTGGTAAATCTCGTTTTCTTCTGCCCAAGCTATTCGTTGTTCAAACCATCCCATCGTCAGATTCGCAAAATTGGGAGAAAAAGAAAAACCCATTGCCGTGCCCTTAATTTGCAGATACAGTTGTTGGTTAAACAAAAAATAATTATTTGTTAGACAAATGTTAATCATTTCCAGAAGCATCTCATTGTGTTGATAAAAACGTATATTCCTTTGGTTGAGAAAGAATTTGCATGCCTGGATTCCTATTTGATGTTCAATGTTCGTGTACAGCGAAACTACATCCATTGTTACTAATTTATAGGTGTCCTGCCAATGAGGCCTTGATCTTCCCACCTTCCCACCTTAAGATACACAAATTTATCTCCTCCTTCAGTTTTATTACTGGGTTCCCAGTTCCCAGTAGCAAGTGCATAACAGGTTTTATATATATATACACATATATATTATCACACTAACCTATATATATATAGAATCAACCTCAATAAATACACAGGGAGTAAAATTAACTTTGTTAAACGAGATATGCCTCGCCCTCCAACAACAATCCAAAGATCAGCAAGTCAAAACAAGAGGGAGAGGAAGAGGACGAGGCGCAAAAGGAATAAACCCACACGAAGGGGACAAAGAGGGAAGACAAAGAAAAACCAGGGCTCAAACAGCGGCAACTTTCAAGAGCTAAATATTATTAATCTTTCCACCAGAGAAATGTCCCAATCGGAGGAATCTGTCCTAAAAAAGGGGCTACAATTCTGTCCCTCTACAGATTTGGATTTAGTACAAACACGCATAGACTTTTATAAGTATATACGCAAAATCAAACTTGCCAAAACCTTTGCGGAAACTAAAATGAAAGAGAAAAATGATCCACCAACACAGGAGTATGACCTTACTGTGGGAGATAAAGAGACGTTGATGACTCTGGTGAATTTAGATCTGGGAAACAAACCATTGGAAGTTACTGAAATAGTTAAACCCCTTGGGGCGGGCCTGACAGATAAAAGACCACCTTCCAAGTTTTACCCAGCACTACCAGCAGGGAATAAAATAGATTTATTTGCGGAGATGGTCATTCATGATCTTTATAAAAAGAATTGGAATAAGAAAGAGGAGAACTTAACCATACCAGAGAAACAGGCGTTGCACAGACTTCAGATGGAAACAATGGTTGAAATCAAACCTGCGGACAAAGGTGGAAACATTGTAATACAAAATAAACAGGATTATGTGAAAGAAGAGATGCGGCAATTGTCGGATAAAACCTGTTATGCACTTGCTACTGGGAACCCAGTAATAAAACTGAAGGAGGAGATAAACTCGTGTATCTTAAGGTGGGAAGATCAAGGCCTCATTGATCAAGTAGAGGCAAAATATTTGTTAGTGGAACATCCTGTAACTCCAACAATATACTTCCTCCCTAAAATTCATAAAAATTTGCAACATCCACCAGGTAGACCTATAATATCAGCCAAAGCATCTCTATTAGAACCTATGTCAGAATACATAGATTTCTTTCTAGCACCCTTGGCAAGAAATTTGAACTCCTATTTACGTGATACAGGAGACTTACTGTTACAATTGGAAGGGATACCTTGGCAGGACACCTATAAATTAGTAACAATGGATGTAGTTTCACTGTACACGAACATTGAACATCAAATAGGAATCCAGGCATGCAAATTCTTTCTCAACCAAAGGAATATACGTTTTTATCAACACAATGAGATGCTTCTGGAAATGATTAACATTTGTCTAACAAATAATTATTTTTTGTTTATCCAACAACTGTATCTGCAAATTAAGGGCACGGCAATGGGTTTTTCTTTTTCTCCCAATTTTGCGAATCTGACGATGGGATGGTTTGAACAACGAATAGCTTGGGCAGAAGAAAACGAGATTTACCAACAAAAAGTAGTGACTTGGTTGAGGTTTATTGATGACCTTTTTCTTATCTGGGATGGTACTGAGTCAGAATTTGATGAATACTTTAAGATCTTGAACTCTAATGTAGCCAAACTTAATTTCACCTACGACATCAGTGCAACACGTGTGACATTTCTAGATACAGAAATTTATGTTAAAGAGGGGACAATTCAGACTTCATTGCACAGGAAAATAACAGCTACGAACTCCATATTACATGCTAACAGTTTTCACCCACCACGAACAAAGTGGAACATTCCCTATGGTGAATTTCTACGAATAAAGAAAATCTGCTCAGAGCCGGAAGAGTGTGAGAAGCACTTGAAATTAGCGGAGGAGAGATTCCTGGCAAGACAATATCCGAAAAAGTGTTTAGCTCTGGCACAGAAACGTGTGAAACAATCATCAAGAGAACAACTAATTCATGGAGGAAACCAAGCCATTAAACATGCCAAACAACAACAGCTGAGGTTCATAACAACATACTCACAGAGTGCTACACAAGTTTGTAAAATCTTGGAAAACCATTGGGCAATTTTACAAATGGACCCAATAGTGGGGGAAATCATGGGACAATACCCATTAATGACTTTCAGAAGAACAGCAAACTTAAGGGATAAATTATCGCACAGCCATTTCCAAACTACAAAAGCAAACTGGTTACAGAAAACTGGCTTTTGGAAGTGCAGCAGCTGTAAGGCATGTAAAATTGGGGTGAATAAGAAAGAGAACTCAACAAATACTGGCATGGAGAGAGTGATACGTAAACACTTGAACTGTAAAAGTCGATTCACAGTATATGTGATTGAATGTCCTTGTGGGTTGAAATATGTTGGCAGTACCATATGTGAGACTAAAAAGCGAATTTTAGAACATATTCGAGCAACTATCAATATAGATAGGAGCTATGCAACAGCGAGACATATGGAACAGAAACATGATAGCAAGTGGGAACTCATGACATTCTATGTAATTGATCAGGTACTAAAATCAGAACGCGGTGGTGACAGAGAAAAGAAATTGCGTCAACTAGAATCCAGACATATACTTGATATCCGATCTCTCACCCCGCTAGGTTTAAACCAGGATGAGGAGTTATTTGTACACCTATAAGAGTTGTCATAGCTCATAAGATGTTGCCATTCATTCATTTTATGTCATTTCCACCAATTGATAAGATTCTTTCTTTCCCGTTGTCATTTGTCAGATAGACATACAATTTTGGTGCTATCAATATAAATTGACTGAAGGAATAATACCCAAACATTAATTTTCTTCCATCAGAGGTGCAGGATTTAGCGAGGGCCTTGTTTAAAAGAAACTTTGGGGATTGTGCTATTGTAGGTAACATGCAATACATGAATATGAATCCAATGTGAATATAAATTAAAAACTAATGAGGGCCCCTATATTTTGTTAACACACCTCAGAAATTGTTTTGAAGTCTCCATTAGTCGCTGAAACAAGATTTTATGACATATATTTAAAAATAATTTGATTGAATGAAATGCTATAAACTACATATACCAGAATGCAATGTGGAACTCAGTGAAAAACACCTTGGATTGTAGTCAAAACACTGTTACAATTTGGTAAATATGTATATAGAAAAACGTTTAATTTTTCTTTGTTAAAGTATATATATTTAGTGATGTTATGGAGTAACTCTTGATAAGTGGTGTAACTTGAGTATTTTTTCTGTTACTTTGGAGTACTTTATTTTAAGCGCCGAAATTAGCACACAGGAAACACCTGTGAACAAGGTCTGGTGAGACCGAAACGCGTCAGGGGATTCCTGTTTGTTTGTTTATGATCTCACTAATGTATTAAAAGTTAAGGTATTTTTGGCACAACGACAGAGTGCGGTTTTCTCTTGCTAAAACAGAAAGAGAATCTTGTTTTTTGAAAATATATATATATATATATATATATACATATATATATATATATATATATATATATATATACACCCTGATGAAGAGTTTTCATTTCACAAAATGACTAGAACAAAGATTTTTATATTGTCATTGAAAAGGTATGTTTGTAGGAAGTTCCACATCTACATTGTTTTCTATTGTGTAAATGAAAAAGCAATTTTTGAATTCATTGGTTTTAAATTTGTGTTACTAAAGAAGACAAGGAGCAAAGGGCCCTACCCAATGGGTTGAACAATGTTTCGGCAGGTGGCGGAGCATCCGCTTCAGGTTTATGACTGATACACCTTGCTGGGGCATTAGCCCAGAGCCCGACTAAGCATCCGTGTGAACATCTGAACACCAGTGGGTGCTGCTTGCAAAACCAGCATTCCCAGATTTGTTTCTGCACATTCTCATCAACATGTTTCTGAAATCATGTCTGACAGAAGTTGGTCTTGTTTTATGTGACAAGTAAAGAGTGAATGAGTACACATGCAGTTTCACCAAAGCTTTAGGAGATATGTCTGAATACTCATTCACCACATTCATTTACCTAAACTCCTGTTTCCCATCTTTATGGCTTCAATCCCAAACATCCTACTTTATCTGATGCAACTGAATTATGCCTTTCCCATCTTTTCCCAGTGCTCTGCAGTTCCAGATCATATGTATAAAGGGGATTTCTGGGTCCCTGCAGTTAGGACAGGAGGATTTCCCACACTACACACAACATCCATATGTGTATTTAAGGTTCAGATCTCTCCAACCTCAATGATAATAAATCCTGTTTACGTACGTAAATCTTGTTGTTCTAAACTTGACTTTGAATTTCAGGTCTGACGTCTGTGAGATCAGTGCTGCTACTCAATACCCAAATATTTCCTTCTACACATTAATAACTTTGAATGGAGCCTGCATGCACCATTAACTGCATCTGCTTCCTATTCAAATTAAATTTACATATTGGTTTCTCTGATACTTTTCTCCTCTCTGACAACACTCTAAGGGCCACAGATAGCAACAATCAGATTTGCTACCCGCAATTTGCGAGTCGCAATTCTGAATGTTGGATGGTGTCCCTGACACCATCTGCGATTCACAAGGGGGTCGCAAATGCCCACCTCATGAATAATCATGAGGTGAGTCGCAATTTGCGACCCCCTTGCGAATGGCGGCCCTCACAGGGATGGTGGCCTGCTGTGGACAGCAGACCACCATGTCTGTGACAGCTTTTTAATAAAGCAGTGTTTTGTTTTTTTGTAATGCAGCCCGTTTAACTTAAAGAAAAACAAGATGCATCACAAAAATGAAAAATTAAACGTTTTTGTTTCATTTTTTTAGAGCAGGCAGTGGTCCATAGAAAAAATGTTTGCAGTGCCATTCACAACGGGAAAGGGGTCATTTGAAAAGGGTGCAAAATGCGATTGGTTACTGAATCACAAAAAGGGATTTGTGCATTGCGATGTGCTTTTTGCACGTCGCAAACAGCGAAATTCGCTGTTTGCGACGTGCAAAAAGCTTGCTACATATGGCCCTTACTGCATTACAATTTTTTGCAATTTCCCCAATGTTCCTACGGCAACCCTGATCATCCTGCTTAATGTCCCTTATTGACACCTTGGGTCTGATTTATGTGTTGCCCGGAATGGAACTCCGCTGCCCCACAACATAGTGGGCTGCCCACCTAATATATATACAGGTGGACCTTAGGGGGCATATTTATACTCCGTTTGCGCCGGATTTGCGTCGTTTTTTTTTACGCAAATTCGACGCAAAACGAACACCATATTTATACTCTGGCGTTAGACGCGTCTAGCGCCAAAGTTCATGGAGTTTGCGTCATTTTTTAGCGTGGACACCTACTTTGCGTTAATGATATGCAAGGTAGGCGTTCCCGTCTAAAAAATGACTCAGAGGCATGTGCGCCGTATTTACACTCCCGGGCAAAAATGACGCCCGGGAGTGGGCGGGTCCAAAAAAATGACATCCAGCCGCTTTTGCGTCGTTTTTTTGCGCCTGGTCAGGGCAGGTGTTAAGAGACCTGTGGGCTCGGAAGGAGCCCAGAGGTGCCCTCCCATGCCCCCAGGGACACCCCCTGTCACCCTTGCCCACCCCAGGAGGACACCCAAGGATGGAGGGACCCATCCCAGGGAACTTAAGGTGAGTTCAGGTAAGTATTTTTTTTTATTTTTTTTTGTGGCATAGGGGGGCCTGATTTGTGCCCCCCTACATGCCACTATGCCCAATGACCATGCCCAGGGGACATAAGTCCCCTGGGCATGGCCATTGGGTAAGGAGGCATGACTCCTGTCTTTGCTAAGACAGGAGTCATTTTAATGGGGGTTGGGAGTAAAAAAAATGGCGCTAATCTGGTTGAGGTGAAAATTTTGCCTCAGCCTGACTTGCCCCATTTTTTGGCGTCCAAGCTCCATATTCCCCTACGCCGGCGCTGCCTGGTGTACGTAATTTTTTTTTACGCACACCAGGCAGCTCCGCCGGCTAACGCCGGCTAACGTCATTGAATAAATACGGCGCCCGCATGGCGCTTCAGAATGGCGTTAGCCGGCGTTTGATTTTTTGACGCACAACTGCGTTGGCGCAGTTGTGCGTCGAAAAGTATAAATATGGCCCTAAGTTTGGCCACAGAAAGACTACTCTGTCTCTGTAGTGGCCAAACTTCTCTGGCGGACCTGGGAGTTAGGGTTGTCAGAGAATTGGCTACATGTTTAGATGGTCATTTGTTTGCAGACCGGTGGTAGGGTAAATTAAGGAACACAGTCCCACGCCTTAATTCCTCCTAGACCACTACCACAATGGTGCATTACCAATTCATTGATTCCTCCAGGAGTCAATTATAAGAATAGCAAACAGTTCCCATTGGCATGTAGGTTCCACTCCAATTCACTTCTTATTTTCAAATATAAAATTCTTTATCACATTCTCTCATGAGAGCATATCAATGATTTGACACAAATACAGCCAAGACATGATTTGGGGACATACCTCAGGGGTGACAATTAAACAAAGAAACACAATAAACTCTCACAAAAAGTCATCACAACAAAAACGTTAAAGTGAATTACTTTGCAAATATTTTGGTAACAAAAAAAGAAGAAAACACACTGTAAAAAACTGTATATATCATCATCTTATTTCTTAGCAACAATCAAATCTTTTGGTTACATTATGACTTCCACATAATCCATTGTGAACAAAGACTTCACATTCAAAATTAAGGCCCTCATTACAACCCTGACAGTAAATGCCACCGACCGCCGTGCTGACGGCCGCCAACATAACGTGACCGCGGCAGTATACCGTTACGGGTATCACGACCCACACAGAGAAATCCGCCACTATACAGACACCCACACAAGTCCGCCAGCCCAAAGGTAAGTGATAAACTGGCAGTACCAAAACCCACACCGTTATGCCAACAGAAATACGCCCACAGCATCATGACCCACGAATCACCACGGCGGTCATTCAACAGTGGGAAACCATTGGCGGTACACACCGCCGAGCTCAAAATACACACACACTAACAAAACTACACCACATTGGACAATTCAAACTATACGCACCTGACACACATACACACACGACACCCACGCACCCAATATAAAACACCCACCCACAATACCCACAACCCCTTACAATGAAAAAAAATATTGCCAACTGAGACAGAGACAAGCCAGGAGCACCCACTGAATCAGAGCCACATAACACCATCATCCATACACCATCCACGCACCTCACAGCACACACACCAACACATCACCCCACACACCCTCTCAGATACCACTCACACTACACCCATGGCACCCCAAAGACACCCCAGGTTCTCAGAGGAGGAGCTAAGGGTCATGGTGGAGGAAATCATCCAGGTAGATCCACAGCTTTTCGGATCACAGGTGCAGCAGACATCCATTGCTAGGAAGATGGAGCTATGTTGGAGAGTCCTGGACAGGGTCA
The DNA here is from genome assembly GCF_031143425.1 of Pleurodeles waltl. NCBI lineage: Eukaryota > Metazoa > Chordata > Amphibia > Caudata > Salamandridae > Pleurodeles > Pleurodeles waltl. The sequence goes on along the minus strand of NC_090444.1, from coordinate 1,810,105,100 downwards.
ATGCTGTGGGACAGCACCCAAGAACAAGGGATGACATCAGGAAGAGGTGGAACGACCTACGGGGGAAGGTGCTTTCCGTGGTTGCAAGACACCAGGTAACCGTACAGAGGACTGGCAGTGGACCCCCACCTCCTCCCCCACAACTAACAACATGGGAGGAGCAAGTCTTACCGATCATGCATCCTGAGGGCCTCGCAGGAGTAGCAGGAGGACTGGACTCTGGTAAGTCAAATCTTTACTACTATATCCCCCACGCTACCTGCATGCCATCACAAACTCCTACCCATCCCTTCACCCCCATCAATCCACCACCTCACATATACCCCACTATCACAACCCACCCATCCCAATACCAAGCTCTGCATGCAACACCAATGCATGGCCACCCATCACAGACCTGCATGGACACCCATCACCACAGCATGCGCACAAGTAACAATCACTTAGCCAAACCAATAACATCTCACACAACCCAAAGGTGCCTTGCTAATAACAACATAGAGGAAAATAATATCCATGCACAAGATGGCACACGTAGATACAATAACACTGCATTTACATCCCCACAGGACCCCCACTCAACGTCACCGTAGAGGAGGTGCCACCAACATCCAGTCCCCCCACAGAAGAGGCCCACAGGGATCACAGCAGCTCTGCACTCCTGGATCACGATGACCAACCTGGCCCATCAGGGACCTCTGGACAGTCGGTTACCCTGCCACAGTCCCAACCCACCACAGAGCCTCCCACTCAGGAAACACCAGCACAGCACCCACCTAGAGGGCCTATCCCTCTGTCCCCAGGACACCTCAATCATCAGTGTGTCCACCATTATAGAGACTCCAGGCAACCCCACAAACCCAAGACAATCAGAGACCTGGGGTCAGTGGCAGTGGCCACACGGTTCGGGGGACAGAGGCACAGGACAACAGGGAAGCTGGGAGGACTGCTGTGTGACAAGGGGAGGACAGGCCCAGGGAACCCACTCTCCATAAGGCACTTGCAGGTGTCCTGGGAGCATTCCACCATTCGCAGGAGACCATGGGCCATATACTGTACAAGTTGCAGGAGACCCAGTGGCTGCAGGAGGGACAGTACCTGGGGATCACTAGCCACACCGAAGAACAGCCCTCCATCTCCGCAGATGCTAGTGGACAGGAGGCCCCGCCACAGGACCAAGAGCACACCAGCACCCCACCCCCTGTAGAAGGAGAACCACCCCGCAAACGGTCCCTGCGATCCAGGCAGAAGCCAAAGAACATTGCCAAGACCCCCACCAGGAAATAAGACTCCTGAATGTCACCCTTGTGCCCCACTCTGTCACCCTGTCCACCTTGTACTGCCAATGCTCCCCTTCCTATGCCCCTTTGGACAATACGCCTGTGATACAAATAGACTGGACTCTACCCTGGACTTTACTCCATCAGCAACCCACCTCATTGCAATACCCCCTCCACTTATTAGCACATAAATAAACACCCTTGGAACAAATACAAGTATAGAGTCTGTCAAATGATTGAAATATGTATTAGTTTAACAAGCTGTAAACATTGCAATTCAAATGTACAGTTTCAGATACATAGGTATGACCTGTAGTGGGCAGCAGTAAACACACCAGGAGCCAGAGTGGGGCACAGAAATCTGAAAATAGAGAAGCCAAAAGGTACAGTAAGTGTCCATAGACATAGGGAAATCAGGCTGCCATGTTCAATGTCTAAAACAAAACTGCAATGGGAAATTAAGTTACAGTGCCTTACCTGTGTGTCACTGGAAGGACTGTTGAATGAGTGGACTTCTGTTGTCCACATCTTCTTCCTCTGCCTCCTCTTCCTCACTGTCCACAGGCTCCACCGCTGCCACAAGACCATCTCCAGGCTCATCCTCCTGCAGAAAAGACACCTGGCGTCTCAAGGCCAGGTTGTGCAACATGCAATGATGATCTGGCACACCTTCTTGGGTGAGTAGTACAGGGATCCACCTGTCAGATGGAGGCACCGGAATCTGGCCTTCAGGAGGCAAAAGGTTCTCTCAATTATCCTTCTTGATTGCCCATGTGCCTCATTGTAACGTTCCCCTTCCTTTGTCCTGGCATTCCTCACTGGGGTCAGTAGTCATGAGAGGTTGGGGTAAGCAGAGTCACCTGCAAATATCGAGGGATACCTGTTAGACACACACTCACCCTTAGGGACAACCCCACACCCATATACCTACATCAACTGGGTGGGGACCATGGGCTCACCTAGTAGCCACACCCGGTGCCTCTGGAATTGAGACATCACATATGGAATGCTGCTATTCCTCAAAATAAAGGTATAATGCACAGAGCCAGGATACTTGGCAGTGACATGGGAGATATACTGGTCCGCCAAACACACCATCTGCACATTCAGAGAGTGAAAGTTTTTTCTATTCCTGAACACTTGTTCATTTCTCCGGGGGGGGGGGACAAATGCTATATGTGTACCATCAATGGCATCAATGATGTTGGGGATATGTCCCAGGGCATAAACTTCAGCCTTGACTGTGGCCAAATCCTCCACCTGGCGGAATACGATGTAGCTGCGCATGTGTTTCAGCAGGGCAGACAACACTCTGGTCAACACGTTGGAGAACATTGGCTGACACATCCCTGATGCCATGGCCACTGTTGTTTGGAAGGAACCACTTGCCAGGAAATGGAGCACTGACAGGACCTGCACTAGAGGGGGGATACCTGTGGGCTAGCGGATAGCTGAAATCAGGTCTGGCTCCAATTGGGCACACAGTTCTTGGATTGTGGCCCTATCAGATCTGTAGGTAAGGATAATGGGGGTCATTCCAACCCTGGCGGTCGGTGTTAAAGCGGCGGTCAAACCGCCAACAGGCTGGCGGTAAAAAAAATTGAATTCTGACCCTGGCGGAAACCGCCAACAGAGACCGCCACTTTAACACTCCGACCGCCACGGCGGGACAAACAAACAGCGCGGCGGTCACCGCCAACAGACAGGCGGGAGCCAATGTACCGCCCACCCTATCACAACCCACCAATCCGCCACCTTTTCCGGGGCGGTAGCCCCGCCGATAAAAACACGGCGGAAACAGCCATTACGAACGGAAAACGCTCACCTCTACACACTCCACGAGGAATCTGGACAGCATGGAACCCGAATTACACATCCTCCCAGCTATTGTCTTCCTGCTCCTCTACCAGGAGCACGAACGCCGGCGCAGAAGACAACGGTGAGTACTGCACCTACGACACAGGGGAGGGGGGAGGCAAAAAATTACGGGGACACACATACGCGACACACCCACCCTCACCCTCACCCACAACTACATACACATCAATGCAGAGCAACAACTCAGAGTGACACTCCCAAACCCCCCGGAAGAATGCAAAGACAAAAGGAAATGATCATGAAATTTGAAGTATATTGTACGGCTAAGTAAAAAAATATATCAAACATCTATAACTATATATACATATGTAAATTGTCCTGTCCAAATTGGGTATCAGCCATTGTTCGTGGGCCAATGGGCCTAAACACATGGGCAAAGCCCACACAGGATACCCGACTCCAATGGAGAGAACACTGCAGGGGCATCAGATAGCAAAACTACAGGCACCTCAGGGGGAATGGAAGGGGGGGCACCTCAGCCAGATGAATCCACGACGCCAGATCCACAAGGGGCCTCCATGGCCACTGTACCATCCTGGGGAGTGCAAAGCCACAGTCTCACAAGTCTCTACAGTGGGTGGATTGCCCACTGTGCCATCCTGGTGAGTGCAAAGCCACAGTCTCACAAGTCACTACAGTGGGTGGATTGCCCACTGTGCCATCCTGGGGAGTGCAAAGCCACAGTCTCACAAGTCTCTACAGTGGGTGGATTTCCCACTGTGCCATCCTGGGGAGTGCAAAGCCACAGTCTCACAAGTCTCTACAGTGGGTGGATTGCCCACTGTGCCATCCTGGGGAGTGCAAAGCCACAGTCTCACAAGTGGATTACAGACTCCACTGGTTCTGGAGGAGGCATGGTGCCCAGAGTGGTTATAATCCGTTAATCTGAATAATTATGGACTACTATTGCTACAGTTTTCTTCCCGCTTTTCCCGTTGTTCTATATTCATAACATTGTTTTGGGTCACTCTATTACATTTATATACTTGAGGAGATTTTGATGGATATTTTTACATTACGAGTTGTTTAAATATTTGTTATCAGTGTTTTTCAAGGGGTCACCCCATTGTGCAATATATGGTGCCCAGAGTGCTTCGTGCAGCCCTGCCCGACCCAGATGCGGGCCTGCCCCTTCTGCCAATGGGCCAGCGGTGCTTGAGACGGCGGTGCCCTGTTCAGCGGTGCTTGAGTTGAAGGGCCCAGCGGAGCGGTGCAGAGACGGCGGTGCGCAGCAGAGCGGTGCTTGAGTTGAAGGGCCCAGCGGAGCGGTGCAGAGACGGCGGTACCCAGCGGATCGGTGCTTGAGTTGAAGGGCCCAGCGGAGCGGTGCTTGAGATGAAGGGCCCAGCGGATCGGTGCTTGAGTTGAAGGGCGCAGCGGAGCGGTGCTTGAGATGAAGGGCCCAGCGGAACGGTGCTTGAGATGAAGGGCCCAGCGGAGCGGTGCAGAGACGGCGGTGCCCAGCGGAGCGGTGCAGAGACGGCGGTGCCCAGCGGAGCGGTGCAGAGACGGCGGTGCCCAGCGGAGAGGTGCTTGAGTTGAAGGGCCCAGCGGAGTGGTGCTTGAGATGAAGGGCCCAGCGGAGCGGTGCTTGAGATGAAGGGCCCAGCGGATCGGTGCTTGAGTTGAAGGGCCCAGCGGAGCGGTGCTTGAGATGAAGGGCCCAGCGGAGCGGTGCTTGAGATGAAGGGCCCAGCGGAGCGGTGCAGAGACGGCGGTGCCCAGCGGAGCGCTGCAGAGACGGCGGTGCCCAGCGGAGCGCTGCAGAGACGGCGGTGCCCAGCGGAGTGGTGCTTGAGTTGAAGGGCCCAGCGGAGCGGTGCTTGAGATGAAGGGCCCAGCGGAGCGGTGCTTGAGATGAAGGGCCCAGCGGAGCGGTGCTTGAGTTGAAGGGCCCAGCGGAGCGGTGCTTGAGTTGAAGGGCCCAGCGGAGCGGTGCTTGAGATGAAGGGCCCAGCGGAGCGGTGCTTGAGATGAAGGGCCCTGTTCAGCGGTGCTTGACTTGAAGGGCCCTGTTCAGCGGTTCTTGAGACGGCGGTGCCCTGTTCAGCGGTTCTTGACTGGAAGGGCCCTGTTCAGCAGTTCTTGAGATGCCGGTGCCCTGTTCAGCGGTTCTTGACTTGAAGGGCCCTGTTCAGCGGTGCTTGAGACGGCGGTGCCCTGTTCAGCGGTTCTTGACTTGAAGGGCCCTGTTCAGCGGTGCTTGACTTGAAGGGCCCTGTTCAGCGGTTCTTGAGACGGCGGTGCCCTGTTCAGCGGTTCTTGACTGGAAGGGCCCTGTTCAGCGGTTCTTGAGACGGCGGTGCCCTGTTCAGCGGTTCTTGACTGGAAGGGCCCTGTTCAGCGGTGCTTGACTTGAAGGGCCCTGTTCAGCGGTTCTTGAGACGGCGGTGCCCTGTTCAGCGGTTCTTGACTGGAAGGGCCCTGTTCAGCGGTTCTTTAGACGGCGGTGCCCTGTTCCGCGGTTCTTGACTGGAAGGGCCCTGTTCAGCGGTTCTTGAGACGGCGGTGCCCTGTTCAGCGGTTCTTGACTGGAAGGGCCCTGTTCAGCGGTTCTTGACTTGAAGAGCCCTGTTTAGCGATTCTTGACTGGAAGGGCCCTGTTCAGCGGTTCTTGACTGGAAGGGCCATGTTCAGCGGTTCTTTAGACGGCGGTGCCCGCTTCAGCGGTTCTTGACTGGAAGGGCCCCGTTCAGCGGTGCTTGACTTGAAGGGCCCTGTTCAGCGGTTCTTGAGACGGCGGTGCCCTGTTCAGCGGTTCTTGACTGGAAGGGCCCTGTTCAGAGGTTCTTGAGACGGCTGTGCCCTGTTCAGCGGTTCTTGACTGGAAGGGCCCTGTTCAGCCGTGCTTGACTTGAAGGGCCCTGTTCAGCGGTTCTTGAGACGGCGGTGCCCTGTTCAGCGGTTCTTGACTGGAAGGGCCCTGTTCAGCGGTGCTTGACTTGAAGGGCCCTGTTCAGCGGTTCTTGAGACGGCGGTGCCCTGTTCAGCGGTTCTTGACTGGAAGGGCCCTGTTCAGCGGTTCTTTAGACGGCGGTGCCCTGTTCAGCGGTTCTTGACTGGAAGGGCCCTGTTCAGTGGTTCTTGAGACGGTGGTGCCCTGTTCAGCGGTTCTTGACTGGAAGGGCCCTGTGCAGCGGTTCTTGACTTGAGGGGCCCTGTTCAGCGGTTCTTGACTGGAAGGGCCCTGTTCAGCGGTTCTTGACTGGAAGGGCCCTGTTCAGCGGTGCTTGACATGTGTGTCCAGGTCACCAGATCCGGCCATGACATGGATTTCACTCGCCACCTGACATGTGGCTGCCGGGCCCTTCGTGCACATCTGTCTTCTCGCTTGCGGGGCCCTCCTGTGCTGCCGTCCCGGGCCCGTGGGTGTCCTCCTGCACACCTGGAATGGGGCTGGTGGGGCCCTCCTGGGCAGCTCGCCTGCTGCCGGACTTGTCGGGCGTGCTGCCCTTGCCACCCTTCCCTGCTCGTCTGTGGCCCTTTCCTCCCTTTGGTGGTGTGCCAGGTGGCACCCCACTCCCTGACGGTGCCAGGGTAGGGCTTTTGGAGCCTGCTGTCTTTGGCCTCTCGCGGCGGGCACTGGCTTTCTTGGCTTTTTTTTTAGGGGGTGGGCTGGCCGTCTCTTTACTCCTACCCGAGGTAGCTGGCCTTGAAGGTGGTGGACTCCAAAATCCTTGGACTATTGTCTTTGGAGGTCCAGGTTTTGTGGTGGCTGAGGTGCTGATTGTAGTCTTATGAGATGGAGGGGGTGGGTCAGTTGTTGGAAAGAGGTCAAGGTTGGAAAGGAAAATCAATTTAGAAAGACAGGGACGGGTAGGTGTAGTGGGTATGGGAGTGGAGGAAGAGGATGTGGTTGTAGGAGAGTGAAGTCTGGTGTCTTTGGGTGCAGGTGCTTGTGCTGGAGGCTGTCGTGAGGTGGATGGCTGTTGGGCGGGTGGCTGGCTGCGTTTGTGTGGTTTGGAAGAGGGGGTGACAGACACACTGGGAGAGGACACAGGGGACGTGTAAATGGTAGTGGGGGTGGTGACTGCACGTGTGCGGAGTGTTCTGGTGGGTGTGCTGGTGATGGACGTAGTGGCTGAAGATGTTGTGCATGCAAGTGTGAGTGGAGACGTCACAGGGAGGGAGGAGGGAGACGAGGAGGAGGGGGACACAGAGGAGGCAGTGGGTGTTGGCATATCTGCATGTGGATGTTGCTTGGGTGAATGCTTGTGTGATGTGTGTTGCTTATGTCTGGATGAGCTTCACTTGGGTGTTGAGGTGTGTGCAGGCTGGTCTGTAGGTGTGTCTGGGATAGGCAGAGGTACAGGGGAGTGGGACTGGGTTGAGGAAGTTGGAGGAGGGAGGCTGGAGACAGGGACAATGGCTGCCGTCAGTGCTGAGGCCAGAGCGTTGAACGATCGCTGATGGGCAGCTTGACCCGAATGAATGCCCTCCAGGTATGCATTACTCCGGTGCACCTCCCTTTCTACACCCTGGATGGCATTTAAAAGGGTAGACTGCCCAACAATGATGGCCCTCAGGAGGTCAATGACCTCCTCACTGAGGGCAGCAGGGGTAACTGGGGCAGGGCCTGAGGTGCCTGGGGCGAAGGAGATGCCCACCTTCCTGGGTGAGCGGGCATGGGGCTGAGGGGCTGCTGGGAGGGCGGAGCTGGTGCGCTGGGTGGCGGCTGTACCTGTTGTTGCGGTGGGCACGGATGTTGCCGCCACCACAAGGGAGCTCCCTTCCGAGGACGTGTCTGTGTCGCTGGTGTCACCACGTGTCCCCGCTGTGTCCCCTCGCCCTCCGTCTCACTGGTGAAATCCAAGTCAGTTGCATGGCCCTCCATGGCCATGTGAGATGCAGCTCCCTCGTGCTCCGATGCCACTCCTCCTCCGCACACATGAACAGGAAGACCACCAAAAAAGGGGGGGGGAAACAAAGACATGTTGAGTGCATGCATTGGCGACACCGTTGGCGGAGAGGACAGACACAGAAGCCCCCTGCACTACGCCGCGCACTTGGGGTACACTACTCAATCCGTGGGACATGGCCTACAAGCCTATGGACGACAACTCCACACATAGGTGACACAGGGCCATGAAAAGCTGTACTAGGCAACCTACAGAGGTGGGGGGCGGGGGCACAGGGCCATGCCTAACGGAGGGGCCTAGACTACAGAAATCGCCCTGGCCTAGGGATACTCACAGCCCTCCTCCCCCACCCAGACACCTCCAATGTGCGCTAAATCAGCAGAATGTGCTTGTACTCACCCCCTTGTGTCTGCTGTGATGTCCTCACGTGCCCATCCAAATCTGGGTAGGCCGCCGCCAGGATCCGGGACATCAGGGGGGTCAATTGACGACTGGCACCCCTCCTACGTTGGGAGGCCATCCCCAGCAGAGCCTCCGCGGTCTTCATGCTCCCGCGGCAGATGTCCTCCCACCTCTTCCGGCAGTGGGTGCCCCGTCTGTTGTGGACCCCCAGGGTCCGGACGTCCTTGGCGATGGCACGTCAAATGTTGATTTTCTGATGGGCGCTGACCTATGTGACATGTACAGGGGGAGAAAATAAAAAATCATCACCTTCTGCATGCTCGATGTGAGTGGCCCCCCATCCCCACCCTTGCCATGTGGCACATGCTCTCATCTGTCGTTTGATGCATGCCTCATTCGCTCCCCTCCCCACCATCTTTCATTCACCCCACTCAACCCAGGCACTGGCCACAAAGCATGGTCCCAGTGTACTTACCTGTTGGTCTGGAGGACCGTAGAGTAGCGCATACTGGGGGAGGACCCCATCCACGAGTTTCTCCAATTCTTCAGAAGTGAAGGCAGGGGCCCTTTCCCCAGTCGCAGCAGCCATTGTCTCTTCCAGACCGAGGTCACAGCAGCACTTGCAGTATAGGTCCTCTGCTGTGGATGATCAGGTATCGAGTGATTAAGCAGATAGAAAATGGCGGTCACGCCTGCGGCGGTGCGTACCGCGGCGGTGCGTACCGCGACCGCCGGCGCACATCGTCATTGGCTCCTGAAACCCATAGGGTTTCATGTTAACCAATGCGGCTTTGCGCCGCGGTCTTCGACCGCCTACCGCCGCGGTGTGCCACGCCAGCGCATTGACCTCACATCCCACTGTCGCACTTCACAGGTCAGGCAGCAGCCATTTCAAGGGCCCCCATATCTTAATTTCTACTGCGTCACACATACCTAGGCCTTGCATCAACACTCATACAAGCCATTCAAGGCATTGAGAATCGTGTACTGTGCAAGCTGTGGGAACGTACCTGTGGGTTGATTGACTCTGTGCTCCATGTTGTCCTTCCTAGGCACCGTCCGCTGGGACTTGCGAGGAGATGGAGGAATCTTCCTGTGTACAGACCGCTGGTGGACCTGTCGACAATGGAAGAAAGACATGTCATACTGACATACAGGCATGACAGAGCCACTATACAGGAACTGTGTGCCCAGCTGGAGCCCGACCTGATGTCACCCATCCGCCAACCCACAGGGATCCCCCCTCTAGTGCATGTTCTGTCAGTACTCCATTTTTTGGCAAGTGGGTCATTTCAAACAACAGTGGCCATTTCATCAGGGATGTCTCAGCCTATGTTTTCCAAGGTGTTGTCCAGAGTGTTGTCTGCCCTGCTCAAACACATGCGGAGCTACATTGTTTTCCCTAAGGTGGGCGATTTGGCTACAGTGAAGGGTGATTTCTATGTGCTTGGACATATTCCCAACATCATTGGTGCAATTGATGGGACACATGTTGCTTTGGTCCCCCCCAGCACGAGTGAACAGGTGTACAGGAACAGAAAAAGTTATCATTCCATGAATGTCCAGGTGGTCTGTTTGGCTGACCAGTACATCTCCCATGTAAATGCAAAGTTCCCTGGGTCAGTGCATGACGCGTACATCATGCGAAATAGCAGCATCCCTTACCTGATGGAACTACTTCAGAGACACCGTGTGTGGCTAATTGGTGACTCTGGTTACCCCAACCTGTCATGGCTACTGACCCCAGTGAGGAATCCCAGGACAAGGGCAGAGGAACGGTACAATGAGGCCCATGGGCGTACTAGGAGGGTGATCGAGCGGACCTTCGGCCTCCTGAAGGCCAGGTTTAGGTGCCTCCATATGACAGGTGGATCCCTAATGTACTCACCAAAGAAGGTGTGCCATATCATCGTGGCCTGCTGTATGCTTCACAACCTGGCTTTGCGACGCCAGGTGCATTTCCTGCAGGAGGATGGTCCAGATGGTGGTGTTGTGGCAGCTGTGGAGCCTGTGGAGAGTGAAGAGGAGGAAGACGAAGAGGACGACACAGACAACAGGGACACAGTAATACAGCATTATTTTTAATGACATACAGGTAAGAATCAACACCGGCATTTTACATTTACTTAAAGTCTCCTGCTCTCTACTGTCTGAGTTTCCCCCCACTGTATGTAAACTGAGTTGTGACTTTCCCTTCCAATTTCAGAGATGTGGGCCCCACTCAGTGACCTCTGCTTTGTTTCCCCATGGACTACAGCTGTGTGACAGTGGTATGTTGTCATCACAATGTAACTGGACATTTTGGCACGGTTCTCTGTAATACATTTGTTCAAAAATACAGGCAGACTCCAGATTATTTTTGTGCAGTAAGTGTGTTTATTAAAGTGCTCAATTTTGGGTAATGGTTGCAATTCGGTGATGGGTGATGGTGGAGGAATGTCCATGACAGAGTCGAGATTTTCAGTCTCACAGGTGCATTGTCCATATGCCTGTGGAAGGTGGAGCAGGGGCAGTTTAAGGTTGGACAGGGTGACAATGTGGGACAGTGGGATGACAATCAGGGGGTATCCTTTCCTGGCGGGGGTCTTGGCCTCTTACTCTGTCTTCTTCCTAGATCTCAGGCCCCGCTTGCGGGGTGGTTCTCCTTCTGCAGGGGGTGGGGTTCTGGTGGCCTGTTGTTCTTGTGTCGGGGCCTCCTGTCCACTAGCGCCGGCGGAGGTGGTAGCCTGTTCTTGGTCCATGCTAGTGACAGGGGCCCTTTGTGGTGCCACATGGTCCCGCAATGTGCTGACAATCTGATTGAGAGCCACAACGATGGTGCCCATTGCGGAACTTATGTTTCTGAGTTCTTCCCTGAACCCCATAAACTGTTCCTCCTGCAGTACCTGGATCTCCTGGAACCTGGCCAGGACCGTCGCCATCGTTTCCTGGGAGTGGTGGTATGGTCCCATGATGGAGGATAGGGCCTCGTGGAGAGTGGGTTCCCTGGGCCTGTCCACCCCTGTCGCACAGTAGCCCTCCCAGTTCCCCTGTTTCCCTGGGCCTCTGTCCCCTGGACCGTGTGCCCACTACCACTGCCCCCAGGTCCCTGTTGTTGTTGGGGTGGTGGGTTAACCTGGGTGCCCTGTAGTGGTGGACACACCGCTGATTGACGTGTCCTGGAGACCGAGGCATGGGCCCGCTGGGTGGGTGCTGTGCTGGTGTTCCCAGAGGGGGGTAGGTCTGCTGTGGCCTGTGGCTGTCTGAGGGGAACCGACTGTCCCGAGGTCCCCGATGGTCCGGGCTGGTCATCTGGGTCCAGGGAGACAGAGCTGCTGTCATCACTGTGGGCCTCTTCTGGTGGTGGAATGGACATTTCTGGACCCTCCTGGGCGGTGTCGTGGCGTTCGGGTCCTGCAGGGGTATAAGAGTATGGTTATTGCCTCTGTGTGTGCCATAGCGTGCAGTGGGTGGGTGCCCGTGTACCCCAGTGCTGGCATTCACTTGTGGGGGCTGTTGTGACGGTGGTTTGGGGGGGTGATGGGTATGTGCAGTGGGCATGCTTAGGTGATGGGTGTCCATGGTTTGTGGTCGCATGCAGGGCTTGGTGTTGGGATGGGTGGGTTGTGATGGTGAGACATTAGCAAGGAGGATGTGTGATGGGGGTGGGGGTTGATTTGGCATGCTGGTGGGTGGGGGGATGAAGTAGTTGAGATTAGATTTACCAGAGTCCATTCCTCCGCCTACTCCTGCGAGGCCCTCAGGATGCAGGATCGCCAAGACCTGTTCCTCCCATGTTGTAAATTCTGGGGGTTAAGGTGGGGGTCCGCCGCCAGTCTTCTGCACCGCGATGTTATGTCTGGATACCATGGAACGCACCTTCCCCCGTAGGTCGTTCCACCGCTTCCTGATGTCATCCCGATTTCGTGGATGCTGTCCCACAGCGTTGACCCTGTCCACTATTCTTTGCCATAGCTCCACCTTCCTGGCAATGGTGGTGTTCTGCACCTGTGTCCCGAAGAGCTGGGGCTCTACCCGAACTATTTCCTCCACCATGACCCTGAGTTCAGCGTCTGAAAACCTGGGGTGTCTTTGGGGTGCCATGGGGTGGTGTGGATGAGGTGTGGGGTGGTGTTTGTGGTGATGAGTGTGGTGAGTGTGGTGGTGTGTGGTGTTTTGTGCGTGGATGTTGTGTGAGTGATGGTGTTATGTGCCTGTGAATGCTCTGTACTAGCTGGTGGTGTCTCTCTCTGGCCTTAGTCAATAAATGGTGGTCGTAGGGGTTTGTGGGTGATGTGGGTGTGTGTTTTATATTGTGTTGGGTGTGTGGGAGTGGTGTTTGTATGTGTATCAGGTGTGTGTATTTCAAAATGTCCAATGTGGCAGTGTTATGTAAGTGTGTGTGTATTTTGAGCGCGGCGGTGTGTACCGCCAATGGAATACCGCGGTTGAAAGACCGCCGCGTGGATTCGTGGGTCGGAATAAAATGGGCGTATTTCTGTTGGCGTGACGGTGGAGGTTTGATCATCGCCAGTTTTTCGCTGGCCGTTGGTGTGGCAGACTTTTGTGGATGTCGGGATTTTGGCGATTTGCCTGTTGTGGGTCAGAATGACCGTGGCGGTTAACCGCGACTGCGGCGGTGTTATGGCGGTCTTCTGACCGGCGGTAAGCGCCTTTTACCGCCGAGGTCAGAATGACCCCCAATGTGTCTGCCCTCCCTTGTCACCAGGTCCACCAGGGGTCTGTACATGGGGAGATGTCTCCATCTCCTATTCATCCTCACCGGTTGGACTCTAGGGTGGAAAACGGTGAGCAGAGAGTCATATTCACACACATGTGAAAATAAAAATGCTTTTTTCCCTTTACAGAAACAGCATGTGAATACGAAAGTCAGTTGATGTGCCAGTGTCTTCTGTGACGCAGTTAGGAGCCATGGCCTGTGCCCTCCTGAAATGGCGGCTGCCTGCCTGTGAGGAGAGACAAGTGGAAATGAGGTAATTCCGCTGGCATTGTGCGCCGTTGTGGTCGATGACCGCCGTGCAACTTTGCATTGGCTATCATTGGGCCCTATGGGTTCCAGGAGCCAATGGCGATGTACGCCGGCGGTGACGGTACGCACCGCCGCGGACGTGACCGTCATTTTCTATCTGTTCACTCACTTGCTACCTGACCTTCATCAGGAGAGGACCTACACTGCAAGTGCTGCTGTGACCTGTGTCTGGAAGCGACAATGGCTCAAGTGTCTGGGGAAAGTGCCCCTGCCTTCACTTCGAAGGAGTTGGAGAGACTGGTGGATAGGGTCCTACCCCAGTACACTTTACTCTATGGTCCGCCAGACAAACAGGTGAGTACACTGTGAGCATGATGCATGGGCCATGAATGTATGGATTGCTGTGTGTGTAAGCCTCGTGTGGGGGGGGGCTAAGGGGTCCTGGATAGAGTGCTGCATGACCGGTGGTCAATGTCTGTGCGTAAGGAGATGGGAGGGATATTGTGGGCCATGAGTGTAACAGTCCGGACGGTATGACTAATCCCTTTTTTCTATGCATATTTTCCTACAGGTCAGCGCCCATCAGAAAAAGGGTATTTGGTGTGCCATCGCCATGGAGGTGGGGACCCTGGGGGACTTTGACAGGCGGAGCACCCACTGCCGCAAATGGTGGGAGGACCTGCGTCACTGGGCAAGGAAGACGGCGGAGGCCCAGCTGGGGCTGGCCTCCCAACGAGGAAGCAGTGCCCGTCGTACCCTGACCCCCCTGATGTTCCGCATCCTGGCGGTGCCCTATCCAGAGTTGGATGGGCGCTTGAAGGCATCACAGCAGCCACAAGGGGGTGAGTACAGATTCAGAATCATGACTTTGCGCGCGTTAAGGTGTTACCTGGGTGGGGGATGTGGGCTGTGGGTGACCCTAGGCCAGGGCGAACTGGCAGGTTAGTTCCCTTGTTGGGCAGGCTCTGAAGCACTCCAACCCCAATAGTGTTAGTGGGCATCTACTACTGGGCAGGGTTATGTTGGTTTCAGGTGTGCAGCCAATGGTGTTGGGCAATGTACCCCATGGGCTGGTGACGAGCTTTGTAACTGGTAGTGCATGGCCTAGTGCAGAGGGCTGATCCCAGTGTGTTGTGTACGCCAATGGTAGTGTTGTTGCTGGCATTGACCAAGTGTATCCTTTGTCTCGCCCCCCTCTTGTTGTTTTGTCACCCTGTCCTTGTGTGCTTTACCATCATCTGGCGGAGGAGCAGAGGCACCAGCGATGGAGGGAGCTGCATCGCACATGGGCGTGAAGGCCGAATCCACCGACGGTGAGGGCACCAGTGGGACAGAGGGCGAGGGGAGCACCACGACAGAAACAGGAGGGGACAATACAGACAGCGACTCCTTCTCCGATGGAAGCTCCCTGGCGGTGGCAGACACCTCTGTGCCCACCCCAACAACAGGTACAGCCACACCCCCGTACCAGCACCGCCCTCCCTGCAGCCCCTCAGCGTGTTTCCCGTGCCCCCTCACCCAGGAGGGTGGGCATCTCCTTCACCCCAGGCACCTCAGGCTCTGCCCCAGTAAGCCCTGCTGCCCTCAGTGAGGAGGCTATTGACCTCCTGAGATCCCTCACTGTTGGGTAGTCAACCATACTGAATGCCATCCAGGGTGCCGAAAGGCATTTGCAACAAACAAATGCATACCTGGAGGGCACTCACTCTGGCGTGGCGGCCAGACAGAGAGCATTTCAGGCTCTGGCCTCTGTACTGATGGCAGCCATAGTCCCTGTCTCCAGCCTCCCCTCTCCAACTTCCTCTACCCAGTCCCAATCCCCTCAACCCTTACCTATCCCAAGCACACCTTCAGACCAGCATTCACCCACATCAACACACAGAAGTGGCTCAGACAAACACAAGCACCACACTTCAACTCACAGGCACTCACACAAGCATCATCCTCATGCAGACACACCAACATCCACTGCCTCCACTGTGTCCCCCTCCTCCTCGTCATCCACCTCCCTCCCAGTAGTGTCTCCACTCACACCTGCATGCACTACATCCTCATCCACTACCTCCATCACCAGCACGCCTATCACTACACGCCCCTCACTGGCAGTCACCACCCCCACATCCATGCACACGTCTCCTGTGTCCTTTCCCACTGTGTCTATGACCACTCCTCCCAAAGTACAAAAACGCAAGCACACACCCACCCAACAGCCATCCACCTCACAACAGCATCCAGCTCATGCACCTGCACCCAAACACAGCAGACTGACACCTCCTACAAGGTCTCCCTCTTCCTCCACTTCCAAACCTTCTCCCTCTTCCCACCCCAATGTCCCTAAGAAGCTTTCCCTCTCCACCCTTGACCTATTCCCTACCCCTCCCCCCGTCCTTCACCTCAGGCAAGGGTGGCCAGAACCCAGCCCAGCACCTCAGCCACCAAGTCCACGTCCGCTGTGGTTTCTGCAGCTGTGAGAGGCTCTAAGGAGGTACCTGTCAGCCCAGCCAGTGTGCCACCAACACCTGTCATGGCCAAGAAGGTTCTGCCACCTGGCAAGGGCAAAAAGGGGACAGCATCCAGCAAGGAGGAGGCACAACCAGCCAGCAAGGCCAAGTCAAAGACTCCAGCTGGCAGAAGCAAGGAGGCACCACCATCTACAAGGGCAGGAAGGGGCACAGAACACCAGCCAGGTCACTTCAGCCATCCGAGGCTGCAGGTGAAGGCCTGGAGGCTACCACCACAACTGCCAGCACCACCACCTGCACCGCGGCCAGCACCGCCACCTGCACCGCCGCAAGCAGCATCACTGCCAGCAACAGCAGCCCCGGTGGGCAGCCGTCCGAGGCTGCAGGGGAAGGGCTGGAGCCTCCCCCTTACCACTGGCAGCACCGCCACCTGCTCCGCGGCCAGCACCACCACCTGCACCGCCGCAAGCAGCACAACTGCCAGCAGCAGCAGCCCCGGTGGCTAGCCGTCCGAAGCTGCAGGAGAAGGGCTGGAGCCTCGTCCCATCACTGGCAGCACCAACACCAGCACAGGCACTGCAACCACTGTACAGCCGTTCCCGCCGGCAGATGGACTGTAGTCCTTCCTCCATGGTGTGTCATGCATCCTGCCCACAGAAAATCGTGTGGGTCTGACAGCCAGGTGAGTGACTGTGACCTTCCACTCTCCATGTGCTGCATCCAGTGGAAGAAGGCATCCTCTCACCCTGTCCTTGGCAGGATGAAGCACACTGGGCACAAAGCCCCCTCCAGAATCAGTGGAAGAAGGCATCCACTAGAGAGACTGTGGCCTTGCACTCCCCAGGACCAAGCAGTGGGCAACCCACCCACTAGAGAGACTGTGACCTTGCTCTCCCCTGGACCAAGCAGTGGGCAAACCACCCACTAGGGAGACTGTGGCTTTGCACTCCCCAGGACCAAGCAGTGGGCAAACCACCCACTTGAGAAACTGTGGCCTTGCACTCCCCAGGACCAAGCAGTGGGCATGGAGCCCCCTCCAGGAGCAGTGGTGTTGTACAAACTTCCGGCTCAGGTGCCCCCCCTTCCCCGTCCCCATGAGGTGCCTGTGTGTTTTCGACCTGATGCCCCTGCAGTGTTCTCTCCGTATTGAGGCAGGAGTCAAGTGTGGGCTTGGCCTATGTGTTTTGGCCCAGTGGGCCACAGACATTTTGAGTGGGCATTGTCCTGCCTTTTGTATATATTGTATATATTGTAAATACTGTTTTTGATTTCTGAATGTATTTCTAACTATTTCTAATATTACACTAATTTGACTCCATTCCTTTTGTCCTTGCGTTATTACAGAGGGTTACTGGGTGTATATGTAATGTTGTTGCATCTGTTTGTGTGTATGGTGTTGGGGGTGGGGGTGGGGGTATTGCGTGTTGCATGTGTGTGTCACTTTCTTTTTCTCCCTGAGTCCCCTGTGTGCTAGGTGCAGTACTCACCGTGGTTGTCGTTGCCGGCGTTGGTGCTGCTGGTTTATGGGCAGATACACCAGCATGGAGAAGACCTGCAGCTCGGGCTCCATGGCGTCCTGGTTCTTCCTTGAGTGTCGAGAGGTGAGTCGTTTCCCTTCAGAACACTGTTTCCGCTGTGCTTTTGATGGTCGTTGGTACCACCCCGGAAAAGGTGGCGGATATGCCTCTTGTAATACAGTTGGCGGAACCTTGTCTTCTGCCTGGCTGTTAGCGGTTACCGCCGCGGTGTTTGTTGCTACCGCCGTGGCGGTCGGAGTGTTAAAGTGGCTGTATGTGTTGGCGGTTTCCGCCGTGGTCATGATTCAATTTTTTTTAACCACTGGCCTGTTGGCGGTGTTACCGCCGCTTTAAAACCGACCACCAGGGTTGTAATGAGGGACTAAGTTTTGTTATGTGTTATGTTTAGCATCAAGGAAAATCAAACTGAAAACTCTGTAAATCGCAAGACATTGCCATGCCTAGTTTCATCTCACTCTACTTGATAACACGATTAGCACTGGGGAAATTGGAAAGTTCTTAGGTTATTAAAACACAAGAGATTAAAGGCATAATGATCATACCATGGTTGGGATCCGAGCATCAATTGTATTCATCATAGCAATCATCTCCATTATATACCCGTACATGATACTACATGTAGACTCCAAATATATTTTGTGCACATCAATTGCTTGTAAATATTGCATATACAGGGGAGTGCAGAATTATTAGGCAAGTTGTATTTTTGAGGATTAATTTTATTATTGAACAACAACCATGTTCTCAATGAACCCAAAAAACTCATTAATATCAAAGCTGAATATTTTTGGAAGTAGTTTTTAGTTTGTTTTTAGTTTTAGCTATGTTAGGGGGATATCTGTGTGTGCAGGTGACTATTACTGTGCATAATTATTAGGCAACTCAACAAAAAAAAATATATACCCATTTCAATTATTTATTATTACCAGTGAAACCAATATAACATCTCAACATTCACAAATATACATTTCTGACATTCAAAAACAAAACAAAAAAAAATCAGTGACCAATATAGCCACCTTTCTTTGCAAGGACACTCAAAAGCCTGCCATCCATGGATTCTGTCAGTGTTTTGATCTGTTCACCATCAACATTGCGTGCAGCAGCAACCACAGCCTCCCAGATACTGTTCAGAGAGGTGTACTGTTTTCCCTCCTTGTAAATCTCACATTTGATGATGGACCACAGGTTCTCAATGGGGTTCAGATCAGGTGAACAAGGAGGCCATGTCATTAGATTTCCTTCTTTTATACCCTTTCTTGCCAGCCACGCTGTGGAGTACTTGGACGCGTGTGATGGAGCATTGTCCTGCATGGAAATCATGTTTTTCTTGAAGGATGCAGACTTCTTCCTGTACCACTGCTTGAAGAAGGTGTCTTCCAGGAACTGGCAGTAGGACTGGGAGTTGAGCTTGACTCCATCCTCAACCCGAAAAGGCCCCACAAGCTCATCTTTGATGATACCAGCCCAAACCAGTACTCCACCTCCACCTTGCTGGCGTCTGAGTCGGACTGGAGCTCTCTGCCCTTTACCAATCCAGCCACGGGCTCATCCATCTGGCCCATCAAGACTCACTCTCATTTCATCAGTCCATAAAACCATAGAAAAATCAGTCTTGAGATATTTCTTGGCCCAGTCTTGACGTTTCAGCTTGTGTGTCTTGTTCAGTGGTGGTCGTCTTTCAGCCTTTCTTACCTTGGCCATGTCTCTGAGTATTACACACCTTGTGCTTTTGGGCACTCCAGTGATGTTGCAGCTCTGAAATATGGCCAAACTGGTGGCAAGTGGCATCGTGGCAGCTGCACGCTTGACTTTTCTCAGTTCATGGGCAGTTATTTTGCGCCTTGGTTTTTCCACACGCTTCTTGCGACCCTGTTGACTATTTTGAATGAAACGCTTGATTGTTCGATGATCACGCTTCAGAAGCTTTGCAATTTTAAGAGTGCTGCATCCCGCTGCAAGATATCTCACTATTTTTGACTTTTCTGAGCCTGTCAAGTCCTTCTTTTGACCCATTTTGCCAAAGGAAAGGAAGTTGCCTAATAATTATGCACACCTGATATAGGGTGTTGATGTCATTAGACCACACCCCTTCTCATTACAGAGATGCACATCACCTAATATGCTTAATTGGTAGTAGGCTTTCGAGCCTATACAGCTTGGTGCAGACAACATGCATAAAGAGGATGATGTGGTCAAAATACTCATTTGCCTAATAATTCTGCACTCCCTGTAAATATTCTACTTTCCATTTCAAGGAAGGTGTCCTTGGGTACTGTTTATTTTAATAACTCTGAGCAGTGGATAAGGTTACTGTCTAGTGGTCCTGGCTCCTAACTCCTAGACAGTGATGGAGAAGACTTAACATAACACCTGTAAACTTACAACCTTTATCAGCAACATTAGAAAATATTCCCTTCCAAAACTACCAGAAATTGCTGCTTATGCGGTCATAAACTAGTCACTCTGTCATTTATTGTGCACATGTCCAAGAGTCATTGTCTACAGGAAGCAATTTTTTAAACCAATTTTCTGGGACTTGAATATACACACTTGTAGGCAAGCCATTATTACCTGGCTGTCAGGTATGTCAATCCCTTTGGTATGCCAAGGAGCAAAAATTGCTACTACTATAAATACTCTTCTTCAAAATGTACCTTCGGCACACCTAGGACAATACACTACACAGGCATGTGCAAAGCTATTAATAATACTAAATTAGAAGGAAGTCAAGCAACTAATAGCTGGGAGTGGCGATTTATTACATCTGTAGATGATACGTCTCTCGATGCTCCTAGTTTATTTTAAATAAACATATTTTAAGACAGTCTCTTGATTTTATTGAAAAGATTTTAATTGGCGATCTTAGGTTTAAGATTCCTGTGTATGCACTTTATAGAGAGCTACAAAAAGTGACTGTGATCTTATTTCTGTTTGATTAATGCACTTTAGGGTTGAAGGCAACTGCTTTATACATAGTTTTGATTGTTAAGCTGTTTATGATTAAATTTTGCACGCTATGGTGGGTAAAAAGGGGCTTTGTTTATATGTAATGATGCACTTTATGGTTGGAAACAACCAAATAAAGTTATTCTTAAAGATACTAGAATGTAGTGCTTCCGACCATCTGCCCAAATGCCACATAAACAAATGTCAAATTTACCACAATTAAAATGATACCATTTGCACACAGCATATAAGGGCTTCATTTGCTTTTCAATATCAGAGAAACACAAGATGAAGTGAAACAGTCTTTCTTAACTTTCCTCTGACAGAGGAGGGTAGTGAAGAATTAAAGAGGATCAAAGAAGGAAATTCAGTTTCCACTACTGATGAAAGGGGGGGGGGGGTGTTAGGGTGGGAGACCCCAGGAAGCAGATTTCACTTTACTGCATATTCTTCATCGATGGTGACACTCCAATGACTTACCACCACCAGCTCTGAGGTACCTATGTGCTGGTCCTGGATGGGGTGCACAGATGTCTAGAGATGTATGCAGATGTACAAACTGCAGCCACACTTGGAAGACAGGAGAGAACTGTGCTGTGGGACACATAGGAGACATTCATGTACCTCTGTTAATGAATAAGCGAAAATAAAACATATCATTTCAAGCAAGTGTTTGAAAGTAATGGTGCCAAGGACTGGATGCTGAATCCCATTCTAGATTGTCCAGATTCCTCCAATAGCCACAGTGGCACCATGCACAGATTACTATACATGAAAGGTATCAAGTGTATACTTAAAATGGTATTAGTTAAGAAGAAAAAAAACACAAAGGGCCTGATTTAAGAAACGTGCTGTTGTGCCCCTTAGCGCCCCCCTAACGCCACCATGTGTGCACCGCATCTAAGATACAGTGCACCATGGTGGTAGTTAGGGAACTAGCGTCACAGTTTTTTTACACTAGTTCGGAGCTTTGAAGGAGAGCGTCAAAAATGATGACGCTAATCCTGCAAAGCCCATTGAGGCCCATTGTAAACAATGGTGAGCCTCCTTTTAATGCCTGCTCTGAGCAGGCGTTAAAAGTGCTGAAACAAATGATGCAAAGAAATATTTTAGGTTTCTTTGCGCTATTTTTCCAGCCCCCGTAACGGGGGAACGCTCCCTCTGCATACATTATGCCTGGCGCAGGCATAATGTAGCGCAAAGGGTTACAAAGTGGTGCAATGCATGCATTGCGCCACTTTGTAAATTTGGCGCCTCGATTTTGGCCTCGTTGGGACACATTAGTGTAAAAAACAATGGCGCTAATGTGGTGCAAGGAGGCACGAGGGGATCTTAAATCTGCCCCAAAGGGGCCTCCTTGGCAATCTTGAAAGTGAAGATAAACCTGAAGTGACCAACAAAGGAACAAAACTTCGTATGACATCAGGGGAGAGAAAAGAGGCAAGCATAATATCCAGAAATAGAATCCTATTGAAGTTTCCGCTGCTAGAAGCAAAAAAAAACAGGGACGAAAATGTAGTTTTATTTCCAGTTAAAAACATACTTATTCAATCTGACAAGTTAATATTTGACATAGAATCCATTTAATCATGCCTTTCATGTGCTAGGATACTTCTTGTTGAGGTACGTGTGCTCTCTACAAATGTATCATTATCCAGTAGTAAGGGGATGAAGAATGGGACAAAAACAGGGAATTAGGCCCAGATTTATACTTTTTGACGCAAAATTGCATTAACGCAGTTTTGCATCAATAAGTATAGCGCCAGCTTACACCATTCTACAGCGCCAGCCAGGTGCCATATTTAAGGAATGGCGCAAACCGGCGTTATGCTTGGGCTAGTGTCACACAAAAAAGGTGCTAGCCGGGTGAGGGGGTCGGTATGGGAAAAGGAGGTTGTGCTACAGAAAATGACGGTAGGCTGGTTAGTGGAAAAAATTAATGCCAGTACCCAGCCCACCGTCATTTCCTGACGCACACCCAGCCAAAAATGACTCCCGTCTTAGTAAAGACAGGAGTCATGGCCACCACTCCAATGGCTAGCACAGGGGACCAGTGTCCCCTGGGCATGGCCATTACACCCAGTGCCAGGCAGGAGGCCCCATGTAAGGGGCCCCTATTGGCACGTTAATAAAAAAATAAAAAAATTAACCTTATTCACCTGGGATTGCGTCTCCCATCCTTTGGTGTCCCTTTGGTGCTATTGGGGGTGTTCCTGGGGCTTGGGGTGGGCACCTATGGGCCCATTCCATGGTGTTTGGCCATGGAAATGGGCCCTAACACATGGTCTGACCCAGGCGTTAATTAATTACGCTAAGCAATCTTAGTGTCATTATTTGGGTCTGCTTCCCTCCTGTGCCTCATTTTTCCACAAGGGGATAAATATGGCGCTGAGGGTTTAACGTCATTTTTTGGATGGGAAAACCTACCTTGCATCTCATTGACGCAAGGTGGGTTCACGCATCCAAAAAATGGTGCAAACTCCAATATTTTGACGTTAGACGGGTCTAGCGTCAACATATAAATATGGAGTTAACTTTGCACCGTTTTAGAGTCAAAATAAATTAAGATAAAACGGGGCAAGGCAAGTATAATTATGCCCCTTAATGTCTTGCGATGAAGCTTCTCCATTCCCCATTCGACCATTAATTGAACTCCAGTTCTAACAATAAACAATTGTAAGTACTTGTTTCTAATGAAAGCCATGTGTATTACTCACTTTGGTCAAGATTTACTCAAGTGTGGAGATGACTTTGGAAATGAAATTACAAGGGACTTCACGGACAACACGCTGAAAGACTGTAACTGAACATTATGAACATTATGAAGGGTTCTAGCCACCTTTAGTGGAGTGAATAGATTATAACAAGTGATCTCCATGCAATTAAGGAGGGGAGAATACTACAATAGAAAATCCTCAAAAAAAACAAAAGAGGTCACAGGAAGGATTCATTTACACTGACACCAGGCCTTGGTGGAATTTCAATTACTCCAGCTGCTCGCTATTTGAGTTCTATTACATTTAGCACTTTTTCGTAGCAAAAAATGCACATTTTTGTACTGAGAAATAGCAGTAAACACAGGATTACTCTTCTTGCATAATCTTGCAGCATCCCAGGTACTTCCGCATGATTACCCTACATGGAATTACACGAGTTGTGCCCACCCCTAATCAACACATGAATATAGGTAGGGCCTCACTTATGATATTGAAGTGAGTGTGTGTATCATAAATCTCTGCCTACTATTTTTATGGTGCAATTAATGTTGATGGACTGTTGGGTAATTGTATTTCTCCAATGTTTAAAGTGATTTCATTCTGCAAAATGTTGATAAAAGTGATGAATACGTGTGGTTATTGCCATTAGGAGCATGTCCATATGATAGTGTGTTGCTAGAAACTGAAAGTTTAATGATTGGTCAATTAGGGGATCATTGTATGGTGTTGTTGGTGAGCACCACCCAGTAGTCCTTAAAGACTAAACCCCGTTCAAACAAAAACTGGCATACACAGAAAGAAACTCAACTTCTGATTTGATTGGGAAGGTCAGATAGCATCCTATGGAGAGAACACCATGTTGAGAAGGGCTGGTTATAAGGGTTGTCTACAGCCCTTATTGGAATTCATGGATTTGCTTGCAAGTGAAGAAGCAGTACAAATTTGACATCTTTCACGTTGTGCTGAATCCTGCAGTTTTGTCGCCACCCTCCATGTTCCATTCACCCACACGCATGCAGGCCACCGTCTATGTGGCTGCAAGCACAAAGACAACTGAGCAATCCAGGTGGCGGGGACGCCCAGCCATGCGCTGAGAGCAGGATCCGACTACAGAAGTCAGCTGCGCGTGGTGCTCTTCTTCTTCTGAACGCATGAAGTCTGGGGTAAGCTCTTGGTATTACTCTCGGCATTGCTATCAGCAATGATCTCAGCAAATATGTCACAATATGTTCTCCTCCCGAAGCTCCAGGTTTATCCATGTGCTATTGAAATAAACAGAGAACTAAAAAAGAAGTTTGAACTGAAGAAGTATGTTCCCAAGAAGGCCCAATAGGAGGATAAGTTTTCCAGTGGATCAGAAATCGAAGCTGACCTTGAATCCTCGGAAAATTACACATTTTTCTGAAACATATGCTTTGGTTTCCATCATACCATAAGTGGCAGTGTTTCAGATGAACATCAGTGATAAGTATCTGGAACATATGACTTTTGATGGAAGAAGCAAAGACAAAATGAATCTTCCAAATGCGAGGCAACTTCACCAAAACAGCCATAGTATTGGCCTGGTAAGATAGAAACTTCAACCAAAACAGCCGTAGTATTGGCCTGGTAAGATAGAAACTTCAACCAAAACAGCCATAGTATTGGCCTGGTAAGATATAAACTTCAACCAAAACAGCCATAGTATTGGCCTGGTAAGATAGAAACTTCAACAAAAAAGCCACAGTATCGATCTGATAAGTTAGCCTATATGAAAAGAAGTTGGAAAAACTCTGAAAGAAATTCTTTCATACCAATGAAAGGTATATCTTTGAGGGCACTATGGGTTCCTTTTTTACAAGAAAATGTTACAATTAATAAATAGGAATATGAGTTATCTTGAGTTGCATTACAATAGCACCACAGATATTGCTCTAAATTTTGATTAGTTCTTTCTGTTTGCCAATTTGACTGGGATGTTAATTGGAAGACAACACTTGTTAACTTCTAGTGCTTTACAAAAAGCACTCCATAAACTTGAAAGATATGGAGTATCTCTATGAGAAATAAAAGCATAGGGAAACTCATGAAGACAAAAATATCAGTCAAAACATTTGGCTATTTCTTCAGCGTCTGTGTCTGGAAATATGAAGAGGTGCTCTGGAAGAAAAAAAGGACCTGCCAAAAAACCCACTCGTCTTCCAGTTCCAATCGAGGTAACAAATGTAAATACCACAATTATGAACCACAGGGAAATGCGGGTAGGGAGAGACACTGGAGACACAGGCTGAGGATAAAATTTGAGTTAGGTTCCCACCCTGGCTGTGCGAAAGGGGAAGCTTACCTCCACCCAAGCTAATCTATCCTAAAGTGTCTTTGTCCTTGCTTCTTCTCCCCCTTCCGGTCGATGCTGGTCACGAAAGTAGTTACTGGTGCACCCTTCTATACTGCAACGGCACCATCCTGAAGACTTTGCCCTCGATCTCTGTGTTGCTGTTGCCCTTTTTTCTCTGGACAATGTGCTTTTCTACAGAGCACAGTTTTGTGATACGCCCTGCTCTTGCACCATATTCTTCCCAATAAAGGTGCTAGTTTTGACCTTCCTGATCCTTTCCCTCTTTCAGGAAAACTATTTTTTTGTTTGTGGGCTTTCTATGGAGTGTGTGAGTTGACTGACAATTGAGATGAGTTCGAATATAATCATATTTGAGGGAGCTAAACACGGCAAATGTCTAATCCAAGAGCTTCGGGCCAGAAGCTCCATCATCTGTTAGTCACCCGCCATATTGGACATGGACCACACATCCTCCTGGGTGGATCCTAATGAGCGGCGCCCAGAGGAGCAGCAGGGCTGCATCGGTCTCCCAGGGACCCAGGCGGGTAAGCCATGCTGAGGGAGAGCCCTGCACAGGCCTTCTCACATGGTTAGTGTCCCAGACAGGGACCATGGCTCCCAGCAGGGGATCAGTGCCCCCTCGCTCCTATAGAAGAACAGCCCCTGCCGAGCGACCTCCTGGATGGTGTCCCAGGGAGCAGGGAAGGCGCCTGGGCCAGCACTGCCGTATCAGTCTCCTGATGGATGATCATGGAGAGCTATTCAAGCGCTGCCTCCCATAGCATGATAAATGCACCTCGGTGGTCCTCACTCATGACATGGAAACATTTCCCTCGTAGGATCAAAACAACATTCTTCCAAATGTGCACCCTGCATGGGGTAGAGTAGTAACCATGTAGGCAGGCACTTCATTAACCCCACAAAGGAGTAGTAAGCGCTACATAAATGTTGGAGTACAATACAATGGCCCAAATTTAACTAAGCCAACTATTGCCACATTTGCATATATTTTTTTACGCAAATGTGGCAATAGTGTGTCAAAAACTCTGCACCATATTTACAAAGTGGTGCAATGCATGCATTGTGTGATTTTGTAAACCCTTGCGCCACATTATGCCTGCGCCAGGCATAATGTGTGCAAGGGGGCGTTCCCCCATTAGGGGGCCGCAAAAAGGCACACCATTATTTATAATGGGCCTATATGTACTTTCCAGGATTAGCACCAACATTTTTGGTGCTAATCCTGTAAAGTACAACAATAACGTAAAACATTATGACGCTATTGTCCCTAACCTGCAGCATGGTGCACCGGATGTTAAATACGGCGCACACATATTAGAGCCTGGGGGCTCAATGTGCCGCAAGAAAAGTGGCGCATCATGACATGAAGTGACACTTTTCTGAAATCTGGGCCAATATGTTGTGAGAAACGCTCTTTGGTCCCTTCTCCATATTCATGAATGAATAGACAGGAGATGACCACAAGGTGGCGGTGATGCACTTTGAATACAAACTGCTGATTCTTTTGAGTAAAGTGAGATTGTAACCGTTTTGGAACATGATCCAGCCACAGTGTGAAAACGCTGGGGTTTCTGCAGATAACGATGCCCGCTGTTTGACTGACTATGATATTCAAATGTGTTTGAACAAACTCGGCTTCCTCCTTTGGGCATTGTTAGACTTTTCATCCATGGCGTGGTCTCCCTTAACTTTTGTGCCTCTGTTTCCCAGGTTGTTGATGTGTCCTGGACTTTGTTTTTGCTGTTTTTGTTACTCTGAGCACTTTACCAATACTAACCAGTGCTAAAGTGCAAGTGCTCCTATCCTAAATGTGTATGTAATTGGTTTATCCAGGATTGGCATATTTGATTTACCAGTAAGTCCCTAGTACAGTGCACTACAGGTGCCCAGGGCCTGTAAATCAAATGCTACTAGTGGGCCTGCAACACTGGTTGTGCCACCCACATTAGTAGCTCTGTAAACATGGCTCAGACCTGCCACAGCAGTGTCTGTGTGTGACGTTTTAAACTATAAATTCGACTTGGCAAGTGTACCCACTTGCCAGGCCTAAACCTCCCCTTTTCTTACATGTAAGGCACCAAGATAGGCCCTAGGTAGCCCCAAGGGCAGGGTGCAGTGTATAGGTAAGGTAGGACATATAGTAATGTGTTTTATATGTCCTAACTGTGAAATACTGCTAAATTTGTTTTTCAATGTTGCAAGGCTTGTCCCTCTCATAGGTTAACATAGGGGCTACCTTTAAATATGATTAAAGTGCAGATTCCCTTTGGGAGCGGATAGATAGGTGGAGTTTGGGGTCTCTGAGCTCACAATTTAAAAATACATCTTTTAGTAAAGTTGGTTTTAGGATTGTGTGTTTGAAAATGCCACTTTTAGAAAGTGAGCATTTTCTTGCTTAAACCATTTCTGTGACTCTGCCTGTTTGTGGATTCCCTGTCTGGGTCAGTTTGACAGTTGGGCTGGTTGCAACTCTCACTAGACAATAACACAAAGGGAGCTGGGGTGTAGTCTGCATTGCCCGATGAGCCATCCGTGCTAGGAAGGGGGGAGGAGTGGTCACTCACACCTGAAAGGGCTGTGCCTGCCCTCACAAAATGCAGTCTCCAACCCCCTGGTGTGTATCTGGGGCCTGGCCTGGGCCAGGCAGGATTTCATAAATAAGAGAGACTTTTCTTTGAAGTAAGCCTACTATAAGGGCAAAATGGGTATAAGAAGGGCACCCAAAACCACAGACTTTAGATCACTTCTGGAAACTAAGAGGAACCTCTATCTGGAGAACAGGTGAGGAAGAAAAGCAGCCATGCCTGTGACTGTGCTTTGTGGAGCTATCCTGCAGTTGCTGCTTTTGCCTGTGCAAGAGGACAAAGACTGGACTTTGTGTTGCCTTCCTTCTTTTGAAGAACTCTCCAAGAGCTTGATTTAGAGCTTGCCTCCTGTTGTTTGAAGTCTCAGGGACAGCAAAGACTTCTCTCTGCCAGCACCTGGAGCCTCTGCTGAGACTCCTACTCGGCCAAGTGGTGCCCATCCAGTTCCTGGGACCCTGAAAGGAGAAGGGTAGGCCAAGAGTGAGAAATCCATGCACCGACCGCCGTGTGGGGAAAAGATCGACGCAACTCCGATCTGCGGCTGAAAAATTGATGCGTAGCCGTCTTCGCAGCTGAAAATCGATGCTCGTCTGCAACGTAACTGGGAGATCGACACCCGCGGCTGGAGAAATTACGTGCAGCATTGAAGAGGGAGATTGGTGAGATTGCAACCAGCGCTGCATGGTTTTAGGATCATCGTGCGGCAGGATTTCCGACGCAAACATCGCTGTGCATGTAAAAACGACGCAATGCCTGCTCGGACCCGAGAGTGCGGTTCAAATCGACGCATCGCTCTCCTACAGAGAAAAGAAATGATGCACGCCGACTCGACTGAAGGAGAAAAGACGCACGGTCTCACTCGTGAGTGATATCGACGTATTGCATGCCCTTTTTGACGCACACTTGCCCGTGCGGGGTCATTTTTGACGCACCCAGGTACATTTCCACAGTAATAGCGTTAGCGTTGTGTTTAACATTCCATGAAGACTCTTTTTGGTTTTTAATTGATAGCTTGACTTTTGTATTGTAGATTTTTTGTCATTTTGGTCTTGTTTTGTTTAGATAAATATTTTCTATTTTTCTAAACCTGCGTTGTGTCATTTTGTAGTGTTTTCATTGAGTTACTGTGTGTGTTGGTACAAATATTTTACACCTAGCACTCTGAAGTTAAGCTTGCTGCTCGTGCCAAGCTACCAAGGGGGTGAGCGAGGGTTAGCTGAGGGTGATTCTGTTTTACCCTGACTAGAGTGAGGATCCTTGCTTGGACAGTGGGTAACCTGACTGCCAACCAAAGACCCCATTTCTAACAGGCAAATTTTGAGGTTTAAGGCGTGCAGAATGGGAGATCCCGTTCAAGTCACGTCCTTCTGCACTTTCGTTCTTCTGTTTACAAGTGGAACTCCAAAGAGAGCAATGCAGCAAACTTTCCCAGTCTCCAGCATTCTCTAGGTTTGTCACCTTTCTTTGAGACAGATGTCAGCCACCTGTTCAAGTTTTAAACATTCTGCAAATTAATCTTAGAACTGTACATGGAATTGTCTGTATTCCTTTTTAGCATGGTCTTTCTGTCTCTACTTGAATTTTACTTTATATTTGCACGCTTTTGTATGCCACTCCTACCTTCCCCTTTATTGCAGTAATGTATTGCAGTTCAATTTACTATAATTCCGACGAGGTGTTAAAGTGCATTTATAGGTAGGTAACCAGATGCCCCATGGGAGTGCTTGGGTGAAAGTAGTGTATTTTTGCCACCTTGTATTTATAACTTGTGTTTTCATATCCGGCATGAAGACTAGCGCTGGCACTTATTGTGTTTTTGTGGGCTTGGGTGTAAGAAGTGTATGTGTGCCACGTGGCCTCTCCCACTAGTGTTTTCATTAGGGGTGGGAGAAATATTTCGTTCCACCGGTAAAATTGGCAGAATTGTGCATCTCTGTGTCACTCTTTTAATGCTGAGTTCCGGCCAAATTCCACCAGTCACCGCCTGGTGGAATTTTTTCTTGCACGAAGCTGCAAAACAAGAAGTTGGCAAACGAGATTTGGCATCCCATAGCATGATTTTCAGTCGCTAAGGGGACATCTGCCGGTGGCCACAACCTTTCATGGTCAGATAGTTGCCACTCAAATGGAAAATCTACTCAAGCTGCAGCAAAATCAACTTGAGTAGCTGCGCCCTCTGGCAGGTCACATAGCACCGTTCACGCTGATTTTTCAGCTTGGAATGCACTTCCGGTGTTAAATTACAGCACAAGCAGCACAACATGTGGATTTCCACCTGTTGGTGGAACTCTGCAGAAACTTGTAGAGTTTTTAAGTAACTTGGCGGAATTCCACGCGTTGCGCCCACCTCTAGTTTTCATGTCATGCGTGAAGACTAGAGCTGGCTGCTTTTGTGGGTTTGGGTGGAACAAGTGTATGTTTGCCATGTGGCCTCTGCCCATTTTGTATGGTCACCCCCACACTTTTTGCTCTAGATGCTGTTAGTTATGACTCTGAAAATACACTGGAGCCTGCTAACCAGGCCCCAGTGCTAGTGGTGTATGTGAATTGGTATCCGCAATTGGCAAGGACTTTAAACCCCCTTATAAGTCCCTAGTATATGGTACCAGTGGTACCACCGGCATGGGTGTTAACGGGGTTGCCAGGGACTGTTTGTGCCACCCTGAGTGACCCAAATAAACTACTGTCAGCAGGCCATTGCAGACGGCAGGAGCGGTGTAATATGCTTGAGCTCGACTTTGCCCACACCACGTATGGCACAATGTACTATTTTTAATATGGGTCAGTCACCCCTAAGGAAGGCCTCCAAAACCCAGGAGGCAGGGTGCATCGTATTAAAGGTGTGGACATATATGTGCAAGCTTATATGGCCCTATAGTGGCCTTTTCCATTAAAGTGATAGGCAACCCATAGAATAACATGGGCTGGTACCCCGGCAATCCTAAGGTCACTAGCTCCATTATGGTACCCCCCAAAATATATTGAGTTTGGTATCAAACAATGTGCATTCTTATTCCTGACACAAATCTCATGTCGAGAGAGATGTGTAATACACACAGGAGGTGACCTTAGAGGTTGCCCACCTGGTTGCCTCAGCTTTCTTGTGCTCTGGCTGCCAGCTCGCAGCTGTTTCCTCCCAGACAGGATTCTGACCCCCTGCCAGGAAGTGTGAACACTCCCAGGTGTCAGGAACAATGGTCTGGACAGGAAGGAGGTCACACCTCCCTTCCTGACAGGAAGGCTAGTGAAGTGGCACATCAAAGTGGTGAGCTTCAAAGCCTCTGGTACGAAAGTAGGTCATCACCCAGAGGAGGACAAAGCCATCACCTTGCCCCAGGCACATTTGCACCCGGCAGGGCAAACAAATTAGGTAGTCAGGGGGCATACACCACCAATAGGCTAGACACACCTCTAGGGTAGGCTACCTGGTCTGTACAGCCGAGGATGGGTTTTGCCATTTTGAAAAGTGGCAAAATAGAGGGTTCTGGGTAGACAAGGGGACACTCATTTACGGATGTGGTCACTTCAGGGGAGGATTAGCTGTAAGGACAAGTAGCCCATTGGCACTTGTCCACACGCCAATAACACCCCTAAATCTAGTATTCACAACCTCAGATCTGCTCTGAACTGCGACCAAGGACAAAGAAGAGACCTGTACCTGCATCTCCAGGACTCCACAAAGAAAAAGACACAAAACACTCCTTCTGTGGCAACCACCCTGCACCAGCATGACTCTGACTTGTCCCCGACCAGAGACAGGTTCCAAAAGGAAGGAGAACCCCTCTGCAACCGAAAGCCATCATCAGAATTCCCTTGGGCCAGAGGTACTAGTCCCCTGCAGCATGCAGATAGAAACCGCACTACCGGATCAAAGGCAGTACTGGCCATCAGGCCAGCCGAGGGATTCCCCAAAAGTAAACGGTCAGGTACCTACTGGGATATGTAGTCCTGACCTCCAGTGACTTTCAGCCCATTACGACCTTCATATCGGCTCTGGGATGACAAAGTATCTAGGTGCTTTGTTTGCTGCTGCCAAGGTTTTTTGGTGGCCAGTCTGGCTACTGACCCCTTTGTTTGACACTGCATCAGACGGAAATACGCCTATAACTTCAACCACCCAACTCAGTGGCTCTGTTGTTGAGTGTTTGCATCCATTTCCCTGACAGCATTGTCTCAGAGTAAAACCAGCACCAGCAGCTCCTGTTCAGCCCCAAGCATAGCCAAGAACACCTCTGCACCTGAGACGCCCAAGCTAGGTAGAGTTGTTTTGGCTGGTGAATCCTGGTCCAGGGGCCAACACAAGCTGAACCCCCAGTGGGTTCCTCAGAACTTGGCCTGCAAGTGACCAAATGTCACAAATGCTATTTTTCAGCACCAGCAGCTCCCGCGTTTAGCACCAAGGACATGGACTACATCTCTGCACCTGGGCCCCAGGAGCCAGGTAAAATGGTGTGACTGTCTGTTGAAGCTTGGTCCTGGGACCCGCATCACCTTAACTTCAAGTGGGTTCTCCTGAACTCACCCTGCAAGTGACCAATTGTCACTAGTGATTTTCCCATTGACCACAATGATAAAGATTGACAGCTTGTAATTCACTGATTGATTTTTCAATTGAAAATCCATAACTCTGATTATATGTGTCTGTTTTGCTTCATTTTTGTGTCTAAATACGTATAAAAATCTGCTGTATTTTTATAAATTGCTGTCACTTTCAAGTTGTGTAAATGACTTCCAAGTTGGTACTTTGAAATGCTTAACACGTTCCTCTAGAAAAGCCTGACTGCTCTTTGCCACTCTACCAGGACTGAGCTAAGGACTTATTATTGTGAATTCAAGGACCATTTTTGAAGGTATTGTGAGAGTTTAACATAGTGAAACCTTACAAGACTAATAAGCATCACTACACAATACTCCTGTTTCCTACATTAGTGTTTTCATGCCATATCTGGGGACTAGAGCAGTGGTTTTATTGTGTTTTGTTGCTCTGTCCAGGGCATGTAGTGATACAGAATGCTTGAGCATACTAGTGTATGGGGGAAAGAAATGCAGGCATTCAGAGTGACTTAGGTGGGATGAGTAGTGATGTCATGGGTGTATGGCAGGCCGCTCATGTGCCCGCTCTGCAAACATGCAGCTGTGCTCGCACGAGTGGACTATAACAAAGGATCTTGGAAAATAGGTGCACCTGTGTTATATATTACGTGAAATGTTTATAGAGTTGTTAGGAAGGAATGCTGTGAGGTAGGATAGAAAGTGGGAGTGAAGAGAGAATGTGGTGAAGGATGGAATGCAGGGCTGACAGTTCCTGCTGGGGTTGAAAGGATACAGAGGTGTTGGCATTATTGGAGAAGACTTACAATAAAGTAAAAGTAAAGAGTTACTATAAAATACAACGTGTCTGCAGTTTCACAACAAGAATTTTGGCGACGAAGGTGAAGTAACGAACCGTGGTAACCAACTGGGACAAATTGCTGCTCCGGGATCTTCAGAAGTATACAACGAAGTGAGTACGCGACGCGCCAACACCTTCATTAATATTATTATTGAAGTATCTGGAGCTGTGATTAAATGTAAATCCGCTTTAGTCTATACAAGGCTCACTTCGGATTGGTGAAGCTCTGCACTGGATTTCCAAAGCAGATTTTATCTTTTTGATTGCGCGCTTCCAATGTCTTGACAGAATAGTTGTGATTCAAACATCGCCGCGTGAGGTCGAACAGAACAGCACACATGAGCTGAGTCTCTTTACTTGCTCTTGCACTATCGTGCGTGTCGAATTTTCAAAGTGAACAATGGCAGAGCTTACCGTCACTGCTTCATAACCTATGTGTGTTCGCATGTAACTCTTTGGGATCGCGCGCGTCAAAATTTCATACATTGTACTATGGCAGAGCTTCATTTCATTGCTTTGCATGTTGTGTATGATCGCGTGTAGCTCTTTGCGCACGGCTTAATCCTCGTTTAGCCTTCTCTACACAAAACATATCCAGCACGTTATGAGAATCCTGTTTCGACTTCCTGCGGAGCCACTAGTGTGATAACTTGCGTTGGAATTGGTTCTACCTGTCGGCCATCTTGGGGGTATCCCCCTCTGCAGCTTAAGGAAACAGCATACAAGATTTGTATTGTATTAAAATGTGTGATGCCCAAACATTTACCCTCACTCCTCCACAACTATTTTTGAGCTCTGCAGGAGAAAGGCAAGTTAAATGGCAAGAATGGAAGGAATAGTTTCTAAATTTCTTGGAGACTATAGAAGATGAAGAACTAACTCCAGTTAGGAAAAACAACATTTTGTTACACTGTCTTGGGCCACAAGGTCTAAAGGTATATAATTCTGTGGAGAAGAAGGTTCGATAAGATGGTGACTCTAATGTTTTCTTACATGCTTTGGAAGACCTAGACAGATATTACTCTACGTCAGTCTGTATCGCAATTGATAGATTTAATTTCTTCAGTAGGAAACAAGGAAAAACAGAATCCATAGAAGAATATGTTTCGGAACTTTAAAAAAATAGCAATAACTTGTAGGTTTGGTGTTTTACAAAATGAACTGATACAATATCAGATTATTATGCATGTAAACAATAACCATATTCAAGAAAGATTATGGGTTCATGGTGAGTCACAACTAGAAGAAGTCATTGCTTTAGTCAAGAAAGCTGAAATATCACAGAATGACGTTGTTAGTAAAGTGAGGTATAAGAAAAATAAAGAAGGGTATGAATATGAAAAGCAACAAATTGAAAAAAGAAAACAGACAAAAGATGTTATAGGTGTGGGAGTAAGGAACATCTAGCATTTCACAAAAAGTGTCCCGCTTGTGACCAACTTTGTGCAATTTGTGGAATTAAGGGTCACTTTGCTAAAGTTTGTAGAAGAGGTAGAAAAGTGTCTATAATCCACAACTAATTTGATTCGGAGTCAGGATCTGAAACAAGTTATGGCTCAAAGGAACAGGAATGTGTTTTGGGTATTAATAGCACCATTAGTTCTTCTGACAGTGGAGAAACTAAAGAATTAAGTCTAGAGGAAGATTCTTGTATCAAATACTTGAATGTGAAATCCAGAAACAAACCAGTTTGCAAAATTTGTTTGGGAGGAGTGGAGATATTAATCATAGGTGACTTTGGTTCTCCCTTCACAATAATCAATAGGAAATTGTGGGAAGAAAAATGTATAAACGTCCTTGGTTCTGCCTTGTTTCCTTCGGATGTTACTCCAGAGAGTTTCACAGGAGAATCTATACCTATGATTGGTTTCAGGAAAGTCGTTTTGGAATTCAAAGGAGGAAGAACATTGGGCAAATTGTACATAGCTGAAGAGGGACCAGCTGTTCTGGGACGGTTGGATCAGAGAGCTTTGAATATTGTATTAGATCTCAATAGTGTGGAACAAGTAACAGTGGTGTGTGACAATGAAGGTTATGATGTTAAATTAAAAAACAGGTTCCCAGAAGTGTTTTCTGGAGTAATTGGCACCCTTAAGGATTTCACACATAAAATCATATTAAAGGAAAATGCTATACCGAAAGTACATAAATACCGAAACATATCTTGGGTGATAAGAGAGGAGGTTGGAAAGGAATTAGAGTCTCTCTTAAAGAAGGGTATAATTGAACAAATTGATGCATCCGAATGGATTTCTCCATTGGTTGCAGTACGTAAGGCTAATGGGAAAATGTGTTTGTGCATTGATTTGACAGAATTGAATAGCAACATTGTAGTGGAGAAATTTCCTTTGCCAAAGATAAATGAAATGCTTGCTTTGACAAAGGACATGAAATGGTTTTCATCTATAGTTGTATTGCCTTCTTATCACCAAATTAAGCTACATGAAGATAGTAAACCCTTAACTGCATTCATGACTCCTCAAGGGTGTTATCGCTATGTCCGTATGCCTTTTGGGCTGGCCTCCGCTGCAGCAGTTTTCCAGAAACTAATGTACAAGCTTTTCAAGGACACAGAGGGAGTGAACTAATCTGTATTTTTACTACTGATGCATGTAATAAGGGTATTGGTGCAGTCCTGAGGCAAAATGAATTTGAAGATGAAGAAGTCACCATAGCATTTGCTTCTAGGGCGTTATCTTCCATAGAAGAAAGATATTCAGTCACAGAAAAAGAAGCTCTAGCAGTAGTATGGGGACTAGAACACTTTAGGAACTTTCTGTGGGGTTTTGATGTTGAAGTAAGGTGTGATCATAAACCCTTAATAAAGGTGCTATCTACTGCGGGTCTTCTGAAAGCTACCGCAAGGATAGCTAAGGTGTCCATTAGGCTTTTGGATTTAAGATAGAAGTTAGTGTATTTACCAGGTGTTAAAAACAAAATTGCGGACGGTATGAGTAGATTGCCATTACCTCTTGAGGAAACTGTGGAAGATGTAGAAGAGGTTAGTGTAGCATGGACAGGCAGTACAGAATGGAGTGCTATTAGTGGCAAGGTTTGGGATGAGGTAAATTCGGATGATAACATTTTGTCTACATTAAGGAAGTGTCCAGAGTGGTTGGCCAGAGAAAAAAGAAATTAATGCAGAATTAAGGAACTTATTTGAATTATGTAATGAATTATCAGTGATTCAAAACAACGATGCGAGGGGTGATAGGATTTTGCCACCAAAAACTTTGAGGGATACTATTATCAAAATAAACCATGAAGGGCATTTAGGTATTGTTAAAACTAAATTGAAGATTAAAGAAAATTACTGGTGGCCAGGTATGGATATGGAAATTGAGAGAATTGTTAGGAATTATGATTTATGTTTGACTGCAGATAAATCACTGGTTCCTTAGAAGCCAATGTTACATCCTGTTCCATGTCCTAAGGTGGCGTGGGAAGTTATTGGTGTAGATATGATGGGCCCAATTGTTGAGGAAAACGAAGAATGGTACATAATAGTGGCTATAAAATATTTTTCAAATGTCCAGAAGTTAAATTTGTCAATAAGGCCAATTCAGGAAACATCTTG
The DNA here is from genome assembly GCF_031143425.1 of Pleurodeles waltl. Classification (NCBI taxonomy): domain Eukaryota; kingdom Metazoa; phylum Chordata; class Amphibia; order Caudata; family Salamandridae; genus Pleurodeles; species Pleurodeles waltl. The sequence continues at coordinate 1,810,068,157 of NC_090444.1, read as the reverse complement.
CTGTTTTTGGATGACCTTTTGCAAAGGGAGGAATTGCCAAAATAAATTATTACAGACAATGGTGTCCAAATCAAAAGTGGGAAAATTGAAGAATTTCTAAAAAGGAATGGCATTGAACACAAATTAGTGTCTGTTTATCATCCAAGTGGGAATGGTGAAGTAGAGAGATTTAATCGAGTTATTAAAGACTCGTTACAATTGGCTAAATATAAACATGTTAATTGGAAATCAGGTGTTAAAAATGATTTGGATGTATAGGACTACTAGGCTGAAGAAGTGGTCTCCCTCTGAAATAAAAAGGAAAATTTAAAAAGCTTAAGAGAACTATAAAGTTATAAAAGTTATGTGGACCAAGTAAAGTTAAGAAAGGAGAAAGCAAATATTCTGAACCAAGAACAATTGTTGAGGTTTACAAGAATTCGGCCAAATTGAGTGATGGTCGGGTTTGGCACATGAGTCATTTTGCAAAGTGTAAAGGGGAATCAACAATTGTGGGTAAAGATTCTACAAAAAATTATTTCTGGTTGGATGCTATACAAGGTATTGACGATGAGACACTACTAGGAAGGAAATTAGTAATGAAGTTGGAGAGGAAAGTTCCACATGTGAGGATGCAAATGCTATTAATGATGGTTTTGGACAAATTGTGGGAAATGAAACCTATAAAAGTAAACAAGGTAGAATCATCAAAAAAACGGTTTATTTATGAGATAATACTGTGAAGTAGATTGTTCTTGAAGTTATGTATTTGTATATTGTTTTTTTTGTTTTGTTATTGTTCTTCTGTTCATTAGATAAGGGGGAAGATGTGTTATATACTACATGAAATGTTTATAGAGTTGTTAGGAAGGAATGTTGTGAGGTAGGATAGAATGTGGGAGCGAAGAGAGAATGTGGTGAAGGATGGAATGCAGGGGTGACAGTTCGTGCTGGAGTTGAAAGGATACAGAGGTGTTGGCGTTATTGGACAAGACTTATAATAAAGAAGTTACTATAAAATACAACGTGTCTGCAGTTTCACAACAACCTGTGTCTGTGACTATCCTCCTTTGCTCCAGGTTTGAAGCAAACCCCTCCTAAGTTCATCCTTGTCCACCTCTCCTAGAAACGCCAAGTGGTTTGGTCTTCTCATTGTGGGACCTTCTTAGGAAGAGTTAGGTATTCACTGCCTTCCTGAATTCCTTTATGGAAAGTAGATCCTTGAGGTACACCTCTCTCTGAAGTCCCTATTTCTGGGCCTCTTGTTCTAGAGTAGCCCTCTCCTGAAATGTACTAGCCACACCATGGAGCAGGGCTGGTGCAATGAGATTTGCAAAATGTAGATACCCCCCAATTTACACCTTTCAAATGCAATGACCTGGACACTTCATCATCACCACTCCCTCCTCTAAAAACATTAGGGGACATTGAACACTCCTCACTTCTGATGTTGTGGGAATTCAGCTGAAAGCGCAAAGCACCATTCCAGTATCAGGCCAAAGATGCCCTAGCATGTAAAGCATGCTGTACCACACCCCTCCCTTGCAATATAAGTTAGAACGCGTCTCAAATACAGGATTCCAGAAAGCCAAAATTGAATAATACAATAACATTAACTCAAAACTTAATTTTTACTTAAAGTGCCAAAGCAGAGAAGCTGTTAAGAAATGTGCAAGTGTAAACATGTCAGTTCAGTCTTGAAAAAAACACTAGTTCATTGGGAACTACTCAGGTCTTTTTGCTCCTGTTGCAGCACCTGATGATGACTTGTCTACAACCATGCGCTCCCAGGGAATAAAGTGGGGGCGCAACAAGAGTTTATGCTCAGATAGGAGTTCCGAATAAATGCAGATGATGTGAAGTATTGATTCTTGTGCTTGGTAGCACCACATTCATATTTTATTGGTATTTTCCTCCAGTAACTTGGGCCAATAATCCAAAGTTGACACATCGCCCATGCGCTGGTTCATGAACTGTGTTTTAATCGCTTTCCAGTAGCAACTGTCCAGTTAGGGTTGCCTTCCAAACTGTCTATAGCTGTTTATCATGATCCAAGCATGACACCTCTTGGTGAACGTGTTTATTGTCTTCCAGGTAAGATAGATAGCGAGTGCAGTTGTTGATTTGTATTTCATACAGCGAAATAGAAAGAGGCAAGTCCCATAACTGCTGTATTAAAAGTGGATTCAAACTATCTGTAAGGGAGTCTCTGAAAGTTGATTTCCTGTCTGGGTTGGATATTTCCTGCCAGAGTTTGGTCCATCTTAACAGTACCATGTCCTCTGTATGAACAATAATGGCTAGGAGCTTCCCCCCTAATATCGTAGCCTGGGCGTTTAAAGATCTTTTTGGGTCAGAAGGTCAGAGTTAAAAATATTAAATGGAGTTGGAGCAAGCACACAGCCCTGTTTCAGACTAATGTTCATGGTTACCTTCTGAGATGTGCTGTTGCCGTCGCCAAGTTTGATAATGATCCACGCGTCTGTATACAGTGATTGGATTGCTGTCAGGAGTTTTCCTGGTATCCTCCTGTTTTCTAACTTCCGCTAGATGAGTGACTTGTCAACATGGTTGAAGTCTGCCTTTAGGTCCACGATGCAGGCATGCAACATTGATTTAGTTGTATAGGCTTTGTTGGCCATCATGATGAGGGCAGCTAAGTTTGTTAAAGTGCCCATACCAGGGCATAAACCAGTCTGATTAAATGGAATAATTTTCTGCTCATCAGCTCAGGACCACAGATCTTGTAAGAGAAGGCTCTTGTAAAAGTTTGTCTTGCTGTCAACTACAGCAGGGCCGATAATTCAGCAAATTCGATTTGGAAGCACCTTTGAATATTGGGTGCAGGATCGCCCCTCTCCACCACAGAGGTATCGGATTTTGATTCATAATATAAAATTGAGATGAGGGCAGCTGTCCCGAGTGCCGGGTCTACCTTAGCGAGAGACTGTGGCAGCACATTAGTGCATGGAGCTCCTTCAGGCTTACTCTTTTTGATAATTTGGTCAAGTTGCAGATAGGTGAACAGAAATGTTTCACCACTTGTTTGCCCTGCAATGGGAAAGACTGGAATGGTTGGAATAAGGCTGCTGTTCACCAGCTCCTCAGACACACTAAAATGCCCTCAGGATGCACCGTTCATGTTTTATTTTCTAATGTTCATGTTGAGGGGGGTAGAGACCCCTTTTCCAAACTATTCACTATCTTCCAGAAGCTATGCACAGTTTTCTCATCAATAGTTTTATTAGAAATGTTGCAGTGATATTATCAATGATGTCACAGAAGATGTAACTGATGTGGGGTAATTAGCAGTGAATAGTGAGGGTGCGACTTACTTGGGGAGCGAGTAATAGCATTTTCATGCTCCCGCCCACTGGGAGCAGACTTAGGCCAGATTTATAAGGCCCTAGCGCCTCCTTACGCTATATTAGCATCATTTATTTTTTATGCTAATGTGGCTCAAGAGGCAGTTTTCAGCACACAATATTTATATAAAGTGCACAATGCACGCATTGTGCCACTTTGCGACCCCCTGTGCTACATTATGCCTGTGTCAGGCATAATGTATGCAAGGAGGTGTTCCAGCGTCAGGAGGCCTGCAAAAATGGAGCAGTGAAATCTACAGGATTTCACTGCTCCATTTTTGGCATAGTTTTTAATGCCTGCTCAAATCAGGTGTTAAAGTGATGCACCCATTTTAATCAGTGGGCCTCCCTGCACTGTGCTGCAGTAGCGTCAACATTTTTGACACTAGTGCAGCAAAGCGCCACAACAGTGTAAAAAATGATGACGCTATAGGCCTAACGTGTGCCATACTGTAAATACAGTACGCCCATGGTGTCGTTAGGTGTAAAGGGGCAATGCAAGAAAACTGGTGCATCAGCACTGATGCTGCAGTTTCTTGTAAATATGCCCCTTAGGCCCTGATTTAAGAAAAGTGGCCCTACATTACATGTTGCACCAGTTTTCTTGTGGCCCCTTGTGCCCCCCCAACCCCACCATATGTACACCATATTTAACATACATCACACCATGGCACATGTTAAGGATAATAGCATCATTATTTTTTACTCTATTTGTGTACTTTGCAGGATTAGCACCAAAAATGTTGGCGCTAAGCCTCCAAAGGACACAGAGGCCCATTATAAATAATGGTGTGCCTCATTTTAACGCCTGCTCTGTGCAGGCGTTGAAATTGCGCTAAAAATTGTGCTGTGGAATCTCCTAGATTCCACTGCGCCATTTTTGCAGGCTCCCTAATGGGAGAACGTCCTCCTTGCATACATTATGCCTGGCGCAGGCATATTGTTGTGCAAGAGTTTACAAAGTAGCGCAATGCGAGCATTGCGCCACCTTGTACATATCGTGTGGCGTTTTTGCCATACTATCGCCACATTAGCATAAAAAAATGACACTGATGTGGCGGTATTTGCTTCTAGGCCCTTCATAAGTTTGGGCCTCATTGTTCTCACTTGGCGGAAGCTTTGCAATTGCTCCCGCCAAGTGAGAGCAAACACATATTTCCCTCCCCGAATCAGTGTGGTATGTTCAGAAGGGTGGGCAGACTGGGACACAGCAGGAGCCTGCCATTGGTATGGGGTCCCCAGGGCCATTAATGGGCACTTAATGCACGGCCAGGCCCCGGAGAATGGGGTCCTGAGGGCCGAATGAGGCCCTGGGAGGCGGGCTGCATTGCTCCTCTTCCCCTTTTTTTCATAAGGCTGGACCCCATGGGATAGGGCCCCTAAGGGCCAAAATTTACCGGTAAGTTGAGATGTGGAATCAAATCTAAATCCCATTATCAATGAGATTCAGATTTCGAAGGACGGGATATTTATCACCGCTGTGACAGAATAACCTGTTCACTGAGGTCTAAATCAGGCCCTACATTTGTTTTGTGGTGGTGATGACAAACTTAAACACCTGAATGCCACAAGGGTAGATATTTGAAACAGATGGTGGTCTATTTTTTGTGTCTGAAGCAATCTTTATTGCAATACCAAAAGTGTTGTCACAAGACATGTGTAACAAATGATGGTCCATTCTCATTTTTAAACAATCTTTATTTACAACACAAAATTTGAGGCTACAAGACGCTTGTATCAGATGGTGCTCGTTTTCTATTATTTAAACAATCTTTATTATCAACATAGGACATAAAAACACAATTCAGGTGTAACAGATGATGAGCCATTACCTCTATGTCCCTTGTCCTTGTACCAGTCATAACTGTTGAGGTAAATCCCACATCCAAGACAGAAAACAACCGGAGTGATGAAAATGCAAGCCTCCTATTACATCACAAGACATTTGCAACAGGAGTTGGGCTATTTTCTGTTTTTCTGAACAACCTTTATTTTATAATTGCAACACCAGGAACGGATGTCAGAAGAAATTTGTAACAGGTCATGGTACGTTTTCAATTTGTTCAAAAAATCTTTATTGCTGCAGAGGATCCTTCTCAGATCCCCTGCAATGCCTGATTTAAATGTTTACAAACCTGTGATCTTCATAGGGCGCACCCTACTCCTCTGACTATACATGCGCTTTTTCTGGCAGCAGCTATGGGCTGCCCCCAATTGCATGCAGCACCAGCACACTTGACTCACAAGATCTGGGATTGTGCAAGGTTTCAGCCTTTCTGGGCTGGCATGCCCTCCACACTCACAGAACTCATTGAGTACTTGATCCAGGACTCCCTGGTGTTGTTCTCCTGGGGAACTACCCCCGACCTGAGGGAGACACACTCACTACCTTATTTTTGGGCCTTGCCCTCCTCCTCATGCACTAAGCTATCACCCGGCGATAGAAAACCTTATCACCCTCCCCTAAGTTGTCCTGATATCAGGACCTCTAGCACTGAGCACTGCTTTGCACAGAGAGGAAAAACGTGGCCTTGGCCTGTCCCAATCACTAACTTATGGGAAGTCTTGGTTCTTCCCATAAGATTTGGGTTTCTAATGATGATCTCCTGCCTTCAATGGCTGCCACATAACAAACTATATTACATGACATAGGTGGGCCCTCACCCCATGGCCAGGGCACCCCTATTGCACCTCATTTATATGCTGTTGTAACACTTTACCCATGACACCTTTTTTTATTTACCACACAGGAAGTGATGCCACAAGGCATTTGTAACACGTAATGGTCCATTTTCAGTTTTTTTAAACAATCTTTATAAATACATAGGAAATGACATCACACAGCATTTGTGACATATTGGACCATTTTCTGTCTTTAAACCCATCTTTATTACAAAATCAAATTTGCATCATGTTATGAAATAGCTATGACAAATATACGTCGGAACAACGCATACTGGAACCACGCATGCCTGAACAACGCGGTCTGAACAACAACAACGTTGTTACCACTAATGCCTTTATCACGAATGCCTTAAAAACGATTTTTCGGAGTAAAGGCATTCCTGGTAAAGGCATGCGTGGAATGGCATGCATGGTTCCAGCATGCAACCCCCTGACTCCCCCTCACCCTCTGCCCCTAAAACTATTGTGACCTCCCTTCCCTTCATTTCCCATCCCTAAAACCTAAAACTACCTTGACCCCACACCCCCACCCATAAAACTACCCAGAACCCCACCCCTAAAACTACCCCGACCCCCCACCCCACCCCTAAAACCTAAAACTACCCTGACCCCCCACCCCGCCCCTAAAAGCTAAAATTATCTGACCCCTGCCCCTAAAACTACCATGACCCCCTACTCCACCTCTAAAACTGTTGCGACCCCGCCCCTAATACTACCCCCACCCTCCATCCCTGCCCCTAAAACCTAAACTACCCCAACTCCCACCCCTAAAAACTGAAATTACATCAACCCTCTACCTCCGCCCCTGAAACAACCGGGACCCTCACCCCTAAAACCTAAAATACCCTAACCCCACACCCCCGCCCCTGAAAATACCCCAACCCCCAGCCCACCCCTAAAACCTAAAACTACCCGACCCCGAACCCCTGCCCCTTAAACCTAAAATTACCCTGACCCACCACCCCTGCCCCTAAAACTACCACGACTCCCCCACCCCTAAAACCTAAACTACCCCAACCCTACACCCCCACCCCTAAAAAAACCTGACTAACCACTCTGACCCTAAAACATAAAACCTAAAACTACCCCAACCCCACCCGTAGAAACGAAAATTACCCTGACCCCCACCTGCCCCTAAAATTACCGCAACCCCCACCCCTGCTCCTAAAACCTAAACTACCCCAACCCCCCACCCCGCCCCTAAAACTACCCTGACACCCTACCCCGCCCCTAAAACCTAAAACTACCCCGACTCCCCCACCCCTAAAAACTAAAATTACCCCAATCCCCACCCCTAAAACTACCACAAACCCCCACCCCAGCCCCAAAAACTAACCCAACCCCGGCACCTAAAACTACCCTGACCCACGCCCCGCTCCTAAAACCTAAAACTACCCCGACTCCCCCACCCCTAAAAACTAAAATTACCCCGACCCCCACCCCTAAAACTACCGCGACCCCCCACCCCGGCCCCTAAAACCAAAAACTACCCCAACCCCCGCCCCTAAAAGCTAAACTACCACAACCCCCCACCCCGCCCCTAAAACTGCCGTGGACCCCCATCCCGCCCCTAAAACCTAAAAATACCCCAACCCCACACCCCTGCCCCTAAAACTACCCGACCCCCCTTCCGCCCCTAAAACCTAAAACTACCCCAACCCCCTCACCCAGCCCCTAAAAACTAAAACTACCTGACCCCCACCCCTGCCATTAAAACCTAAAATTACCCTTATCCCTACCTTTAAAAAATAAAACTATCCCCACCCCTACCCCTAAAACTACCCCTCAAACCTACCCCAGCCCCACTTACCTGATCACATCCACTCCAATCCTGAGTCTGTTTTCCGCTGCCCTAACCACGCATGTTCGTTGTTCAGACATGCGTGGTTAAGGCAGAGTAAAATAGGGTAGTTGTTCAGGAAAGCGTAGTTCCGCTTTTGTGGACAACGTCCATCGTTTTTCAGCTGTCGTTGTTTAGGCTGCTTCCCACCTATGACGTCTATTGGGTTGCAACACACAGAGCCTGATTCTCAAAAATAAGTTACACTTTTGGGTAAGTTTACACTTTTGGAGTAAGTTTACACTTTTGGAGCATGTTTACAACTTTTGCCATTAACAAACTTTCAAAAGTGTAAGTTACATGTTGACATCACCAGAGTAATGCAGCTGGATAACTTGTGTGTGTGTGTGTGGGCGGGGTGGGGGAGACATCCCTCCCTAATCTCCTCCCTGACCCTCCCTAAAGCCCTCTTACTCCATCCTAACAAAATGTACTACAAAGTGCAGTTTGAGAGTTTGCAACAGTAAACAGTATCTAGTGCTGTTTACAATGTTTGGGCCCGATTTAAGAAAAGTGCATCTAATGCAGCGCCACTTTTCTTGAACCCCTTAGTGCCCCCCTAACACCACCATGTATGTGTTGTATTTAAGATATGGCGCACCATGGCGGTAGTTAGGGAACTAGCGTCAACATTTTTTACGCTAGTTTGCCGCTTTGCAGGATTAGCATAAAAAATGTTGATGCTAATCCTGCAAAGCACATTGACGCCCATTGAAAACAATGGGGTGCCTCCTTTTAACACGTGCTCTGGGCAGGTGTTAAAAGTGGCCGCAAAAAATGACACAGTGGAATCTCTTAGATTGCACTGTGCCATTTTTGCGGTCTCCACATCGAGGGAACGCTCCCCAATGTGGCTCAAGGGTTACAAAGTGGCGCAATGCATGCACTTTGTAAATACGGCACGGAAAAGGACACCTTAGCGCCGCTTTAGCGTAAAAAAACTGACACCAAGGCGGACCTAATGTGGCGCAAGGGGCTCTTAAATCTGCCCCTTTGTTTTATCGAGGGAAGCCTGGGCACACTCCCTTTTGAAAGTGACCCCATGTTCTAAAGTCAAACGTTTGCGATCACTGAATTCACTATAGATAGTAGATTGTCATTAGCATTATGAATATATTTGTCAGTGCATTCTACTGAAGAGTATTGTAATATGTCGAGTTTTAATTGTATAAGAGTTATTTTGTGTCTGTAGTGTATTTTTGATAGCTCCAGTTGGGACAGATACGGAAGGGAGGCACAGGAAGTTGAACTGATTTCCCCAGGATCGACAGATTAGTCGGATGGGAGATACATGATTCGAACTTGGGTATCCCCTTGGCGCATCTAACCTGCATATATCCTCTAGGGTATCACTCTACATAGCTCCTGGAAGCACGTTGGTAGGCGGAACAAGAAGAGCTTACTGTTCTACAGGACTTTATGGCGTTCTAGCATCGAGGGATGCTGACGCTGCCCTTGTGACCCAGACTCCACTTTTGTCAGCCTCTGGGCAGTACAGGTATGTGTTACTAATGTAATGGCACAGCCTGTGTGCCACCCACCATAGGGGAACTGCAAGGGACTTTGCATGCAGAATTTTCCACTGTGATTCCTTCCTCAGGTACTCCCTGCCTACTTCTGACCTCCCTACTATGCCCCCGTAGGCACACTGCGCTCATTCAGTTATTCACTGATATACACAGTCAGTCGCTCACCGAGGCCCGTGCAAATGCAGTAAAATTCTGCTGTTCTCCCTCTCGCAGGAAGGACCGTCATGCAGCCCTCTACTCACTCACTGCACAGCACAGCGGCTAATTCACTCTCCCAGTCACTCTTCTCTAGCAGTCCAAGGTCCTGAAATCATAATCTTAAACAGGAAGGGATCTCTGCCCTCCCGGCTCCAGTGTGCCCCCAAGGTGCCCAAAGGCCTAGGGCAGCAGTCTAGGTAAGGAAGGGTGAGGGTTTCCTTCTTGAGGCCTACCTTGTAAACCGGCTACGATACGGATGCCAGGGCAGGGGCATCTGTACCTTGAGGACCACTCCTCCTCCTTGAGCCCTGGCATGTCTGCCCACCATGAGGGCACAGCACAGGGACAAGTCAGGAGTGTGCCTTCAGCTGCTGGTGGTCCCACAGGTGGATGTACTGACCAAGGAGAAGCAGGTGGGGGTAGTTTGAGTGCAGACACTGTCAAATCATCCTCTAAAGCGCCTATGGTGGCTCTGGGCTCCTAGTGTCCTTCTACTCAACTACCTCTAATTCTGACTGAGAGGACGAGACCACCAGGGAGAGCCCAAGAGGGGTGGAAAACTCCAGGAGATTTGAGAGGGCTCAACCGGTGGTCACCCATCTTACATTGTTCAGTGCATTATGAGAGTGCAGATTGCTTGTTCTTTGGCCAATTGCAGTACTAATTCTGTCCTATTGACTGTAAAAGGTGTAGATGCCATCAGAGGAGAGAGCACAAACTTCTGGAGGGAGCACTCTATGAATGAATAATTTAGAAATTTAAAGAGTTCAAGCTGCGAACCCTGGCGCTAAGCGGAGACCGCAGGAGTGGAGGTTGTATATAACCAACGTATTACGTGTTTACATGAAGCCAAAATATTCTCTTGTGCACTAAGAGCAACAGGTAGAGAGTCTCAGTATTGATCATGGAGATATGAAAGCACTATAGTTTCTAGGCACTCGTACTTCGGTGAGAGCCCAACACAGACTAATATTTAAGTTTACGCGCATGCCAAAGACAACCTTAGCAGAGGAATTCATAACTTAAGAGGGCAAGAGTGGTAAGACAAAGTGAAAAAAAAAATTAAACACCTTTGAAATCGCCCAGTAACACATCAAGCTGTAAATCTTTACTGGCTTTGGCTGATCATTAACTTTCTTCATAAAAATCACCTAGCTTTACAAAGGAGAACAAACAGCACATGCTTTCCTCATCAGTAGCCAATGTAGATCTTCCTAATGGCTGGTTACACAAACATTTACTACCACTATCGAAGATTTGCTGCTCAATGTGTCAACCCTTATCTTCTTGTATGAACACATTTACTTGTAAAGCTATATTAAAGTCCACCTTCGGTTAACCTAATATTCTGCTGGTTTCATTTCTTGTTACGATAGCAAACCTCTTAATGTGTAAAAGTGACAGAGAGGTCATTAGCTCTGGTGGCACAATGGCTCCCGTTCCACAAACTCACTTCCTCTGCCACAGTACTGGATGAAGTGTTGTCCTACACATTTCTTAACATACACTGTGCACTTCTGGGGACACAGTAGAGTTTTTAAATCTTGTCCTATTTAAATGACTTTTCAAATGGAGTGATAAACATTAAAACAAAGCATCTGGAGTTTTGAGTTTCATCTAAGACATGAGTTTAAGCCATAACTTAATCTATTTGTATAGTTGTTGTCCTAAATCATTACTATATTGCTCCACACCTATGTATGTTAATTTCATTACAAGACCGGAGACTGCCATTTTATTGCTGCCCTGACATGCAGCTGTTTAAAGAATATTAAATACATCATAAACAAACATTCCAAGTTGAAGTCTTCAAAAGAATGTATAGGTCCATGTCACATAGGCATATTCCTCTTTTACTGGCTGCTCATGACAAAGATAAGTACTAAGGCTTTTGCTTTTACACCTATTTGTCTAAAGCTTATGTATCACCTTTTTACTTGCTTGGTAGATGTGTTTATGCAATCTGGCCCCCTTAAATTCACGGTTGTTTTTTCCTGTTTGTTTTTCTCTCTTTTCTTTCCTTTCCTTAAAACAAGGTAAGTGTTTTTTTCTTAATAAGCCTGAGAATCTCGTAGCTCATCAAGGCTAGTGTAGCGGCTTTAGGGGCCCAAGTACGCCTCCATTGTCTCTAATGAAATCAGAATTCTCTCTGTATGTTAGTTGGAGAATTGCCATTCTCCTGGAACGAGCAGCACAGATCAGCCTACCCTCCGCTACCTGACCGGTCAATAGACCTGCGTCACCACCGCTCTTATGGGCTTCCATCACTGCACCTCTATTTCTGCTTCATCTTCAAAACCACTTGAGTCCCTTGCTAATGAGCAATTGGTGCTGCAAACCTAGGCACATCAGGCAACCAACATAGGCTGAGGAGCAAAGATAGCAACAACATGGGCAGAACAGCAAAGCCCGCAACTATGTTTCCTACATGCACTGTGGACGTGCCGTAACATCTTCCCAACCATCAGATATGGACAGTCACTTCTAAAATAATACACAGAAGAGGTTCATTCCAGAGCCTATGACCTCTCTGCCAGAAACTGGAACCCTCCTTCCCCATCACTAAAAGCACTGGCAGCCCTGCGAAGTGCCACAAACGCCTCCTGATAATGTCACTGCATCTCTGCACGAGGGAATTAAATATTTGACGAAACAGAGCGGAATCTCCTTTGTATACAGGCGACAGGCAGAAGATGTCTGTTGTGAAAGCGAGGTCTTGAAGACTTCTTGTGACCACATTGACCTTACCTCGCAGAATTCCACATAGTGTAATCACACAGTATTACTCAAAAATTTCACAAGATTATTTGGCGTTACACAAGAAGAGTAATTCTGCATTTAGAGCCTTTTTTTTTTTATGGACCCGAGGATGCATTTTGCGCTAAGAAATAGTACCAAATGCAACAGACCATGTATAGTGAGCTGCTCACGCTCGCTAAATGTGCACTTGTATTAGGACTTCCCCCCCAATTTACTCTCAGAAATGAGCGCTAGTTTCTTAGCGCAAAATGCACTCTTGCATCCACATTGCAAAAATAGCTCTAAATGCAACAGAGCATAACAGCAGTGTGAGCAGCCTCTCACACTCTCTAAAGGTGCTTTCTCCGCATGATTTTTTCCCCCAAATTATTTTTAATTACATGAAGGGCGTACTTACATTAGTAGCGGAAATTTCTGGTCATAGAGTAACGCATAGTTACCAAAATTACTCTGATTACTCAGGCGTAATTGAAATACCGCCTAGTCCTAATTGACCTACTTTACAAAGAGTTAAGCGCAGAAATAATCTGTACTGGCCTTTCTCTACTAAATTGTATTTACTGGCACAGTGTTTGCTACAGCTTTTCTTCCCCAATGCCACTGGTCTTAATTTCAGGAAAGATTCATTTTCCCTTGGAAGTGTGGCACCTTCAGCTACCCTGGCTTTTCTGACATTCTACATTCTGGTAATGTTAAAAAAGTGAACCTTAAGTCCCATAATGCAATTTGCTATTTTGGTGGCTAAAACGCCATTACTAGTTAAAGATGTGGCACATGATGGGACCAGCTGTCAAATATTCAGGCTGTTCGCCAGCCCACTCATGAGCTAATACTGAGGCACAAGCAGCCACTGTCAATTTTGCTCACATGTTGTGTATGCCAAGGCAGCCCACGGATCAAATCTACTATGATGAGAAAATAAATATAACCAGAGAACATATATTTGGTTGCAGCATGTAATAGTTACCCCGAAAATAATGTTGGTATATGTTTCAGCATTTGTAATTCCATCTGGAGAACTCCACTGAAGACAATGGAGAAGCTCTGAGCTTATAATGGCTGGTACAAGCCCGGAGCTCCAACAATCCAATGTTTGTCTCAATGTTTCAAGCTTTTTAATTTAGAACCTTGAACGGGTGGAATATTCTAATAGCCTTACAGCCCTTCTGCCTCAAGGCTATACTGGTTGTTAAAGTCCCTCTTTCTCGTTATAGGACCTCGCCTTCAGCTCGGGCCTCTAACTCAGGTGGTTTAACAACCGATATAGCCCTCGGCATAGGCTATAAGACTTGATTAGAATATTTGAATGTTGGGAGCTCCACTGAAGACTAGGAAGTGAATCAAGGCCAATAATAGCTGGTATAAGTCTTCTGATCCAACATTCCAGTATTTATTTTTAATGAAGAACATTTTACCATCAGTGGGTGGAATGTGCAGAGGGCTATCCCGGCTCCTAAAGGCCCTCTCCCTTGTTATAGTCCCCTGTCTGTGTCTCAGGCCTATAACCTGGGTTCATGGCCTTTAACTGCTCTTATAGCTCTCTGCAGCAAGCTAGACGGCTATATTAAACCAATTATACTATGCAAGACACATACACCAGCTCATCATTTAGTATGTAAGTGTGTATGTGGGCTGGAGAAGAGGGAATCCAAACACAGTGGCTAAGTTGCCCATCCCTGTTTTTTTAACCATGCCACTTTGCATTGAGAGAAGTAGGTTAATGGGAGCACATAAACAACTCAGGGGCCTTCCAGCTGTTTTAACTCCATTTTAGACTCTTACATTTACCAAAATGGGATACATTTCTGAAGTTTCGTCTCCATTCTACTCGCCAAAAAGTGTTACTCAGAGTGTTATGTGTTATATTCAAATTTCACACATAAGCATACTTAAAACCAGGAAATTCCACACATAAGCATATTTAAAACCAGGAAATGTCACACATAAGCATACTTAAAAGCAGGAAATGCCGCACATAAGCCAACATAAAACTTGGCAGTGCCACACCTCTTTAGTTCCGGATTCCTCCATCTTGTCCTCTGCCACCATAAAGGGTTCACCACCAGCACACTGTAAAGCCTTTCTCAACCCCGGTGTCTATACTGATGCTTTTATTTGGATGCTGTGGTGAAGCAGGTATCTAGCACTTGTTTTCTATAAACTGAGCTTCTTCTTTGAGCCCTGGCCTACACTCAGCTGCAGTTGCAGTCTTGGCTCGATTATGGTAAAGGCATTTGTCAGCTGGCCCTGGTGCCAACAAGCTCCAGTTGGTGCAAAGCTCTGCTGATGGCCTGATTGCTATACTGTCCCATCAGTGTTTCGGTGTTCTTTGTAGTTTGCACTGCTTCTCAGTGTGGGACAGAGTCTTCGTCAGCCCACAGTAATCACCAACAAGGCTATTTTGTCAGAAAACCTGACTTCCGTGCTGCTATATTTTCAGCTGTTATAAACCCAGGAAGATGTTCTGCTGCACTCATGTGGCCCTGCAGTGCAGCTCTTTTTCTTCAGAACTCTCTAACCCGGTGCTTGGTCCGCATGTGCTTTTCAGTCTGCAGGGGTTTTTATTTTGTGTTGTGTTTCTCTAATGCCAAGACCCTATTGCATATGTGTGCTCTGTAAATTATAATTACATTCCTTGTGCACACAAAGGCCAAATGTTCAATCCTCTTCACCAACCCAGTTTCCATATACTGTGATGGGTATATACAGTGCTCCGTTTCTTCCTAGCTCGGTTGGCACTATAAAAATACCAATACAAGCATACCTTTGCCCAGTGACCAGTTCACCAGTCATTTGTTTTATAACTGCACATATAAATGTTCTTTGCCCAGGTCCATATTATGGAGTGGATGTATGTGCAGATCAATATTAAAAACTCAGGGCTTCATTTACGAGGCCCTAGCGGCACACTGCGCCACCGGAGATTTTGTTTTTCTATGCTCCGGTGGCGCAATGTGCCAGTCCATAATTACAAGGCCACCAAAGCCACCTTGTGTGGCTTTTCATGGCCTTGTAAATATGGACCCCTTTCACACATAACACTGCGTGAAAGGGGCGATCCATGTGTGTTGTTTGAGACAACACCCCAGGAACCTGAAGGAATCTGACACACTACCAGATTTAGAAGTCTGGAAATGTGCCACATTACTACGCCACCTCAGGGGTGGCATAAGAAGACTCAGTGGTGGGAATTATCTTTATTTCTCCCTGTTTCTTCCTCTTTCTATGTGTGCTTCATTCTGCAGCACACATAGAAAAATACCTCCTGTGATTGTTTTTGCACAGGAAGGTGTCCCTCCCTGCACAAAAATAATCATCCCCATAACGCAGGCACCCTTGCACCACGGTGCAAGGGTGCCTGCGTTGGCGGTAGGCAGCAATTTGTGCACCAGCGCAAGGGGACAGGACAAAAATGTGCCATATCTTGTAGATACACCGCATTTCTGCCCTATCCCGGTGGTGTAGGGCAGCGCAGCAAGGTACCTGCTGTGCCGCCATGCGCCACAGGCTTCCTAAATGAGGCCCTCAATGTTGGCACCACACCCACTAGGGTCACTCAAAGTATCAAATGCTAAGGAGTCCACGTTGAAAATGGCCTGTCAGGATTGTTTCCTTACAGAAAACATTATCTATTACAACAACTAGGTACCGTCCACTAAGGGCTTGCCCACCTTAGCGTACCAATTAAGTACCGGTATGGTTTGCTTCGTGTATCTCACCTACTAATGACCTTAACAGGCCTGCCCAGTGTTCAGTGCCAACTAATGACCAATACTGTTTGTTCAGCAATTCAAATAAACTGATGACTAATTCAAATAACAGTGAATGTTATGACTGGTCAGACACGCTGAGCAAGCACTTACACACCTGGGTTTTGTGAACAATGGATTAATCAACTTTTCAACAAAGTTCTTTTGCATTCCCATACCTTTGTTGGCCCAGGCAATAGACCAGACTATGCAGTCCTGAGGAAGGGGCCCAGAGGACTGGAAAGAGGCATTTCCCCTTCCTGGACTGTGTCTTATCGAAGTCTTTAAGAAAAGCTTGGAAAACTCCAAAGCATGGCTTAAGACAGTAAACTGAAACAGTTCCGTCTAACTCCTAGGTGCCAGTGCCTTCAGGTGTTTTAGAGGTCTGTGCAAATCTGTCCCATGGTATGACTAACTGCAACTGTTGGTCTGTCACGGGATCATCAGGTCAATCAGAAGCTTTCTTCGAGTGATATCCTTCTTGTCGCGGTCTCAGAAATATCGACGGTCTCATAGGTTATTCTTGAGGATGGAGACACTAGATCTCCCTACCTGCCTGTCTTTGGCCGCATGAAAAAGGTGTATAATTGTCAACAGTGCATGTGCACTTATCTGTTTTTTGTGCTCGGACATTTGCGGCTGGTCTGGAAGTCTTGCCATATTTGTAGAAGTTCCTCTGGGCCGTAGTGGTGAACAGTGATGAGAGCGTGGAACCGGCAGTGGTTGTAGTTTATTCTGAGCATATTGAAAAGCGCTCGGGGTGACACTGTAATTTTTATCTGTAGCTTTTCGAGACAGATGCCAACAAAAGCATCCTCAATGTGGATCAGCGGCACAATCTGTGCAACATCGTAGATCTTCTTGGCCATGTCTCCAGAAAACACATAGCCCTGCCCGGCTACGTAAGATGGGTACATGTCCTTGCTGTAGATCTCTTTGGGGACATAATATTTACGACCCCTCAACCGTTGTACCCTAAACTTTGGGATGTAATAACCTGAGATGTAATTTTTTCTGGCTGGAAGATCAGGCTTTAGAAGGGTGTAAACCAAATAATTGACATTCAGGAACATGTCACTGTCTATTTTTAAAACATAGCTGGCATTTGGGCAGTATTTGGTCACCCACTCCATTCCCATTAGTGTTTTCAGGGTCAGGTTATTGTACGTGTCTAAGAAGTCCTGTTGAATAATGTCTTGGTACGTACTGCTCTCTTCTTGGAATGCAAGTTCAACACTGCTGTTAAATCGAGGCGATATCGCTGTTACAAATAATCTTACAATCGACACCCCAGAGACATTGCTTACGTTACCCCACGTCCTTCGGATCGCGTCTCTTGTTACAAAGTCTTCTCCTTGAACAATGACCAACATTACCAAGAATGGTGCTTCACTCCTGCACTTGTCTGGTTGGTTGATGGTGAATTTGTAGTCATATGGATATGGTGGTACTAGCGGATGCCTCGTGGTATTCTGTGGTGGAAATTCTCTGATTTGCTTCTGCCTGCTGCTGTTAGGCAGGTGTGTGAGGTGGTTCACAATATCATATACATGTTGATGAACAAGCACAGAGAACAAAAAGATGCATAAAAAGCAAAAAAGGATAAATTTTGAGCTGCACTGTAGTTGTCTTTGCATTGCGTCCTTCATTCTGGAATATGTGGCAGGTGCCATATAACGAAATCCTTATCCTGAAAAAAGGGGAAGTGTGTTTAGTATACAGAATTCGAGTAGATAACATGATGTGCACAACAAATAAAGAACATTCTTCCTTGAACTAACGGCTACCACCCCATCAAACAAAGTGTTAATTTATTGTTTTCGTTGAGGCAATGGACATAGCTATACGTTTCAGCATGGATATCGGTGTAGATTTTACTATTAACATTTCTAAGGTATTAATATGTGTGTAAACTGAGTCAGTAACACAAACCTAGGCTTCAGTTGAGCTCAAGCAAATTAACCACTTCTCATTATGGATAAGAACAATATAGCACCCCACCCTCTTTGGATATTCCGACAAATGCCAAATTAAGTCTGTACAATAATACTATGAAATGAACCATAACTGGTAAGGGTCGGGCAGCATGATTCAGATTGGTTTTTCCCTTTTCTTTGTGCGATATAGGGTACCACATTGTACTCAAAGAGAACACGTCTGGCCCTACAAAGGAGGAAGAGAAAAGTGATGTTTATGCACTAATCTGAAATTTGCCCTCAGCTATTCACCGAGGTAAATCACGAAGTGCCTAAGTGCAGGTGCGGATCCTCCGCTATGGTGGAGGAGCATCGCACTCCGCCAGCAGCAGCAGCCAGCAAAACATTTATTATAAAACAATAATTAACTAGGTTTATTATTGTTTTGTAGTAAAAGGAGCGGGGCATTAGGGGTGATGAGCACTGAGGGGAGTGCACAGAGCACTCCCCTCAGTGCACATGTATTTTTGGCTGGCAGTCTCGGGCCGGCCAAACATACATGCGCAGTGGGCTCTCTCCAGCCCAGCAACACAGCTGCTGGGCTGGAGAGAGCAGGCAGAGGCTCCCAGTCTGCTTGGGAGCGCCCTGGCTGGGCGCTCCCATCCAGTCATAACGCTGCTGTGAGCAGCGTCAGGATTGGCTGCAGGGCAGTCTGGGAGCCTGTGCCTGCAGTGCAGGAGAGGAGTGGCGAAGCGGCTGCAGCGGCAGAGAAGCAAGTGCGTGATCTTTTTTTTTTATGAATTTGCCCCCCCTTCGTGCAGCCCCAACCCACCCCATCAAAGCCCCGCAAGCCGCTCCTGCCTAAGTGCACATATTTCTTGTTTTGCTAGAGCAAGGCTTACCCCTGCAGATGTACAGGGGGAGGCAGGAGACAACTTACGCAGAGCTAAATGTTTTGTCAACGAAAACTTTGCCTCACATTGGGTTGAGACTGAAAAGTGTTTTATTGTAAAATGTAACAGTCTGTAAATTACATAGCATATCAACAAGGGAGCTCACTACACTGGCAATAGAGACAATCTCCCAGAAGAAAGTCAAGATTCAAGTTCATTTTCTATCACAGATCATTTACAGTACACAACTAAATTCACACTACGAATACAAGCAGGTGCATGGTAGAGCACATGAGAAAGAGGTACGACGGCCGTCCTCAGTAAAAGCAATGTGAACTATTTAGGCTGAGCAAGCTGGTTTGCAAAATGTGCCCAGGCGCATCCTGCCTTGCTTCAAAGACTGGCACACCCCTTTCAGCATTAGCCAAAAAATAATGACGACAGATTGCTATAGCCAGGCGTCATTAGTTCTAACAATTTGATTGATGGTTTAATTTATTGAAAACACCTTTACAATGCACTGCAACCAAAATGGATCTAACTGCACTGACAACACCCTCTTATCTCATCCTTATAACATCTGCTCCTTTTTTTAAAACTTGTGTTTATTGGAATTCGCAGTGGTACAAACATATAGAGGATAAGGTCTAGCCCACATTTGTAATAGCCATAAGGTATAAATGCCACAGTAACACACTGGGGTTTGGAAAGTACAACACGGATGTCCTGCAGGAACCCCATGTGGGGTATGTGAAAGGCACCGCTAATGGACCCAGCTCTTCTCACCTCATTTGATCCTCATCTGTGCATCAGTTGTTTGTGTAGCAGGCTACTGGGTTCCCTCATGAATAAGCGGCTCATGCCTCCTCAGCTAAGTCGCACCTCTCACAGGTCCCCCCACAGTGTGCCAGCCATCTGGCCCGGTAAGCAGTGTCTACACTGCTGTGTGCCTGAAGAAGCTTATGAGGTCAATGAAAAAGGGGGATAAAGAGAGGGAAAGGGGAAAATGCAAACAAACTTTGAAAAAACTACTGTCCCCGAGGGGCGTGTCATCTGCCTATTGGAGCAAATATCTGTGCAAGTTAACATGGGCAGCCCCTAAGGGTCTGGAAGCAGTGTACTTCGTAGGGCACATCTCAATAAGTCCGGGTACAGGGAGTGTGAGCTTCAGAGTCATATGCGCTAGAAGGGTGTCCTACAATATGGGCGAATGATCAGCGTTCGCTAGGCCGCACCCACCTCAGCCATGTCTCCCACTTCAACATCTAGGTCAGCGTTGACCTGTTCACCCTTTCCACCAGGCCCATCTTCGCTATCATCCGTTGGGTTCCCCCAGTCCTCTAGCACCTACACCCGGAGCCCAGCTATCAGGTGCCTTCGTATTCCCCCAGCGTCTTCCCTCATCAACACCCTCACCTCCGCTTTGGCCCACATACCGACGTCCTTCTCCGAGGTCTCTATTACAGGACAAACTCTTGATTTCCAGGCCATTGCTGTCCACCTCTTAGGCCAAATGAGAGCTACATTCATGAAGCTAGTGCCTACCTTCCGAGGTTTGGGTCTGGGGAATGCCCTCAGAAGGCATGTTTCCATTGCGCACATGAGCGCGTGTGTCCACGTGATATGCAGTTTGTGCAACACCTTCCCTCAGAGGGTCAGGAAGTTGGGGCAACTCCATGTCATATTACAGAGGTCAGGGTCTAGACATCTAGGACACCCTTGCGATTCCCTACTAAAAATGGCCTCAATCTTATGTGGTGTTAAATATGTGATATGTGTGTAATTAAACTGAATATATTTCACATATGTGTTCCTAGAGACCTTCTGGGATAGGCCAGCATCCTGCACCCCTCTGTGAGGTTGTCTTCCAAAACCCCTTCCCATTTGGCCCTGTAGAACCATGTCACAAGGTGTTGGGCCAAACTCATGGACACTAGTAATTGGAGCACCCCGTGAGTTATCCCAAAGCTCTCTAAAGGCTCTCGTTAGGGCTTTGTATGTTAGAAACTGGCCTAGGGTAAATCATGTTGGGCTGTCATTTCCTCCATACGGAGTAGGGTGCCCATGTGGAAGCAATCACCCACAGTCACTAGGCCAGCGCCCCTCCAGCGCCCCTCCAGTCTGTTAATTGTGCGGCCCTGAAGAAAGAGAGGGAGTCGCTGTGGGGCAGTCCTACTAGCGGCAGGGCAGGGACATTGATGGGTGATTCTCTAGTCTTCCTGGTGCACCTCTGCCAGCATTTCACAGCCACTGGCAACTGTGGTCCAGAGTAGGGGATAGCCAGTGCCGGCCAAGAAGCTTCACCAGCATACTCCCTGATTAGGTTCCAGCACTATGAGATCAATATCACCATGGTTTGCACCATTAAGCCATCTAGAGACCCACTGAAGTTGTGCCACAAAAAAATATAGTTCCAAGTCGGCAGCCCCAAAGTCGCCTCATCCGGCAGTCACCGGAGGATTCGAAGGGACACCCTGTGGTGATTCCCATCCCAAATCAATTTGTGGAGTAGCGTATCCAATTACCTGACCCTGGATACTGGCACCCCAAAAAGGAGATTAATGAAGTAACAGAGTAAACGTGGGAGCATTGAAATCTTGGAGATGGCAATGCATGCCATAATAGGTAATTTAAGGGATCTCCAGAAAGGAACGCTTGATTTAACAGAGCAGAGAGCCCCTCCAAGATTGCTCTCCCAGAGGTCTTCCACTATGTGGTATAACTGGATACTAAGATGCTTGAATGTTGTAGGGGACCAGGTCAGTAAAGTAATGCCATTCGCTAGATATAATTAAAAGGTCATCAGCATACAGCAATATTATGTGCTTGTAGCCGTCCACTACTATGCCACTGCCACTGCCTCTGCCCACCAGGTGAAATAGCTCCGCCAGAAGCTCAATGGCCAAGGCAAACAGGAGGGAGGGGACAATAGGCACCCCTGCCAGGTACTGTTTATATCCTATAATGTTGCGATATAGTGGTGCCTGTTTTGACTATTGCCGTCAGACCGGAGTACAGTAGTTGCACCCACCTAACCCAGGCTTCCCCAAGCCCCTTCAGAGCATAACCTGTTCCAGGAAATCCCATCGGACATGTCTGACCATATTAAAGCCCTTTCCCAGATCCACCACCGTAACTGTGGTCCCGGTACTGGACTGTACCTCCGGGTGGTATAATATAGGGTACAGCTGTTTAAGGTTAAAGGAGGTATTGTGATCCGTGATAAAACCGCTTTGATCTTTGTGTATGAGTGCTGGCATGTGCAGCAGCAACTGAATGGCCAGTACCTTGCTAAGTATTTTGAAATCCATGTTTAGCATGGATATAGGGAAGAACCCCACAGTGCAGGATCCTGAAGCTTTAGTTTTAGGGAGCGGGCCCACAACTTCATCCCTCGTCAATGCTGGCAGAGTTCCCAGTGATTCAGCACATACCACTGCCAATTTCGGTACCAACAGTCCCACACATGCGAAGTAAAACTCTGCAGGGAGTCGGTCCGGGTCTCGGGTTTTACCTGTGACCATGTCTTTAATGGCATATCTTATTTCCTGTGCTGTTACGAGATCCCCCAACTCACTCTGGCCTCTTAAGGCAGAGTCCTGAGTGAAAGGTTCCTTCACCTCAATAAGCCTGAGGACTGATCCTGGGTCAGTCCCCAGAGTGTTGTCTGGATGCCTCCCATTTCACGAAGCTATTAGATGTCAAGCCCTAATTAAGTTCAAAATACTCCTTAATAGCCTACCTCAGAGAGTCCCTATAGCAAGTGTTCTAAAGTGGCGCCGCACATAGCCACCATGTGGGTTTCTCCAGGCATTCATCCTCTGGTCGAAAGACCAGCAGCAGCTGGCTATGGTCAGAGATGGTACAGCCAAGATCCTCAGTGTCACGTACTGGCTCAACCAGTTAGAACATACAAATCCTCCAGACCCCAGTTCTGCAACCTCTCCCAGAGGCCATCTGCTGATCTGTGGGCCTGTGCTCCGAATAGGGGAGGGGTGGAGCGGTCTATAAAGATATCTTCCACGCAGTTTAAATCTCGCCCCAGGATCAAATCCTCCACTGCTAGGTGACTCAGCGGTGCTAAGAAAGACTGGAGGAAAGCAGTTTGGTCTTGATTCGGTGCATAAACACTCCCCAATATAACCTCCCTGCCTGACAATCTACCCTTGACTAGGACGTACCAGCGCACTTTATCAATTGTGGTGTGGTCTGCCTCAAATGGCACCCCGCACTTATCCGTAAAAGAGCCCCTAGGGCATAGGCAGAGTAGGAGGTTGCATATACCTGCCCCCACCTTCGACGCTGCAAGCGCTCAGCCTCTATCCCTGTGAGGTGTGTTTTTAAAGCATAGCAATGTTACCCCTCTGCATCTAAGGTACCTATGTATGTTATGTCTTTTAGTGGCCAATGCCATCCTCCAATCAATCAATCAATCACGTAATTTATAAAGTGCGCTATTCACCCGTCAGGGTCTCAAGACGCTGGGGGAGCTACTGGTCGAATAGCCATGTCTTGAGGCGTTTCCTGAAAGTCAGGAGGTCCTGGGTCTGGCGTAGGTGGAGCGGTAGGGAGTTCCAGGTCTTGGCGGCGAGGTGAGAGAACGATCTTCCTCCGGCGGTGGTGCGGCGAATGCGGGAGACGGAGGCGAGGGCGAGGCTGGCGGACGGGAGTGTGGAAGGTGAGTCTTTTGTTGAGGTAGGCCGGACCTGTGTTGTGGAGGGCTTTGTGTGCGTGGGTGAGTAGTTTGAAGATAATCCTCTTCAATACGGGTAGCTAGTGTAGGTCTCTGAGGTGGGCAGAGATGTGGGCACGGCATGGGAAGTCGAGGATGAGTCGGGCGGAGGCGTTTTGGATACTTGCATTTTCGTTTGTAGTTTGGCCGTGGTTCCTGCATAGAGTGCGTTGCCGTAGTCCAGTCGGCTACTGACCAAGGCGTGGGTGACTGTCTTTCTGGTTTTGACGGGAATCCACTTGAAGATCTTGCAGGGCATGCAAAGGGTGTTGTAGCAGGAAGAGTAGACTGCGTTGACCTGCTGAGTCATGCTGAGTGCTGAGTCCAAGATGATTCCCAGGTTTGGTACTTGGGTGGTGGGTGTGGGTCCGGCTCTTGGGAGGTAGGCCACCAGGAATCGTTCCAAGCGGAGGGGTTGTTGCCGAAGATGAGGATCTCTGTTTTGTCTATGTTTAACTTGAGGCGGCTTGATTCCATCCAGTTGGCGATGGCGTGAAATCCATTGTGGAGGTTGTTTCTTGCGGTTGTAGGGTCTTTCGTGAGGGAAATTATCAGCTGGGTGTCGTCTGCGTAGGATACAATGTTGATGTCATGGGATCGTGCGATGTTGCCGAGAGGAGCCATGTAAACGTTGAAAAGTGTTGGGCTGAGGGAGGATCCCTGGGGGACTCCATAGATGGTTTTGGAGGATTCGGACAGGTAAGGTGGAAGGCGGACTCTCTGGGTTCTGCCGGAGAGGAATGAAGAGATCCATTTGAGGGCCTTGCCGCGGATCCCGGCGTTGTGGAGGCCTGCTCGAAGGGTGTGGTGACAAACGGTGTCGAAGGCTGCGGAGAGGTCCAGGAGGATGAGCGCTGCAGTTTCGCCTTCGTCGAGCATGGTCCTGTAGCAGCAATGAGTGCGGTCTTGTTACTGTGGTTCTTATGAAATCCGGATTGGGAGGTATTGAGCACTTTGCTGTCTTCCAGGAAGCGGGATAGTTGGCTGTTCACGATTTTCTCAATGACCTTCGCTGGGAAGGGGAGGAGGGAGATGGGCCGGTAGTTTTGGGGGTCATCTGGGTCTTCCTTAGGTTTCTTCAACAGGGCGTTGACATCGGCCGGCGTGTTTCCAGCTCTCCGGGAAGGGGCTGTCTTGGAGGGGCTGTTGATGATGACGCAGAGACGGGGGTCGATGATGTCACTGGCTTTGTTGAAGATCTGGTGTGGGCAGGGGTCCAAGGGGGAGCCGGAGTGGATAGAGGCCATGGTGTTGATGGTGTCTTCATTGTTGACGTGGGTCCAGGCGCATAGAGGGTTGACGTTGCTTGGTGCGTTGGGTTTGTGGGTGTCTGTGGTTGGCTGGTGGGTCTGGGGTTCGAAGCTGTTGTGGATGTCTTCGATCTTTCGACGAAGTAAGTGGCGAGGGAGCTGCAGAGCTCCTGTGATGGCGGGGGTTTGTAGGAGCAGGGCCTGGGGTTGGAGAGTTCTTTGATGATGCCAAAGAGCTCTCTGTTGTTGTGAGTGTTGGTGTCTATGCGGCTTTTGTAGTAAGTTCTTTTGGTGGTGCGGATCAGCTGGTGATGTTTGCGGATAGCAGTCTTGAGGGCGATGTGGTTGGATTCGGTAGGTACAAGGCACCAGGTCTTCTCCATTCTTTGGCATTCCCGTTTGGAGGCCTCTAGGTCAGGGATAAACCAGCTGGCCTTGGATCTGTGGTGGATGTCCGAGGGTTGTTTGAGTGGCGCGAGGGTGTTGGCGCAGTCGTCTATCCATTGATGCAGGTTGGTGGCGGCTGAGTTGGGGTCCCGGGTCCTAGGAGGAGGTGCCTGGGCGAGGGTGGAGATCAGCTGTTCTGTTGAGATTCTGTTCCGATAGCAGCGGGGGGTTGAGTGGTGAGGTGGTGAGTGACTGGCTTCTGGAAGGAGAAATGGATGCAGCGATGGCCGGTCCAGTGGAGTTCGGTGGTGTGGCTGTAGGAGACGTGGTTGCTGGCTGAGAAGATGGGGTCGAGTGTGTGTCCTGCGGTGTGGGTGGGCGACGTGACAAGTTGCTTGAGGCTGGGGTTGGCGAGGTGGTTGAGTAGGTTGGTGGTGTTGACATCGTTGTTGTTTTCTAGGTGGAAGTTCAGGTCGCCGAGGAGGAAGTAGTCTGTTGAGGCGAAGGCTTGGGCGCTGGTGATGTCGGCGATGTCATTGCAGAAGTGAGGTCGGGGGCCCGGGGGTCTGTAGACCAGTGTTCCTCTGAGGGTGGTGTTGGCGCTGACGGGATTTTGAAATGGAGGTGCTCAGCGGAGTTGATGGTGTCGTGGGAGCTGGTGGAGACTCTGATGGTGCTTTTGTGAACTATGACGATTCCTCCTCCTGGTTTGTAAGTTGCAGTCTCTTCTAGTGATCTTGTAGCCTTCAGGTATGGCTATGGCTATGTCTGGTTCCAAAACCGAATTCATCCAGGTTTGGGTGAGAAATGCGACGTCAGGTGATGATGAGGTCAGTAGGTCCCAGAGTTCGATTGCGTGCTTGTGGACGGAGTGGGTGTTGAGCAGAATGCAGCGGAGGTGGTTGTCTGCGGCTCTGTATCGGAGCTTGGTGGTTAGGGTGCAGGTGAAGTTGCAGGCTCTGCAGGAGAAGGGTCCTTTGGTGTGCTTTGGAGTGGACTGGAAGCAGATGGAGGAGCGTCCTGGATTGAGGGCGTGGAGGTCACTGGCTGTGTAGCGGTGATTGGTGGCGCGGGGGGCCAGGGGGACTGGCGCTGGGCGTGGTCTGGGCGCAGACGGGTGCAGACGGGCTTGCCTTAGGCGCGACTTTGGCGCGCCACTGGCGCGCCCCCTGCATGTCCGCGCCGCGGCTGCCATATGAGGGGAGGTGGGAGGGCGTGGCAGCAGGGAGGAGGGAGGAGAACAGCGAATGGGGGAGCATGGGGAGGGAAAAGAGAACTGAGGAGGAGGGAGAGGGGCAGGGCCGCAGGGATGCAGCGGCAAGGGCCGAGGGGAGCGGGAAAAAAAAAAGAGTCCAAAATCACGGGCACCTGGGGCAGAGGCAGCGGTGCAGTGGAGCGAGCCTGAAGCAGGGTCAAGGGTCGCCAGATGTTCTATGGAATGAATGTGAGTCCCTGTTGCTGGTTGGCCATTATACTAGCTATGCTGTGTGTTCCTAGGTGTCACCCTGGGACCACCTCTTGTGCGCAAAGCTCCCACTGCAGGTTGCACAACTGCCTCTGAGACATTAAACAAACAAACCAACTCCAAACTCCTCAACCCAAGAGCAGCGCAGCAACGGCCGGCCTCCCAAACCTGAAATACCTCAAATATTCTGGTAGGGGCCAGGCATTGAGGGGGTAGATAAGTGTCAGCAGTCCCTTCCATTTCCGTACCTGCCCAGGTAAGTTGTGCCACCCAGGACAGCGCAGATAGTGCACAGCCGCCCAGAACAGCCCACAGGGAAAGCTTCTGTCTCCGAAGTGTGGAAGTCCATTTCAGTGTGCTCGACACAGCCCAGGGGAACCAGAAATCAAGTCAGTGGGAAGTCAATCAGGCAGGGTAGTGGCGCTGATGACCCACCAACCACCAGGGAGGCTGACGAGCCAGCTGGGGACGTGAGCCAGTGATGCCTGCAATCCAAGTATAATAGATGCTTCTGGGCTTTTCCTATTTAAATCAGGTCCTCTGGGGTCGACGGAGTTATCGTCAGGAGATTACCACGGTCCACCAGTGAGCCCTCTGATTCTGACACCACCGAACGGCGGTCAGAGAGAAAACTGGTCTCCGAGTCAAATGGTCATGGCATCATGAGTGCGGCAGCCTGGTCCCTCTCCGTCTGTGATGTGGTCAGTTTCTTGAGTGTCCTCCGACAAGTGGCACATGAGCATTTCTTGGGTCTGCGTTTGGTCTCGGACCCTGAGGTCTGCACCACCAGCAGGGTAGCCCCCACTCTATAGGCCTCCAACCATTCCCATGCATCCCCCAGGTCTGTACAAAAGTGTGTGGTGCCATCCAGCATGAATTTCAGTTTGGCCAGGAAAATCAATGAATATTGCAATCCCTCCTCTGGGAGAGCTCCAGAAAGGAGGCCCTTTTCGCCTGCACAGCTACAGTGAAATCTAGAAACAGATAATTTGCCATTTCCCACAGTGAGTGGGTCTCCGGCGCGTGCTCTTTGTAGTATCACATCCCTGTCTCTCTAGTGGAGCAACTTTTACATCACCGTCCAGGGCAGGTGGCCTGGCGGGCGGGTCGGTCCCCTGTGGGACCGTTCCAGGGCAAAGAAGGGCATCATTTGCTTTGGGGAAACTTCTGTCGGTAGCCAGTGTTCCAAGAACAACACAATGTCTCCTTCCTCCGTCCCCTCTGGTAGGCCTTCAACACATATGATTTTTTTGACAGCTGTGCCCTTCGGCATCCTCAGCTGGGTGTACCAGAATGTGCACCTGCTCCGTCAGTGCCATCATTTGCAATTTCAGTACTTGGTGTTTTGGCAGCAGATGTCTCACTGCGGCTTTTATGCCTTTCATTTCGTCTGCCAGTTTGTGGTGATTGGCCCCAGGAGCCCAAGACCAACAGATTCAGTGCTTATGTCTCTTTGGAGGGTAGATTTGGTGTCTGTAATAGCTTTAAGTACCTTATCAAGTTGGAACTGTATAGGGACCACAGGGTGAATCATAGGGTCTAAGCCCTTCGCTGCTGTCACAGGGGGCCAGGTTGATTCTCCCAGCCCCATCTGGGCACTTAGAGTCTTGATCCTTGGCTTTCCCATCGTGATGTTGGGCGAATGAAGCACTGCAACACCCAAGAGTTTTTAGCACAAGAGGGGTGGCCTTCGTGGTCAGAACTTTCTCAGCACCCTTCCGACAGGTGCACACTACAGCCTAGGTCACTCTCCACCATCCAGGCCAGGTTTTACCACCACTTCTCTGTCAGCCCCCCATATAGCCAGCACACACTCGGGAAGGAACACCAGCTGCCTCCAGGGCTTCCCCGGTGTTAGACTTGTCAGCTCTTGGCATGTTTTCCCCTGTCTTTTTGGCTTCTGACCTCCTGTTTTGATCCGGTGCTGAACTTCGTTTTTGCTAGCTTTAGGACTCGTGACACTTTACCACTGCTGACCAGTGCTAAAGTGCAAGTGCTTTCTGTCTAAATTGGATTGGTAATTGGTTTATCCATGATTTCCATATTTGATTTACTAGTACGTCCCTAGTAAAGTGTGCTAAATGTGCCCAGGGCCTGTAAATAAAATGCTACTATTGGGCCTGCAGCAATGATTGTGCCACACACATGAGTAGCTTTGTAAACATGTCTCAGACCTGCCACTGCAGTGTCTGTGTGCAGTTTAGAACTGCCAGTTCGATCTGGCAAGTGTACCCACTTGCCTGGCCCAAACCTTCCCTTTTACTACATGTAAGTCACCCCTAAGGTAGGCCCAAGGCAGCCCCAACGGCAGGGTGCAATGTATTTAAAAGGTAGGGCACGTACTGGTGTGTTTTAAATGTCCTGATAGTGAAACTATGCTAAAATCGGTTGTCACTACTGCAAGGCCTATCCCTCCCATAGGTTTACATGAGGATTGCCTTGAAATATATTTTAAGTATAATTTCCCAAGGGGAGCAGATAGACATATGGAGTTTGTGGTCTCTGAACTCACAATTCAAAAATACATCTGTTGGTAAAGTTGGTTTTTAAATTGTAAGTTTTAAAATGCCACTTTTAAAAAGTGGGCATTTTCTAGCTTAATAGTTCTGTGCCTCAGCCTGGTTGTGAAGTACACATCTGGGTCAGGATGACACTTGGGCTGTTTGTGAATTCACTCTAGACAGTCACATAAGGGGAGCTGAGGTGTGCTCTGCATATCCTGATTGGTCTTCCTGGGCTAGAGTGGAGAGAGGAGCTGATACTTACATCTGAATAGGGTTGTGTCTGTCCTTACACAAAGCAGTCTCCAACCCTCTGGGGTATGTCTAGGACCAGGGAAGGAAAGGCAGGGTCTTGTGCACTACAAAGACTTTCCTTGGAAGTGTGCCTACTTCAAAGGCAGAAATGAATATTAGTATCGTGCCTCTGAGACCACAACTTCAGAACACTTCTGGACTGAGGACATTCTACCAGGGAGAAAAGCTGGATGCTGTAAGAGGAACTGCCACGCTCTTGGTTGCTTTGCCATGCTGGGCTGCTGCTTGCTGCTTCTGCCCGGGAGTGAAAGGACTGGACTCTGCTTTCTACATCCTGCTGTCCAAGGTTCTCCAAGGGCTTGAACTGAGCTTGCCTCCTTTTTTTAAGAAGGCTTAGGGACATCAAAGACTTAATTTGCCAGTGTCTGGGCTCTTCTGCTGAGAGTCCTGGCTTCCCTACTGGCACCTAATCCGGTCCCTGGGCCCTTGGAAGTGGAAGCTGGTGACCTGAGGAAAAATCCACGCACTGGGCCGTTGCAGCAGAAAAATTGACACTGCGTCTGTCTCACAGCTGCGGATCTGCCCCATCTGCTGCTTCAGTGCAGATTCATGTTTGCCGTGCGGCTGGATTTTCCACGCAACACTCCTGGGCATCATTTTCTTCATTGATGCTGCACCACAGGAAGGATTCCACGCATCACCTTTCCTGCGAGGAAAAGAATCAGTGCCATTGCCAGCCCAGTGGGAAAAGAATCGTCACATCGCCCATCTGGCAGGAAAATAATTGACGCATCGCTTGCTTTTCTCACGGATTGCCTCCTTTGTGGCCCACATCGTCTTTGTTTTTGATGCATTCAAGGTACTGTGTGTTATAAGGACACAACCATTGATTCTTCAGGGTTAATACTCTTTTAAACCTTAAAAAGTTATATCTCTATTTGTGTTTGTTAGATTTTTGTTGTTTTGGTCTTGTTTAACTCAGATAAATATTGGCGATTTTTCTAAACTAGTGTTGAGCACTTTTGTGGTATTTTCATCGTTTTACTGTGTGTGTGTAGAAATAATTTACACATTGGCTCTGAGATAAGCCTGACTGCTTGAGCCAAGCTACCAAGAGGGTAAGCAGGGGTTATCTTAGGTGTGTGACTCCCTTACCCTGACTAGAGTGAGAGTCCCTACTTGGACAGGATGTAAACTAACTGCCAACTAGTGACTCAATTTCTAACACATGGCATACAAGTGGGGGGGTGCAATCTGTGCAGTGTCTCAGGGTGTCACTTCCCCCGATGGAACACGGCCAGCCAAGGGTGCCTCAGGTTCCTGGGCCCAAGTCCTCAGATGCCTCTTGTCCCACCCCTCAGCAATGTCCTGTTATAGGGGGCAGCCTATATCACCAAAGGCCGGGGCCACTGTAGCAGCGTCAGGACCCCTAAAGAGTGTGAGTGCCCCGAGGCCTCTATCCCCGACACCATGCGTCCCTAGGGCAAGGCCTCCATTTCGCAGCTCCTTCAGGCCACAGCCGCCATCTTGGACACTGGGTCTC
Organism: Pleurodeles waltl; assembly: GCF_031143425.1. Taxonomy (NCBI): domain Eukaryota; kingdom Metazoa; phylum Chordata; class Amphibia; order Caudata; family Salamandridae; genus Pleurodeles; species Pleurodeles waltl. Next base: position 1,810,037,110 of record NC_090444.1, on the reverse strand, counting down.
CACCGCGCTCACCGCCTGGGCCGCTGCAGGCCCCAGGCGTATGCCACCACAGAACTGTATGCCCTCGGGGGTTCAGAACCTTTGTCCCTGTGTTCCAGGAGCCAATGGCATCCCAGGACAGCGCAATGCACAGGATTCACTGCTGGCTGGTGCTGAGCAATGGGTTCAGGCATCTGCCATCTTACCTTGCCTGCTACCTCATGTTATAATAGCTGTTGAAGGCCCTCTTTCCAACTTACAGGACAGGGCTCATAACAAGGGAGAGGGGCACAACCGTTATAGTCCGAGGCATAAGGGCTATAATGCTGTTAGAACATTCCCCCCAGCGAGGGTGCAATGTTGTAAAGTAAAGACAAACATAGGAATGTTGGCGCAGAATGTCTGTCTGGCCTTTCTTGGCCCTGAGCCACTCCATTGGCTTCAGTGCAGCTTCAAGATTCCTATGTTCTAATAGTGTTTGTTGTCGGAAGAAAATTGTTGCTAATGTGGTCATTTATTCAGACTAGTGCCATGCCTGAAGTTAGTTACACCTAAAATGTAAATTGTGCTTGAATGTTCTGTTTAGGAAAATAAGTCTGTCATCAGTCTACAATAAAAGTCTATAAACTCATGACTTTAAATGGCTGCCATTTGGTTAAGAAAAGCGTGCCATTCATGACTTAGGATACAATGCAGTGTTTGACACCCCGGATATCAACAAAACCACTATGTAGAGCCAGATGCAAACCGTAAAGCTGAGGATGCGCTGTCCATTTCCATGCCCCATACTGGATGCATGCTGCGCAGGGCTGCTAATACTTTGCACTTTCAGAATTATTCTGAAGGTGAGTACAGGCCATGTTTTACATAATCAAAATAAATGACTGGTGATTTTAGAGCACTGAATAGAATTACATTCTTTACAATTAGATGTGGGTAGTTTGTAATGTGCCTGTGTTAAACATTAATTCTGTTTTTGCCCTCAAGTGTGTGACTGCTGGTGTGAGTGACGAGCCCAGAGAGATGGGTTACCATAAGGAGAAGATGACCAAAGAACTGGCAGACGATCCCATCTGCTACGTTTATAACAGCTACTTCTTTGTATCCTGAGGACACTGTTGGTGGGAAGGTCAGGAACTTCAAAGGAGTGAGAGAGCGTAGTTAAAATATTACCTATTTTAGATGTGAAATGCTTATATTTAACAATGCTGTATTAATAATATCATTCATTGAAACGTATTTTAAACGTGGAGAATTTTTCACATGCGTAAACTAATGTCGACTGTAAGCAATAATTGTTTGTATTATGATTAATTGAAAACATTAAAAGACTGCATTTTATTAGAATCCATACGCCTTAAGTTAGCGTGAGTCGAAAAGTGGCTGTGTAGCTCTCATATTAAAGCGTATTTTTCTGTTTCTCCAGTGTACTGATTTGCAAAAGGCAGTTAACCAGCAATTGTTCTTTTCTTCACTTATTTGCAACAATGCTAGTTTTTCTCATCCGCATGCTAGCAGCTTTAGTATAAAAATTATGGACTTCGCAACAAACATAGACACTTTCAAGGACATTAAATCGCGGAGAAGAGAACTCTTGACCCAAAGTGTGTGCCAGAAAATGAAGTAACCCCGGATGTGCCACCTACGAAAACGTCAATTATAAAGACCAATTAGAAGCACGAGAAATATCATAGAATGACAAATGTATTACTTAATGTATAAATTGATAGGTTACGGATAGTGGGGTGTAGTGACTGACCAATAGGATTTTGGGGGAATGTATTTCGAAAAAGGGATAAAAACTCATGACACAAGGAACAAAGGGCATTAGGTAGGGAATGATATCGATTGCATCCAGAAACTCTGTCACTCTATTTGGTGATCTGAGACTTAGACAAAACCATCCTCACCCATAGACTGCCCCATTACACTTTCTTCCTTATGAGGGAAGTGTCCCCTGCCCTTAGCTTAGATAGACTGACAGCGATTTAACTGATGTCCTGAAGACGAAGACTGACCCTGTATGCTGACCTATTCCGAGGAGGGTAATTATACCGTTGCTAATGGAAATTCATTTATTTTGCCTTTCCTTTCTAGGTACCAACTGCTGTGTGTTTGATTAGAGACCTTAGTTAGACGTTTTTCCAAACTGATGTTCTAAATTGTTTTGCGTGAAGCCCAATATGCTAATGCTAATCAGTGGCTAGATGAGGTGTTCATCTTGACTGACGTAAATGACGTGACTGACATGGTGCTATGCTGAACTAAGACCTTTAGGAGGTTCTATGTATTTTGGTTTGTTATCTTCATAGGATTATCTTATATTTGTGATCTTTGCATTGATGAAAACTTATCATAGTCGCCGCTTTGTGATAATGTTCTTTGCTTCTTGGTTTTGAGATTAATACATTTGCTATTAGATTGTAATCAATAGGGAATAAAATTCACAAAACTTCAATAAGGTGTGGTTATTCATGACTGAAAGGTCATGGTTGCGTCGAAGATTTATTAATGTCTAAAGTGAAATATATTGTGCTGATATATGTTAACAATATTATTGACATATGGTTTGATGTATTGATCAGTTGTCTCGTCTTACGGTGTCTCACCACTGGGTCCAAAGATTCATCGGCCTGAAACGAGTCCCGATGTGTATAAATTAACATAGACGGACGTGTTAACAGTTCTGGTAGCAGAGCGACGGTTTGGCCCTTGGGGGCCCTAGGACGGAGTTTCATTGTTTAATTTGTTTTTCTGTGATACTGCAATTTGGAGAGATGATGGGTTGCTAGGTTCGCCATGGCTTTCCCGGGATCTCGGAGCCTGCCTAAATGAGTTGGGAATGTTCTCGGCGCCATAGTATGTGTGGTTAGGGTCTTTGCGCTTACCTAAGCTTATGCATCCTGCAGGTGGTTGTGAAAATTTGCGTGTATTTAGGCCAAATTAAGTGTTGTTTAGCAGGAGTGGGCGTACTCCACAGTATGAGAGTAGGGAAGTCAGCGTACTTCATGTGAATGTAGCGCTTATTGCTCAAAATTATCCACGTGGTTGGTTGTTGTGTACGGACCTGTTGAGGTCCAAGACTACGGAGTATGATGATAAATGTGGTTTATGTTGTGATCTGTGCGGTTTAATAGGTCAATCGGGCGTGGTTGACAAGTTGAGTTTTGAGTTATGACGTATGTGTGAAACCTTCGATGGAGATTTGACAAATTCTAAAGTGCACTAGAAGGAGTCATTGACAAGTCGAGAGTAGGATTTGCAGGTCGAATTTTGCTTGCGTATGTGGGAACTGAGAAGGAGAGAGTAGCGGCCGAGGCTTCAAGTGAAATTTCTGTAAAGTTCTGAAGCAAATGTGTTACCCTTCCTGTAGTAAACCAACAGATTTGTGTTGTCATTTTAAGGTGCTCGCAATAATTTGCATTAGTTTGTATGAGTTGTAAGGGGTCAGTGAAGAGTGGACGAGCCGCAAGACTTTGTCAGCTGCAGTATGTGTGAGTGTGACGTCAGTGGTGCCGCGCTGAGATAGGTCAGATTTCGAGAGGGGTCGCGCTCGGATTGGCTGCTGTCCGTGAGAGGCAATAGGTTGAGAAAGGGCAGGTAAAGAGCGTCCTGGGAACTAAGCCATTTCTGATTGAATACGAAATAAAGAATTGCAAAAATGAATTTTGTCAAGGCATTCAAAAGCGCTTTAAAAGGAGACGTATATATTGTTGCAACCGATGGGGAACCTACACCACCTGAGGGTACTCCAGCTTATACAGTTATGGAAGAAAAGGGTGTTGCACCTTGTTTATGGATGAAACAATGGCGCAAATTAACAGAGAAAGAGGGGTGTCTAGCGTTCCCAGAACATGGGACATTTAATCCAAAGGTGCTAGAAAATTTGAGGTGGATGTTAAGTACGCAGAAACCACCTCCGAGACTGGCACAATATGAGGCTTTGGCGATCTGGGACTTGATGGCTATTAAACATAGACAAGAAAGGTTTCAGAGAAGACTGAAAAGGGCGGAAGAATCCTATGCAGAAGCTAGATGGGACAATGAGAACAAAATGTGGAGACGGGTAATAGTAGATGGGTTGAAGTTATTTCCGGCAATAACACAGGGTGAAGAGACACAGGGAAGGAAAGCCTCCTGCAAAACCGACAAAGATTCAGGCAAAACTAAAGAAAATAAAAGGTCCTGGGAAGAGGAAGATGATTCAGATGATGAGGAATTTATGGATAGATTGTTACATGATCGTCCGCCACCGTATGCGGTGAGTGACAGTGCTCCAAGTACTAGCTTGGATCCTGGGAACCAGACGCAGGAGAAGGGAGTTACTGATACGGTACAGACTAGCGATACAACCTCGATACAGAATGGTGTCAGTGTACCCACTGCACCAGACTTGCCGATACAGTTGCAGCCTCCACCGCAGATAAAAAGAATTTACCCTGATGTCCCAGTGCTTGAGACTACCACGAACTTGGTAGTGCCGCCAGACCCGATATATACAAAGCCAAGGTTAATACAGATTGAGTTGACTCCGAAGCTAGTGTCTCAACCGCCACAGCTGATACCTGGGTATAACCCTGTAGCAGGACCACCGTTAGTACCTGTACCGGGTACACTGGAGCAGACCTATGGTGTTGCAGCTCCAAGAAGCTTAGGATCAGGTCAGACACCTGCCGCTATATCGCTACCTATTACTGTTGGTCCCCCGGTGCCGTTGTATGCACAGGATAAAACAGGGACATGTGAACAGGGAGTTATGACTCAGGAAGCGATAAGAGGAGGGCCTATGAGAACTCCACAGATAATGGCCCCGGGAGAACAAGCATATGAACAACCGAGACCCTTGATGGACCTTAGTCCAGTTGGAGCATCTCTCGAAGCGATGCGTCAAGCAGGGTTGGGAGTCTTGACTCACCAAACTATGAGTACGAATACCTCACATTCTCCAATGATACATGCAGGGAACATTTCACTGCAGGGTTTTTCAGTACAACAGCTAAATGAGTGGTTAGAGAAAACGTGCACCTCACAGAAGACTACAGTGACCACAGTTGAACATGAGAAAGAAAAACAAAATGAATACTTGAATTTTGTACGACTAGGGGCAGAAGCTGCCGAGTTAGTGGAAGGAACAATGGGAGTAAATAGGTTGGAATCATACACTGAGGCAGAATTGAGGTACTTGTGCCCCAAGATTACCAAAGAGGTGAGCAAAGTACATTAGAGATTAGCGAATTTGGCAGACAAATACAATATCGATATCGGAAACACTAAACATTTGAAAAGAAGCTACAGATTAGATTTTGACTCTAAAGATTTTGAACACATGAGATCTGCAGGCATGAAGGCACACCTGAAAGAACTGTTGCAAAGTGCACAGATTTGGGGTGCATTAGAGAAATGGGAAGGCCGATGGGCAAAGAAAAGAGATAAGGAAAAGGGAGATAGCCCAGGGTTAAATAAAGTTGGGACCACACCTAATCTAGGTACAGTGAAAATCTTACCTATGAGAGAGACAGCTGGTGGTGTTTTAGTGCATGTGCCATGGACTAGAGGAGACATTTTATCCTTTACGAATGATTACCCTAGGTTAAGAGAAAAACCGATCGAGTGGTATCAACAGACAGATAGGTTTGTGAAGCTTGCAAAGTGTCTCTGGGAAGACTTGAATACTTTGTTTGAGATTATTGTTCTGCCAGATTTGTGGCTTGAGTGCAAAAGAGGGGTAGATTGGCCCACGAAGGAGCCGGCAAGAGATAAGGTGACTGGAGCACCTTCAGAAGAGGTGATGAAATATTATCATAAAGTAATTGAGTTTTTGAAACAAAAGGTGTCGCCGAAGGTGACCGATTGGCAGAAAATCGACCGGACCTCTCAAGAGGTTAAGGAGTCAATACATGCATATTACGAGAGATTATTAAAAGCGTTCAAACATTACAGTGGTACTGAGACTATCGAACCGAAGGACATGAATCATCTTGTGTTTAGGTTCGTCGAAGGGCTGAGGCCGGAGGTCAGCCAGATGATTAAGAATCATTTGATTTGTTGGCAAGCTAAACCGATTGATGAAGTGTTACAGTATGCAAAATACTGTAGTGATGAGATTGAGTTGAAGCAGAAAAAGTTGAAGGAGAAAGTGATGGTGATGCAGATAAGGGCTGCACAAGCTGGAATACAGGGGAATGGAGTTCAGCAAATGATACAGCAACAACCGCAAATGAATGGTGTGTTTCAGGCACAGCAGAGAGGTAGAGGTCGAGGATTTGTGAACCGTGGTTCGGACATGAATAATGTTGTTATTCAAAATGACGGTCAGGGAGTGAAAAAGATTTCACCATGTCATGCATGCGGGGGCATTGGAAACTGGATTGTCCGAATATGGGGCAGGATGGTGCAGTTCAGCAAAGCATTAATGTTGGTACATTACAAAATCCACGAGGTCCAAAAATGAGACATCAAAACTCGAATTTTCAGAATAATTTGGTACCAATGCCAGGGGTACAAGCCATGCAGCAGATGCAAATGCTGCGTTTCCAGTCAGTATCAGTGCAACCAATGCAGCAGCAGATTCCTATGGTGCCTAGACAGCAAATGCAATTACCCATGGCTCTGATGGGACAGCAACAGGTGATGCTTCCTCAGCAGGTCACAGGCCAGGTAACCAACCAAAATAACACTGTGCAACAATTCCCATTACGAGGTAAAAGTGGCATGAATGGGGATTGGTCAGATGACAGCTCAGACAGTGAAGAGTGCAGGCTTGCAGCATCTTTAGAGGTGGATCAGAGAGGCCCATATGTAGAGGGAAAAGTAATGGGCTATAAGGTTTCATTTTTGGTCGACACAGGAGCTACACGCTCTACAGTTCGAAGTGCAGAAGTCCCGAGATTACCTCTCTCATGGCGTACCATACGAGTGGTTGGTTTGGCAAACCAATATCTGACTAATCCGATTACTGATCCAGTGCAGGTTGAAATTGGTAGTTTCCAAGGCCTGCATAGATTCGTTGTATGCGATTCAAGCCCAGTATCTTTACTAGGAAGAGACTTACTATGTAAAACAAAATGTTCGATTACCTGTTCCAATGATGGAATAGAGGTACAGACGAACAGTGACGATGAGGGAGATGAGAGTCAATTCATGGAGGAAGGAGGAGAGACTAATGAAGATTACCCTTTGATTACTTTATTCCCAATGCATACTTTGATCGACCTACCTGTTGATTTACAAGGGACAGAGAAAGTGTGGGATTTGACTGGGAAAGAAGTAGGGTTAATCAAGGGAGTAGAACCAATCAAGGTACAGATAAAGCCGAATGCAGCGTTCCCACAAGTGCCACAATACCACATGACCCAAGATGTCCTCATTGAGGTATCACAAATAATTGCAGATTTTCTCAGACAGGGAGTCCTGAAAGAAGTTTTGAGTAGTCCGTGCAACTCTCCCATTATGGGTTTGAAGAAGCCCTGTGGAAAGGTTCGAATTGTGCAGCATTTGAGAAAAATAAACGAAATTGTGATAAAATGCTGCCCTGTGGTACCTAACCCAGCAGTAATAATGTTCCAGGTTCCATGTGATGCAGAATGGTTTACTGTAGTAGACCTATCACAAGCATTCTTCTCGATACCTCTTCATGAAGACAGTAAATTTTTGTTCAGTTTCAAATTCCTGGATAAGGTGTACAGTTGGTGCAGAATTCCTCAGGGGTTTCTGAGTCACAGTCCATCTTCAATCAGATATTAAAAAAGGATTTGGAACCCCTTGAGCTGCCTTTTAATTCGACTCTTGTGCAGTACATTGACGACTTGCTGATTGCATCTAAAACCAGAGACAGTTGTAAATATGATACCATTGCATTGTTGAATCATCTGACGGATCAATGGACACAAGGTGTCACCCAGAAAGTTGCAATACTGTCAAAAAGAAGTGAAATACTTGAGACATCTGATTGAGAAAGGGTCCCGAAGAATATCAAAGGAAAGAATAACAGCTGTTTTGCAGATGAATCCCCCAACAACAAAAAGAGATGTCAGGATGTTTTTGGGAATGGTGGGCTACTGTCGCCAGTGGATACCCAACTTCTCGATCATCTCAAAACCTTTAATAAAATTGACAGGAAAAGAAGTCAAGGACGAACCATACACAATCACTTTGACAAAAGAGGAGCTTGAATCATTTTTAGAATTGAAGGAATGCATGTGCAGGGCTCCAGCATTAGGAATGCCTGATTATGAAAAACCTTTTCTGTTGTTCTGTCATGACCGTGATGCTTGTTCTTTGTCTGTTTTAACACAGGTCCACGGAGATGCAAATCGCCCTGTAGCATATTTTTCAGCTACTTTGGACCCCGTCGCAGCAGCCTTACCGGGTTGTTTGCGAGCAGTTGCAGCAGTTGGTCAAAGCCTTTCACAATGTGAAGGCATAGTCATGGTATACCCCCTGACAGTAATGGTTCCACATTCAGTTGAAATTCTGTTGACACGAACTAAGACACAACACATGACAAATGCACGACTCACTAAATATGAGACGATTATACTGGGGTCACCAAATGTCACACTAAAGAGATGCACTGTGCTCAACCCGGCAACCTTACTTCCCAATGAAAATACAGAAATCAAAGATGGGGAAGAATTTGAGCATGATTGTCTTGGGGTGACTGAGCTCTGTACCAAACCTCGCCCAGACATACAGGATACCCAGTTAAAAGAAAATGATTGCATTATGTTTGTTGATGGGTCCTGTCTAAGAGATTCAGCAGGAACATTGAGAGGCGGTTACGCAGTATGTACCATAACTGGCATTGTCGAAGCCTCCTGGCTCGAGAAAGTGTTTTCTGCACAGGTGGCAGAATTAATAGCTCTTACAAAAGCATGCCACGCAGCTGTAAATTTGAAAGTCACTATCTATACTGACAGCAGATATGGATTTGGAATCGTGCATGATTTTGGCCAACTCTGGTCACAGAGGGGTTTCATGACCTCCTCTGGTTCTCCTGTGAAAAATGGTGAACAAATAAGAGATTTGTTACATGCGATTCAGTTACCTCTTGAAATTGCTGTGGTAAAGTGCAGTGCCCACACCAGATCACAAGACTTTGGCCCTCATTCTGACCCTGGCGGTCGGTGATAATGCGGCGGCCAACCCGCCAACAGGCCGGCGGTCCAAAATATGCAATTCTGACCCTGGCGGGAACCGCCAACACAGGCCGCCGCATTAACACTCCGACCGCCACGGCGGCACAAACAAACAGCGCGGCGGTCCCCGCCAACAGCCAGGCGGCAGACAATGTACCGCCCACCCTATCACGACCCACCAATCCGCCACCTTTTCCGGGGCGGGAGCACCGCCGATAAAAACACGGCGGAAACAGACTACGAACGGGAAAACGCTCACCTCTACGCACTCCACGCGAGATTCCGGCAGTATGGAACCCGAGTTGCAGGTCATCCCCGCACTCCTATACCTGCTCATGTACCAGGAGCACGCCCGGCGGCGCGGAAGACATCGGTGAGTACTGCACCTACGACACAGGGGAGGGAAAAGATTACCGGCACACACCCACCCACCCATACCCACTACAACACACACATCAATGCATTCCCACAGATCACTGTCACAACCCACAAACCCCCCCCCCCGAAATAATGCAAAGACCAAAAGAAGAGATCATAAACGGGCAGATATATTGAAATATGGACACCAGTAATCCCAATAAATAAATAAACTATGTACAAAATATATACAGCTACTAAATGTAGTCCAACCACTGTCCGTGGACCACAGGGGTCCTGTGCAAAGGGGCAAGGCCCAGTCCCACGACAAGAACTCCACGGAGAGAACACTGCAGGGGCATCAGAAAGAAAATAGGACAGGCACCTCAGGGGGAAGGGAAGGGGGGGCACCTCAGCCACTTGAGTACACGACGCCAGATCCACGAGGGGACTCCATGACCACTGGGCCATCCTGGGGAGTGCAAAGCCACAGTCCATACAGTCCATACAGTGGGTGGCCTGCCCACTGGGCCATCCTGGGGAGTGCAAAGCCACAGTCCATACAGTCCATACAGTGGGTGGCCTGCCCACTGGGCCATCCTGGGGAGTGCAAAGCCACAGTCCATACAGTCCATACAGTGGGTGGCCTGCCCACTGGGCCATCCTGGGGAGTGCAAAGCCACAGTCCATACAGTCCATACAGTCCATACAGTGGGTGGCCTGCCCACTGGGCCATCCTGGGGAGAGCAAAGCCACAGTCCAAACAGTCCATAACAGACCCCACTGCCACTGGAGGAGGCATGTTGGCCAGAGGACATCCTGCAGCCCTGCCCGAGACAGATCCTGCCCTGCCACGTCTGCCAAAGGGCCAGCGGTTCTTGCCTGGAAGGGCCCAGTTCAGCGCTTCTTGCCTTGAAGGGCCCAGTTCAGCGCTTCTTGCCTTGAAGGGCCCAGTTCAGCGGGTCTTGCCTTGAAGGGCCCAGTTCAGCGGTTCTTGAGACGGCGGGGCCCAGTTCAGCGGTTCTTGAGACGGCGGGGCCCAGCGGAGCGGTGCTTGAGACGGCGGGGCCCAGTTCAGCGGTGCTTGAGACGGCGGGGCCCAGCGGAGCGGTGCTGGAGACGGCGGGGCCCAGTTCAGCGGTTCTTGAGACGGCGGGGCCCAGCGGAGCGGTTCTTGAGACGGCGGGGCCCAGCGGAGCGGTGCTGGAGACGGCGGGGCCCAGTTCAGCGGTGCTTGAGACGGCGGGGCCCAGCGGAGCGGTTCTTGAGACGGCGGGGCCCAGCGGAGCGGTGCTGGAGACGGCGGGGCCCAGTTCAGCGGTTCTTGAGACGGCGGGGCCCAGTTCAGCGGTTCTTGAGACGGCGGGGCCCAGTTCAGCGGTTCTTGAGACGGCGGGGCCCAGTTCAGCGGTGCTTGAGACGGCGGGGCCCAGCGGAGCGGTGCTGGAGACGGCGGGCCCAGTTCAGCGGTGCTTGAGACGGCGGGGCCCAGTTCAGCGGGGCTTGAGACGGCGGCCGGTCTATGGCCAACTGCTCATTGCCTGGTGGTGCCCTCCTGGGCAGCGGGGATGGTGCTCCTTCAATGCCCACCTGGGCTGTGGGTGGTGGGGCCCTCCTGGCCAGCTGGGCTGGGTCCTCCCTCGGCAGCGGCTATGGGGGTGGTGGGCTCCTCCTGGGCAGCAGGCCTGCAGCCTGACCTCTCCGACTTGCTGCCCTTGCCCTCCTTAGTCGGGAGTCTGTGGCCCTTTCCTCCCTTTGGAGCTGTGGCTGGTGACTGTCTCTGGGTGGTGTCCGGGGGGGATGTAGAAGCCGGGCTCCTGCGGCGCCCCTTCCGCCTTCTGCTCCTCTTCCCAGGGGGTGGGCTGGCTGTCCCCTTGCTGCTGGGCGAAGATCCAGACATGCGGGCTGGTGGGCTCCAATACCCCTGCACCCTTGTCAAGGGGGCTGCAGGGCTGGTGGTGGCTGAGGTGCTCTTCTTACCCCGACGAGAAGGAGGGGGGGGCTCAGGGTCAGGAAAGAAGTTAGCAGTGGCGAGGAAGAGTTTCTTGGGACAATGGAGAGTGGTAGGTACAGTGGGAATGGGAGTGGAGGGAGAGGATGTGGTTGTAGGTGAGTCACGTTTGCTGTCTTTGGGTGCAGGTGCAGGAGGGATAGGCTGTCGTGAGGTGGATGGCTGTTGGGTGGGTGGGTGGCTGCGTTTGTGTGGTGTGGAAGAGGGGGTGACAGACACAGTGGGAGAGGACACAGGGGACGTGTAAATGGCAGTGGGGGTGGTGACTGCACGTGTGCGGACTGGAGTGGAGGGTGTGCTGGTGATGGAAACACTAGCTGATGGTGAGGTGAATGGAGGTGTGAGTGTAGACGTCACAGGGAGGGAGGAGGGAGACGAGGAGGTGGGGGTCACAGAGGTGGTAGTGACTGTTGGCATGTCTGCATCGGAATGTTGCGTGTGTGAATGTCTGCGTGATCTGTGGTGCTTATGTTTGGATGAGCTTCTCTTGGGTGTTGAGGTGTGTGCAGGCTGGTCTGATGGTGTGGGTGGGACAGGCAGAGGAACAGGAGACTGGGAGGAGGGAGTTAGTAGAGGGAGGCAGGAGACAGGGACAATGGCTGCCGTCAGTGCTGAGGCCAGAGCCTGGAACGATCGCTGATGGGCAGCCTGACCCGAATGAATGCCCTCCAGGTACGCATTGCTGCGATGAACCTCCCTCTCCACCCCCTGGATGGCATTCAAAAGGGTAGTCTGCCCAACAATGAGCGTTCGGAGGAGGTCAATGACCTCCTCACTGAGGGCAGCGGGGGTAACAGGGGCAGGGCCTGAGGTGCCTGGGGCGAAGGAGATGCCCGGCTTCCTGGCAGAGCGGGCACGGGGCGAACGCTGAGGGGCTGCTGGGAGGGCGGAGATGGTGCGCTGGGTGGCGGCTGTACCTGTAATGGCGGGGGGCACGGATGGTGCCACCCCCGCAAGGGAGCTCCCTTCCGAGGACGTGTCCGTGTCGCTGCAGGGTCCAGTCGTCCCCGTTGTGGAGCTCCCCTCGCCCTCCGTCTCACTGGTCCAGTCTGACTCTGTGGCATGGCCCTCCTGGGCCATGTGAGATGCAGCTCCCTCCTGCCCCGATGCCACTTCTCCTCCGCCTGATGATGCTGATGCACACAAGCACAGAAAGACAAACAAAAAGGGGGGGGGAGAGAGAAATAAAGGGATATTGAGTACATGGATCTCCGGTACAGTTAGCGGACATGACAGACACAGATGCCCCCTGCACTAAGTTGCGCACTTGGGGTCCGCTACGCATTCCGTGGAACATGCCCTACACGCCTAGAGTTGACAACTGCACCCATGGATGACACGGCCCAGGGATGGCTGTACTGACAAACTACTGAGGGTGGTGGCTGGGGACACAGGGGCTTACGGGGGTGCCCAGCCTACAGATATCGCCCTGGCCTAGGGGGACCCACAGCCCTCCTCCCCCACCCAGACACCTCCACTGCGCGACAACAGAGTAGATAATGCTTGTACTCACCCCCTTGTGTCTGCTGTGCTGCCCTCACGCGCCCATCCAAATCAGGGTAGGCCACCGCCAGGATCCGGAACATCAGGGGGGTCAGTTGACGGCAGGCACCCCGCCTACGTTGGGAGGCCATCCCCAGCAGAGACTCGGCGGTCTTCTTGGTCCCGCGGCGGATGTCCTCCCACCTCTTGCGGCAGTGGGTGCCCCGTCGATGGTGGACCTCCAGGGTCCGGACTTCCTTGGCGATGGCACGCCAAATCCCGATCTTCTCATGGGCGCGGACCTATGTGACACGTACAGGGAGGGAGAAATACCACGTTCAAGTTTGTCTGCATTTTCGTTGCCAGTGGCCCAACGCCCCCCATCCCCGCCAGGCCCCCCGCCATGCCCCCCGCCAGGCCCAACATGCCCCCCATCCCCGCCAGGCCCCCCGCCAGGCCCCCCGCCAGGCCCAACATGCCCCCCATCCCCGCCAGGCCCCCCGCCAGGCCCCCGCCAGGCCCAACATGCCCCCCATCCCCACCAGGCCCCCCGCCAGGCCCAACATGCCCCCCATCCCCGCCAGGCCCCCCGCCAGGCCCAACATGCCCCCCCATCCCCGCCAGGCCCCCCGCCAGGCCCCCAAGCCAGCCAGTGGCCCCAAATCCAGATTTAATTAAACTCACTTGTTGGTCTGGAGGACCGTAGAGAAGCGCATACTGGGGGAGGACCCCATCCACAAGTTTCTCCAACTCCTCTCCAGTGAAGGCAGGGGCCCTTTCCCCAGGCGCAGCAGCCATTGTCCCTTCCAGACCGAGGTCACAGCAACACTTGCAGTATAGGTCCTCTCCTGTGAAAGTTCAAGTCGCAAGTGGATAAGTAGATAGAAAATGGCGGTCACATCCGCGGCGGTGCGTACCGCGGCGGTGCGTACCGCCACCGCCGGCGCCCTTCGCCATTGGCTCCTGAAACCCATAGGCTTCAATGTTAACCAATGCGGCTTCGCGCCGCGGTCTTCGCCCGCCGCCCGCCGCGGTGTGCCACGCCAGCGCATTGACCTCACATCCCATTGTCACACTTCACAGGTCAGGCAGCCGCCATTTCCAGGGCCCACATGGCTCAATTTCAACTGCGTCACACAGGCCTAGGCCTTGCATAGCCACTCAGACACGCCATTCACTGCATAGAGAATCGTTTACTGTGCTAGCTGTGAGTACGTACCTGTGGGTTGCTTGACTGTGTGCTCCATGTTGTCCTTCCTAGGCACCGTCCGCTGGGTTTGGCGAGGAGACGGATGAATCCTCCTGTGTACCGACCGCTGGTGGACCTGTCGACAATGGAAGAACGCCACATTATCCTGACCTACCGTCTTAACCGTGCCACTATACATGAACTGTGTGCCCAGCTGGAGCCCGACCTGATGTCCCCCATCCGCCAACCCACAGGGATTCCCCCTCTGGTGCAGGTCATGTCAGTACTCCATTTCTTGGCAAGTGGTTCATTTCAGACAACAGTGGGAATTGCTTCTGGGATGTCTCAGCCCATGTTTTCGAAGGTGTTATCCAGAGTGTTGTCTGCCCTGATGAAATACGTGAGGAGCTACATCATTTTCCCTGAGGTGGGCGAATTGGCTGCAGTGAAGGGTGATTTCTACACCCTTGGACATATTCCCAACGTCATTGGTGCCATTGATGGGACCCATGTGGCTTTGGTTCCCCCAAGAGACAGGGAGCAGGTGTACAGGAACAGAAAAAGTTACCATTCAATGAACATCCAGGTGGTGTGTTTGGCTGACCAGTACATCTCGCATGTAAATGCCAAATTCCCAGGGTCAGTGCATGACGCCTACATCCTGAGGAATAGCAGCATCCCTTACGTGATGGAACAGCTAGAGAGACACCGTGTATGGCTATTGGGGGACTCTGGGTACCCCAACCTGTCGTGGCTACTGACCCCAGTAAGGAATCCCCGGACCAGGGCAGAGGAACGGTACAATGAGGCCCATGGGCGTACTAGGAGGGTGATCGAACGCACCTTTGGCCTCCTAAAGGCCAGGTTTCGGTGCCTGCATATGACAGGTGGATCCCTAATGTACTCACCTAAGAAGGTGTGTCACATCATCGTGGCCTGCTGCATGCTTCACAACCTGGCTTTGCGCCGCCAGGTGCCTTTCCTGCAGGAGGATGGTCGAGACGGTGGTGTTGTGGCAGCGGTGGAACCTGAGGAGAGTGACGAGGAGGAAGACGACGGGGCTGAAACAGAGAACAGGGACAGAATCATTGAACAGTACTTCCAATAGGACACAGGTAACAATTCAAACATAATTTAGTAAATGTGAACTACTCTCCTGCATCTCTGCTGCCTGTCTATTTGCCCCAGTGTATGATGACTGAGTTGTGGCTTTTCCCTCCCTATTTCAGATCTGGGGTCCCCACTACGAGTCCTGTGCTTCGTTTCCCCATGGACTACAGCTTTGTGGCAGCTGTTTGTTGACTTCACTATGTACAAGGACATATTTGCACTGTCATGTCAATTACAATATATTGAAATCACAGCCAGACTCCAGATAGTTTTGTGCAAAATAGGTGTTTATTTAAGTGCTCAAAATGGGATGGGTGGTTTCAAGTGGGTGGGGGCTATGGTGAAGGAATGTCCATGGCAGAGTCCAGAGTAACAGTCACACAGGTGCATTGTCCAGAGGCCTGTGGAGAGATGGAGCATGGGCAGTTCAAGGATGGACAGGGTGACAATGTGGGACAGTGGGATGACATCAGGTGGTATCCTTTGCTGGCGGGGGTCTTGACATCCTACTCTGTCTTCTTGCGAGATCTCAGGGCCCTCTTGTGGGGTGGTTCTTCTCCTGCAGGAGGTGGGGGTCTGGTGGGCTGCTGCTGTGCGGGGGCCTCCTGTCCACTAGCGCCGGCGGAGGTGGTTGGCTGTTCTTGGTCCAGGCTAGTGGCAGGGGCCCTTGGGTGTTGTTGAGTGTCCGTCCTGGTGTTGATGA